>NC_140069.1:20715129-21023888 GCF_964194135.1 Talpa europaea | reverse complement strand
TGGGTTTCTATGTTGTATGTTTTCCACTCCTTCGGTTTATTCAGATTTTAATGAAAGATACCCTCCAGGAGCCTCCAGAGTAAGTGCATGGGAAATATATTTTTTGAGACTTTGTGCGGTGGAAATAGTGAGTTGTCATTCAAAATTATTTCCTTCAGACTGGAAAGTTAAAAACTATATTTTCTCACAGCAGGGTCTTAGAACTGCTGTAGTTTGTGCCAAAGAGAATTGTAGTTTGTGCCAATGAGATGTATTCACACAAGTTCTGAAGGTGGAGTAAGATGTTTCACTTTTGGCAAATACTACGGTGTGGACTGAATTCTTTTGATCATGGAGGCTTCCTGTATATGGTGGCTTCTATGTACCAGAGGGAGCAGTATTCCCTTTGGTCAAAAATCATTCCTTTTTAAAAGCCCAACTTAGTTTATTCAATCACTTACCACCCTGTACTATTGCTTAAAACTGTGGTGGGTTCTGTTCCCTGCCCTGACACTTGAGTGATACTCATACATATACTAGCTTCGTGAAATATAGAGCTCTAAATCTGAATTTTTTTTTTATTTTATAATCTGTGTTTCTGTTTTGAAATATTAATTCATATTAATCTTTGACCCAATTTATGTGACTTTTTCTCCTCTTTTGTGGGAAGATGAGGGGAACTATTCTTTGGCCTTAGTGTTCTGCAAATTCAGGTAATGTTCCATAATTTGTCTGTTTTCATGCATTATGCTCTGCTTTTGGCAGGGCCTGCCAACAAAGAAATTCATGTCTTTTTGGATGGAAAATCATTTAATTGCTTGGTGTATTTACTTTCAGGTGTATTTGCTTTCCAGGTTTCCTCTGCTCTTTTATTTTGGGACTGCTATTTTTTGGTTATTAGACTTTCTGCATTGGCTCTCTCTCTTATTTGCCTTTTCCCCATCTAAACTCTTTTAAAAGAGATGTCCTAGCTTTTATCTTTAAACTTATATCAAGATCAAAAAACATTTGCTATTTTCTATTTCAAGAACATTTATTTTTAGTTATCACATTGTTCAACTTTGATAGCATCCTATTCTAATTATTTCAATATTTTCTTTTTTCTTCAATATATGCATGTTATCCCTGTTTCATTTAAATTGCTTTTTTTCCTGCTTTTGGATTTCTCCTCTATTTTTTAGTAGTAGTTTTTCTCAAATATCCGATAAACCTTGGAGTCTGTTCCTAAGTAGCCATGAGGTACATAAAGGGTACTGGAAGCTCTGAGAACGGGCTTGGGTTTGTCTACCATGAGCTTCACTGCAGGGTGCTCTGGAAGGGTTGTTTAGCCACAGTGATATTAGCCGTCTTCCTCAAAGCAGAGTGTAACTATTTCCCTTTTAGAGGGAAAATGCATATATGTCAGTTTATAAGCGTGTGAGACAAGCAAGTGGGTCAGAGTCCTAGTCTTTGCTGTGATTTCTGTAATAGGGGGGTAAAGAAGTACAGAGATACTGAAAGATGCCACCGGTTCTAATGTGCAGGCATGGTCTCTTTACTCTCACAAAGAGTAGCAAAACTTTGGTTTTAGACACTGAGAAGGAGGAGTCCTAAAGATTTGACTGTTTGTTAAGCAAGCTTTCAGTTAATCCTCTTTATCAATCACTTCTTTTAACCCCAACTTCTAGAAGGACTGGAGACTAACAGTTCCAGAGCACTGTGGTGATTATGCATGGTAGATTCTGGTTTTTTTTTTTTTTTTTTTTTTTTTTTTTACTGTTTTCCCACTGCCCCTCAAACTTGCTCCTTTTCTCAGCCGTGTTCTCTCTATGAGGTTTTCTTTTTCAGGCAGCCGCTCTCCATATGGTAGAAAAGTAGTTACTGGCAGGCCAATGTGTGCACTGTCCTCACTGGTGTAGTGATCCTAGAGAAAAGGCCAGGTTCTGCTTGGATCAGAATTCCTGCAATCTCCCAAAGGATTCTGGTTGGGCTTTAGGGCTGGTGCCTATAACTGGATCAGTAGTGTTCCTCACACAGTAAAATACTCTGATTTGCTAGTCTGTGTCACACATGTATTCCTGTATACAGAAAGCTAGGATTCCTTTGGTAGCTAAAATCAATTAGAATTGGTGGAAGAGCTCTTCTTAAAAGTTCCTAAAATTAAAGGATACACAGAAGATGTTCAAAAATCATACAGGTAATCAAGTCTTAGTTTGGAATCTTTGGAAGGGTGGGATAAAATTTTTTTCTTATACATACTTAAAAAATATCTGTTAGCAGAGTAGTTTAAATATCACAGAGGCTATTATCTTTGTATGAAGATGATTGTGAGGCTTTTTGTTTTTTAAAAAGATTTATTTATTTTTGTATACAAGCACTGGGTACAGTCAGAAGCGCAGGAGGGTGAGAGAATTCACCAGAGTCAGAGCGGGGAGCAGAGCAGGCGGAATGACAAAGTACACTGCTGAGGGGAGCAGCGGGCGGCAGGAGAGGTCTGCGCGCCATGTGGGACCCTCCTCTGGTGGCCGGGGAGCAGCTGGGGATTGAACCGGCGCTGCAGAGGCTGTGGGCAGCTTAGCAAGCCAGCGCTCAACCGCTGCGCCACTGGGGAGGCCCTATGAGGCTCTTGCTATGTGAACCCTACCTGAATAGATTAGGATGTGTCAGAGACCCAAATAGGAATGGAAAGTACACTTGTTGGAGCATTGTCTCAATCAAGTCAGGTTAGATTGTGCTGTAGAAATAAACAGCTTAGTTATAATTAGCTGAATGAGGGGAAGATTTATTTCCTTCTCAAGCTACACGTTTATCATAGGTCAGCAAGTGGACCATGCTCATAATGGTCACTCAGAGATCCAGGCAGAATAACTGCCTTCTTGAATCTTTCCAGTCACTATGGCAGAAATCAAGATAGCTCTAGATGGTTTCATATACATAATTATATGTTCTGACATAAGAGGGACACATGTCACTTAACATCTTCCTTCCTCAGAGGTACCAGAATCACAATCCTGTGTGTCTGGAAAGAGATGACCTGGAAGATTTTGGTGAATGACTAACACAAATATTTATCCTACTTATTCATTGGAAACCATGTTAGAAGATTATGAGACAGAAACATAGTTTCAGCTAAGAGGAGACAAAATCTTCCCATCTAGTACAGTCACTGGAGAAAAATTTTTGGAAAAAACCAAAGAAACAATATTAAGATACATGAATATTGGAGTTACTATTTAAAAAAATAAAATTTAGAAACTATTAAATTTCATTATTAGAATTTATATATGCTAGGAAAATTTGTAGGTAGTATAATTGGTAAAAATATTAACTATAAAAACAATTTGTGACAAATATCTCCTGAATTCTGGACTAAATCTATTCTCCAGATATCAAAAAGTAAATACAATATAATTCACAATAAAATATTCTTAGGTTATTCTTAAAATAAATAACTGTTAATTAAATGACAATTATATTCTTTTCATTTGCCTGTAGATTAAAATGGGTGAATTGAAACAATGTCACTTATAAGATAAATGATTTCTGCAGTTTTCATTCTGTGGCATCTCCTATTTTCTAATAGAGCTCCATTCTTATCACTTAAACCACTATTGCCATTGAGTTCAGTGGGATTACAAAGTAGTGAATGGCAGGTAATTTGCTATATGGTATGAGGCTTTGTGGTAATGTGGGATAGGGCATATCTCTGTGAACACCTTATATTTGCTAAGCACAACAGATTCACGGCACTGCTTGGGTCTATCTTTGAAAAATTCTATCTATTTTAGTCTCCTCATGGCTTACTGTAGACTTGAAATAAAGAGGTGTTGACGAGGATAGATTATCTGGAGGGTCCAGCACTAATCTGCATGGGTTGCAAGGTTCACAACTGTGATTTTATTGTCTGTATGATCCTTTAAAATACTTTAGCATAAGCAATTGTTGTTGATATTTATAAGGTAACTAAAATCTCTAGTGCAGGGAGAATTGATAGGTATTTGAAGAACCCATAACAAATTTTTTTCATTCTCATGACTGGGTACTTCTTGAAATCTGTAGTAAAGAACTTATATTATTATAAAGGAGGATAGTTTTTTTTTTTTTTTTTTACACTCATGAAATGAGTGGCCTTTATGAATGAAATCAGCCAGGAAAATTGTGGAGATCCCATTCCCTTGCATTTGTAAGAATCCACAAATCTAATCATAGCGTGCCAGTGGGTTAATTCTGTTTGGTCTTTATTCCTTCATATACGAGAAGACATATCACCTGCTCTAACTGTAAACTGGATGTTCCTGTCATTGGTGCTTCTTTGAATTTACCTCAGAGCAATCCTTTTATTTTATTTTATTTTTTTAAGATTTATTTATTTATTTATTTATTTATTTATTTATTTATTTATACAAGCACTGGGTACAGTCAGAAGCACGGGAGGGTGAGAAAATTCACCAGAGCCAGAGCGGGGAGCTGAACAGGCAGAAGGACTGAAGTACACTACTGAGGGGAGCAGAGGGCGGCAGGAGAGGTCTGCGCGCCATGCGGGACCCTCCTCCAGTGGCCGGGGAGCAGCCGGGGATCGAACCAGCACTGCAGAGGCTGTGGGCAGCTTCGCAACCCAGCACTCAACTGCTGCGCCACTGGGGAGGCCCTCAGAGCAATCCTTTTAAACAAGTTCTTGGTGCACAGTGAAATTACTTGAGAAGTTTGCAAATCTTTTATTCTCATATATACCTATACATCCATCCATCCATCCATCCATCCATCTATCCATATGGAATATTACTCAGCCATAAAAAAGAATGAAATCTTGCCATTTGTGACAACATAGATGAACCCTGAGGGTATTATGCAAATTAAATAAATCAGATGGAAAAAGACAAATGTTGTATATTTTCACTCATATGTAGACTATAACAAAACAAAAAAAAAACAACAAAACAAAAGCAAATTCAGAGATACAGAGAACAGATTGGTGTTTACTAAGAGATAGGTGAGATGAGTAAAGGGGGTCAGCTGTATGATGCTAAATGCAAATTAGACTTTGGTCATGAGCACAACTCAGTGTATATGGATTTTGAAATATAATGTTGCACAACTTAAATATATATAGTGTTATAAGCCAATTGTTTAATCAAATAAAAAACTAACATATTTGTAATATATCATGAATTCAGTCAACATATATTTTATGTAAATAAAAGACACAAATGCATACAACATAACATTATATAGTCTGCAAAAAAATTATATGCCCATTAGAGTAGATGAAGAGGATGTGTGTGAAGAGTGAGAATTAAAGAGAAAGTAAAACAAAAGTAGGGTCTTATGTAGACCCACCAAGAAAATTTTTGAATGAGCCAAGAAATGATTAACTTAACTTTTAAGAATTGAGATTCAAAAGGAATCAATCAAGACCAGATTTTATATATCTTTGAGTGAATTGTTTGTGGCATTTAATATTTACACCCAAGTAGAACATATTAGTTGTAATGCTTTTTTTTAAAGCCAATAACTCATGATTCTGGTTCAAACCAGATAGCTAGTGGAAGAGTAAACCAATGGAGGACATGTATTTGTAACTCCTTTTTTTACTGCTAAAGCTTTGGGAATTGCAAATCTTAGACATATGCCAGAATTAGAAGTTCACCCCTTTCCATTCTAGTTTGCTTAAGTACTAAAAAAATTCAAATGTCAGCATGTATTTAAAAAAATTAGAGTGTAATAGTAGAATATAACATTGAAAAATTTAACTAATTACATTTAAAAGCTTGCTGCTTACAGTCTTTGAAGATTTTACAGTACAAAATGAAAAACTGGCTATTACTCTATATAAATGCTGTTATCAGTTAATCCAAATGACAAAAAGACAAAATGGTATTAGAGTACCATGTCTGTAACTTACATAATGAATTAAATTCTTTAACTCAGTAATACAAATGTATAAAAATGTTTATCCTACATATATAGTGCAGAAAAAGGTGCATTTTGGGCAATTTTTTCTTGCTAAATATTATCATCAGAAAATACTATTAAGAAATTGAATCCATTTTGTTTCAAAGGAAATTGTTGATGGAGTTATTGGCTGCAAGGGAAATTAAATCCCTTTTTCTACCAGCAATTTGCTGTTACAGAGATGTCTCTGGGTTTATAGGCACTCCTATGTCTATTACCTTATGAGTAGAACTTTAATAAATAAAAGTTCATGAGTTGAAGGAGATTGCACAGGCTGTTATATTTTTAAAAGGGAAGTTTGACTCATCTAGATTAATACTCCTAGCTCGCTACATGTGGCTTAGCTTAAGAGGAAACTGCTCTGTGAGAATCTTGTCTTTTATTGTAGTATATTATATGAAAGTTGAAAAGGAGAAAATAACTTGCAGGTAGAAAACACTAGCAGTCATTTCTTAAGCATCTAGTATGTGGACAGGGGCTTTAATTCTATCATCACTTAATATTTATATTTTTATTGCCATATTTATAGAATTAGAACCTGTGACTTGGAGAGTTTTAGTAGGTTTCACAGTTTCAAACAGAAAAGGGTAGGTAAAAGTCGAACAAAGTTCAGTTTGGTGCCCAGGTCCTAAATCATTACATGCTTGCATCTCTGGACATTCTCAGTTACCTTTGCTGGATACATGAGATTTTACTTTTGCACACAAGTAACCGTAGAATGAAATGAGAGTCTGAGACAAAGATCAAAGATACCATCAGGGATGCCAAGCACTTAAATAAAATTTAGATTCTGCTAGGGGGCTAATTCAAGAGAGAGAGAGAGAGAAAGAGAGAGAGAGAGAGGAATGTTTTTAATATATCTCCTATGAAACGTTTTAATTTGATATTGAGAAAAATGATTATTGTTAGGTAAACAGAATTAGAATAATATCATGGCTCTAGAACACTGACATATCATGCATATTTGTATTTACTATGCATTTCTGTAAATACAGAGGAAGGAGAATATCTTTGGGGGTAGACAAAAGATTGGGAATCTCTTGTGGAGTCTTTCTTGCCCTGTAATAATAATATCAACCTGGGTTTTGTAAATATTCAATGAAATAGTACATGTAAAACTACAAGTCAAGTGCAAAACACACAATAGACACTCAGTAAGGGTTGCTGCCCTCACTGTCCTTTGTATTCTGTGATGATGGCACCATTACTCCCTTATCCAAAGAGAGCTTTTTGTGTCCACGCAGTGCACACGGATGGGCATTCCCGGATTATAGCTATAGCGGGTGCCTCGTGATCCTTTGCTATTTGCATTACCTATTTCATTTTCAGCATTCTACAAATATTTAATCAAACCGTGTATTCCTATGTATTACTATATGTAATATATGCCAAATTACTACAAATTCTCCCCACCTTACTCTCCCCACAATCATATCACATTTTCTATTGCCATGTTTAAAAGTATATATATATATCACAGTGTTAAACTTTATCTCTCTTTTAGACTTAACCTACATCACTAAAATAACATATTTGGTTACCTGATTCTATTTCTTCTTCTTTTTTGATTTTTACAAAATTTTAAATATTTATTTTCATACATATTGTTAAATGTTGGATAGTATTCGATTTCTCCCCTTGGTATTGTCTCTGTATTTTTTATAAATAACACTTAAAATATACAGCTAGGATTTCAGTTTTATTGACATTTACCTTGCTATCATACTAATTTGATTGTCGTGTAGCTGAAGGTTGTAGAACTGCTAAGATACAGTTCATCAGTTATGCTGATGTCTCATATTTAGTATGTATACATTAATCTCATTAGTTGAAAGTCAACATATGCTTTATTTATTCATGTTACCTTATGTCATAGGTAACGATCAAGACATTTTGCAGCTACCCTTTTTCTTTTGGGCAGTTGCTTAATCAATAAAGGCACAGGCAAACACTTTATATTTTAAATCAAGTTTTTAAACAGTAAGAATGAAACAAAGGGGATTCTCAGATTTATCTTTGGTCAAGGAAAGAATATACAAAACTAGAAAAGTCTATTTTGAAGCCTATTTCATGCCCCCTTCTGTAATTTCATTAGCAATTTTTAAAAAAAAGATTCAATGCATTATAAAATAATGGATTGAAAATGTAGTTATGTAAGAGTTAAAATATTAGCCATAAAAATATGTCTTTGGTATCTACCTGCTATCATTGTCATGATCATTCATCTGAAAGCCTTGGAAGATTCCAGATGGATTCATAATAAATCAATTTTCAGATGAAAGAAAGTTATTCAAGCATTTAGAAAAGCTGTTGTGATCCTGACTCATGGTTTGTCCTACCAATCACAGCATTTCTGAAATGCTCTAATTAGATGTGTGTCTGTATAAATCCCTTAAAGTAAGTATATATGATTGTTATTTTTATTCTACTTGGAGATGCAAAGAGTTTTAATTGGAGTGCCAATTTTCTGCATCCTTAGCTTCCTTAGAATTGTTAAAATGTGTTTCATTGATAAAAGACTTTTATGAGTTTATACGGAAAAAAAGCTTGTTTTATTCTGTTTGGAAACATTAACAGATATTTTCCAATTTAAAGAAATTGACTTTTTGAGCCTAATTCAGTTGGGCGAAATATAAGATTTTAAAAGCAGAATCCAATTATCTCTAACATGTACACTTTGCTGAAGAGCTATTAAATTGGGAAATTTTTGAGTTTTTCAGAAGGCACATTTATGCTTTCCATTGACAATCCATGCAAAATAAAAGTGATTTTAAAATGAAAACCTTGACAGATTAATCATGTTGCCTTCATAAGTGATGTCTTATATGTGCATGAAACTAGGCTCCTGACCTAGTCATTTATACTTTCAGTTTGTGAATATTTCTTCTGTTGATTACCAAATGTAATTCCATCAACACAAAATTCTGTCGCTAGGTGGCTCCATATAGCTTTTTAAAAGCAGCATTCTATGAAAATCTTTTTGGAGCATTTCATTTTTCTTATTTCATCTCATACATGTTTTGTCTTGCATTGTAGTCTGTGTGGCTTAGTTGCAAACTATTAACTATGTGAAATTAGAGCTGTGTGCAATGTGCCTGCCAAGTTTTCCGGTCAATAAGTAACAAAAGGTAGCAGCTGACAGGTCCACAGGACTACAGTTATTGACTGGAAGGTGTTACCCAAAATTACTAGCAAAATTATTTCTGCACCTGTTTTCTCACTTCAAAACTCCATTGAAGCATCATGTCACATCATTGTCCCTATAGTGAGAGAAATACCAAGAAAATTGTGGTGGGAAGTATGGATTTCCCTCTTAAGTCTCTGAGAAATTCCGGATCTGAAGCTAAAATGTGAGCTAGTAGAAAATGCCTGCACTAGCAGTAGGAACATTTGCAATCTAGATTGGCAGCTAATTCAGTTATTCTCCCTGGATCTTAATTTTTTCATCCATAAAGTAGAGGAACTAGACTAGATGATATTTATAATCTCTTCTAGCTCTAATATTTTATGGTGTGTTATAGGCCCAGGGATATTCTTTAAGCAGAAGTGGCCTTGTCTGTAGATATTATTTACTTTCTTATTATTTACTCCTGAGGAAGAGACAACTATTATCATTTCTTTAGCCCCCATGTCCCAAACTGCCTGATATGTGGCAGACAATTGTCAAGTGTATACATAACTGAATAGATGGAGTCCTTAAAAATACTGAATGGCGGAGATCCCAGGGAAATGCTGCATCTCCAAAGTCCTCCTACCTCTTACTCGCTTTGTTTTTAAATTTATTTATTTATGTATATTTTATATCATTGTTCATTTTTAAACAATGTTTGCTTTTTTTTTTTTTGTCATGATGCACCATCACCAGTTCCCTGAGCTCCTCCTACCCTCCTTCTATCCTTGCAGGATGTCTCTTTGATTGGGCTTCTGGTTTCTGTCCTTAGAGTCACTGATTAAGGCAGTCACCTTACAGTGCTGTTGTTTGTTCTTGAGAGAAGTGAACATTTCTAGGCTTTTTAGATTAAATAGTTATTTATAGATCATTTAGAAGGCAAGGCCTACTTGTGAAAGTAGATTTGAAGTCCTGGGGCTGTCTGTGACAAACTCTTGATATAGGACTCTGATTATGTTGACTGACTCTGAAGCTGTCGGGCAGAGTATAAAGAGAAGGGCCTCTGAAATGGGGTCCTAAGTGAATATGGGGTGTCGAGTGAGGGTTTGAACATGGGTAGAGAAGTAAAAGGCTGCTTAGTGAATTTGAACTGAACATTCAATAGGGCTTAGATAAAAGCAAAATAATTACTGTTAACAAGAAAAAAAAGTAGTTAAAATACCACCTTTGTGAGGAGTGTAGGAATCTTGACAGCAAGCATTTAGGCTAAATTGAATCAAATATCTAAATCTGAAACTACCTGAAGGGAACTTCTTGATAAAAGAAAGAATTATGTAAGAATCTTCAAACACATAGATAGTATGAAAAGAGATTCATTTTGCATTAACAACACAGTTATCTTAAATATATATATATATATAAGAAATTAAACACTAAATAGCATGGTTCTGATATATATCTCAATTATTGTCATCTCTCAGTTATTAGCTGTCAGGAAGTAGAAATATTTATGAGACATTTCAAAGTTCTGCTTGATCTCTTTCTGCTTCTCTGTATTATACTGTGCTATAAAGAATTGAAATGTCTTTATCTTGCTTGATTTTTTTGAAAAGATTTATTTTTATTTATTTATGCATACAAGAACTGGAGTATAGGCCCGAAGAACGGGAGGTGAGAGGATTCACCAGACAGAATGGGAAGCAGAACAGGCAGATCTACTGATATACACTGCTGAGGGGAGAAGAAGGCAAGACAGGAGAGGTCTGCTGCGCCATGTGTGTTAGCTCATTGGCAGGGGATTGCACTCATACTCCAGTGGCTGGCAATAGCTTGATAGCACTGAGACTTTAACCCCTAAGCCCCTAGGGAAGTCCTTACCTTGCTTGATTTTTATGTAGAAGAGGAAAAGTTTCAACTGGACATGATTCCCCCCACCCCTTCCCCATTGTAGAGATGCTTGAGTCTTTAACTTTTGCTGGAAAATACTATTTAGATATTCCTGCTGACTGCAGCAGTCTTGAGTGAATTCCCCACTGAATGATACTCCCTGGAATGTAGGTTACAATGACAGTATAATGAAAGAAAAGGTATTAGGGTTATTGATAATTTTCTTAATGGGAAAAATATTCACGCTACCAGCGTACTGGCAGTTTTGCTTAGATGCTCTCAAAAAGCACTTGAGAAATTTTAACCCTTTGTCAAACAGTGTCTTCTTTTGATTCAAAGATAATTCTTTGGCTTATGTCATTTTTATATGTGTTATGACTGCAGTGCTTTGCTATGGTTAGAGAGAATAGAAGACAGCCATCTTTAATGATGAGGAATAAATTTTTTTGTCATATTTGCAAAACTGTGATGTCAATCTGCAGTAAAATAAAAAGTGAATTTTGTATAATGTTAACGTCAAATTAGGGTATAAGATTATAGGTATGATATCATAAATTTATAAAAGTTGGGCCTCCCTGATGGTGTGGGGGTTAAGTCTCAGGGCTATCACACTCTCACTGCTGTGGCCTGAGTTCAATCCCTGGCCAGGGAGCTACCCGTATGGTGCAGCAGACCTCTCCTATTATGCCTGCTTCTCCCCTTAGCAGTGTATTTCAGTAGATCCACTTGTTCTGCTCCCCACTCTGTCTCTGGTGAATCCTCTCACCCCCTGCACCTGTGGTCTATACCCCAGTTTTTCTATACATACATAAATAAATAAATCTTAAAAAAATACATATTTTTAAAAGTTGAACATTCTGTAAGGATAAGAAGTAGATGATGTGGGGCCTTCCCTGTAGCATGGTGGGTTGAGAGCAGTGCTGCGAAACTGTCTGCAGCCTCTGCAGCATGGGTTCAATTCCTGGGCAGCCAGGGAGAAATCCACATGGTGCGGCAGACCACTCCTTGCCTCACCTGCTGCTCCCCTCAGCAGTGTTTTCGGTCTGTTTGCCTGTTCTGTTCCCTGCTCTGTCTCTGGTGAATTCTCTCACCCTCCTGTGCCTCTGACCTATATCCCAGTTTTTGTATAAATAAATGATTCTTAAAAAAAAATAGTAGATGATGTGGACAAACAAAATTCTGATTATTTTTCTTTGGATCTTATTGTGATTTTCTACTTAGTTTTCTGTTATTTTAATATAATCTTGATGATAAGGTTGTTTAAGGTCATATTTTAGTTTTAGATAGGAAATTTCATTGAAACACTATATTTTCTTGCATTAATTGATGTGCACTGTTATTCTCATATCATAACGTTTATGAGATACTCAAGTGTTTTAACTTCCATTTCTTTTCCAAAGAGAAAAAACTTTGATGTGACACAGAGGAGACAATGTGGCAAAACGGCTAGAGCTTAGTGGAAGATGAACAGGAGGTAGGTCTGTATAGGTTGATGGAACTGGAGCGGAATGAGTTGTCTCTTGACTCATCCTTTCCATTACTCTGCTTTGGATGGCTATTTCATGCCCCTGTTGTGATATGATGGATTTGGAACAATTTTCATACTGGAAGGAATTTAGACTTTGGAATTCATTCATGATCTGGATTCAGGTCAAAGAAGGCAAGGAGAAACATTGTATGCTAGCCTCTAGAGCGGGGAATTAGAGATGGGTCAAGGTAAATGAGTCTCTGGTTTCTTCTATGTCTCATTTGGCTTCATCTGGGCAGGGAATCTTATGGAATCAATCTCTCTTTCTCTCTCTCTTTTACATATATACTCATGGATACACTAAAAACACATTTTGGCAACCAAGCCAGAATAATCCTGGTTATGACGTTCTTTAGTCAAGGATTTGAGGATTTGAAATACCAGCTATGTCTGACCATCTTAAACATCTCCATTCTATTGAAATGAAATCTTCTTTGTGTATATATGTTAATCTTTTAAATCTCACTCACCCATTATAAAAATCTCCTCAATTGAGATGTTTTTGGACTGCAAATGAAGCTATCTCATATACCTACTATAATTATATGAAGAGTGACAAATATCTTATTACAAATGCTGCTAGGCTATACTGATTTTTATTTTAAGTTATAAGAAAAGCAGCATAACATGGAAGAAAAGCAGTGGACTGGGAGATAGAAAAAGCTAATTCTGGTCAATCATTGTTAGGACCAGCATGGCCACTTTTACTTAAATGACTCAAGTTCTCTCATGGACTAGTTGATCTCTAGGTAGGATGATCGCACAGGCTCTGTTGCTGGGATAGTTCCCGTTTACACCTGTTATCCCAATGAAATTATTAATAGAACCCTTTTCACTCTCAAAAGTGTCCTGGTTTGGTTGATAAAGTATATGGTTACTTTATCTCTAAAGCTCCTTTTAACTTGTATATTCTTTGATGTTGCCTAGAGATGAGATGTGGAATCAATTGTCTGAGAGCAAGTCATTGAAATTCTAGTCCTTTATTTTGAGCAGTGGTGAGAGATGAAGGTATTGAGTTTGATATGGCCCAGACCATAAGGGTCTGATATTCAAAGACATAATTTTTTCCTGACGCCTACAGGGAAACATTTCATCAGGGAAGAAACTGAGACATCACTTCAGCTGCATTTTAGGAGTGGATTTTAAGAGTTTACTGCTGAGGACAGCAAGATATTAGATGTTAAAAAGTTAAGACATTATCATAATAATTTAGATAAGAAATGATGGACATTTAATCAATATAACAATGAAAGAAAAAATACTAAAAAGGATATGCAGGTAGTAAGATCTATAGAATACAGTAACTGATAATGGGAATTCTGGGAGAGGTTAGAGTCTATGATGAACTTGCCCCTATCCCATAAATTTCTTGAATGGTAGTATGGATTATGACACTATTATAGAAAAAAAGACCAGAGATGTATTAGTTCTATATTGAAGATGTAATTGACTCATTTCCAGACTTGCAGAGCTTAGTACATTTCTGGGACATACAAGTGGAAATACCCAGTAGATATTTAGATATAAGACAAGAGCATTAGAGTTTTGGGGTTTGGTAAGGTAGAGTTTAGAGTGATTAACACATTCAAAGATCCTAGAAAACTCTAGGAAAATGAAGAGTGAGAGAATATTGAACCAATGAGACAAACCTGGGATCCTTTAGCTTTTAAGGGAAAGGCACATTTTATATAGAGACCTTAAAGGGAGACTGATAAGAAGATACCAGAGAAATAGAAATCCTTGAGAAAAATTACATATAAACACATAATTAGTTACAAATTCTTTTATAGAACATGCATATGATCTTTTAATTTAGTACTATGCAGCCTTTTTGGTCTCTGGATTCTTTCATATTTATAAATTTTCAAGACCTCAGAATTTATAGATTATA
This sequence comes from Talpa europaea, assembly GCF_964194135.1. Classification (NCBI taxonomy): domain Eukaryota; kingdom Metazoa; phylum Chordata; class Mammalia; order Eulipotyphla; family Talpidae; genus Talpa; species Talpa europaea. Next base: position 21,009,563 of record NC_140069.1, on the reverse strand, counting down.
AATGTTAATACTTATATTAGAAATAAAACTGAGAAAGTTGGGAACATTAATTCATCAAACTGTAACAATAATAAACTCTTTGCCTATTAGCAAAACATGATTTTGTGAAAATGTCTATATTTTCCAAAAATTTTGGTGAGACGAGTGACATTGCTTTATGCAAATCTTTTTAATGTGTAGACTTATAGAAGGTAACTGGATTCTCAGCTCTGCTTTTGCATTTAATCTGTGCAATATGTTGTTTGGGTTAAGTTATATGGAGAAAATCTGGCCTCACATAAATATTTAGTTCTAAATGAGTGGAGTCTTTTCATAACCTTTTAAAGATAATTGTGAATGTTCTTAGATATTATGCCAGAATTTTCTTAGTGGTAGTTTCTTGAAGGTTACAACATGAAATCTAAAACAACATCGATGAACTTTTCATACTGTATTATATTAAAATCCCTTGGTATATCTCAAATTTTATCTCGAACTTTAAATGATTCTTTCACTTGTGCATGATTTTATATTTCTTGCTGGTCATTTGGAAAATATTAGCTCACTGAGTTTTGCAGATCTGCCAAATATTGACATTTTCATTATAGAATATTAAAAATTGCATTTATCGGGCCTCCCCGGTGGTGCAGCGGTTGAGCGCTGGGTCTTCGAAGCTGCCCGCAGCCTCTATGATGCCGGTTTGATCCCCGGCTGCTACCTGGCCACCAGAGGAGGGTCCCACATGGCGCACAGACCTCTCCTGCCGCCCGCTGCTCCCCCCAGCTCTGGTGAATTCTCTCACCCTCCCGTGCTTCTGATTGTACCCAGTGCTTGTATAAATAAATAAATAAATAAATAAATAAATAAATCTTTTAATAAAAAAAATTGCATTTATCAAATTACTGCAGGACTCTTCAGAAAAGTATTTAAGTATTAGGAAACTGTCAAGATCTCAGTGGCGGTTTTCCAATATTCAAATTTTCTCTCGAAAGCTCACATTTTATCATTGGAAACACATTTTGTCAGTTGTTTTCATTGAAGGGACAAAATTTCAGCAAAATGTCCACCAAATACTTACTATGAACAATCCTGGCTTATCTTTCAGTTGTTCTTTTTGAGTAAAAATTGTATTCCATGAGACAAGCAGCTAATTCAAAAACTTAAAATTCAGTTGCACTAGTGTTTTCCATTGCTATCTAGCTGAGTTGCTTACTATGCTTTCTATGTTATCATACAGACTATTAAAAACACAGGTAATCAAAGACTGATATTTACTAAAATTAAATTTTACAAAATCAAGCATATTATGTAGTGAAATGACTATTTTTATTAACTGTGAACATATTGTAGTGAAAAATTGTGTTGCAGTTGAGGGTCTGTGCTCTGATTCATGATAAGGAGTTTAAGCATCATTGATTTTACAAAATCAATCTAAATGTCAAAGCAGCAAAATGGGTCAATAATGTCTTTGTATTATTGTGAAAATAGTTTTGATTTTGCAGATGACCAGAATGAGTTTTGGGACCCCAGAGACATACAAGCCCCATGTTGAGAATCACTGCTTTAACTAAACTCTGAGAAGGCTGCACCATTAAGTGCTAGAGGAAAATTAAAATAACAACAACCTGAAAGGTCTCCATTTGATTTTGCAACAAGGGATTGATGGCTGCTTTAGTTGAAAAAAAAATTCTGTTTATTTTTTTTTCAGGTTAATTTATCTTCAGTGAGTATTTACCTATGTGAAATGATATAAAGAGAAAGAATACTTGCCCCCCTTCAATGAATGTATTTGGTCCACTCCCAATAGAAATGCTTAACTTGTATGAAGGCATTAATTATGGTTGTCACCAAACCTGGAAGAGCATATCAAATTTCTCTGACTGGGAACTAAATTTCTTCTCCTTCTTTGAATTGTGTATCTAGCATATAAACCAATTTGGCATGCCATTTATAGCAATTAGGGATAAAAAAGCAAATCCCAAGAAAGTGATTGTCAGAAACTCCATACCTTCTGGCTACAAAGTATAAAAGTCAAGTGAAATGATGCAGTATATTAATAGTTGGGCCTTTCTTTGAATTAAAAATACTATCTATCTCATCTTACATGTCTTTCAAAATACTTTAACCCAGACATTATTAACACAGACATTAATAACCCTATCTAAGGCTATTAACTTTATCTAAAACTCTTACCTAAAAGTGTTTTTTATTAGTTTAGATAGTTTGCAGAGGTATTGAGTCTTTGATTTTTTTGATTGTCATCTGAATGAAACCAGTTTTCTTATGAAGTATAAATTCTTCTTATTCAAAATAGTTGTTGAACTTTGGATATACCTACTGGATACTGTTCTATAATGATTAATAACATAGTTTCAGTAGATGTAGATATAAATGCACTAAATATCAATTATATTAATATTTAATTTCAACTAATTAAATAATTTAATTATTGATGTTAATATTAATATTCATTTTATTGGGATACACTTCCCATCATGCTTGAATACATGCTTTCTGGAGGCAGGGGCTTAGAACTCCATAAAAATCCTATAATCAATGCTTAGACAATTTAGTGTAGGGAGGATTTTATCTAAGTAACAGATATCCTTTGCTGAAACACTTATTTTATGATATTCATGTTACCTGCACATATTAAATGTTCATTCCCACAATAATCATTTCAGGTAGGCATTATTTAATTCTTAACATAAAAGAAAATTGAGATTAGTGTTTCACTAATCACTCCTAGTTAACACTAATAGTGCCATACAAAGCTAAGATTAACATGTAGCCTATTTTGAAGCAGTCATGTTTTTTTCTCATCAAACTCCACACTACCTTTCTAAGTTGTTCTATAATCTAAAACCCCTAATATTGTAATTATATCTGCTGAACTCTTCTAGTTAAACTCACAATTGGTTAAGACATCTTTGCCTTGGAATTTAATTAATCACAAAAGGCATTCTCGGTATTGAATGAAAAAGTTAGCAGGATTACTACTTAAGAATGTATTGACCAGAAACAACAGAGCAACTGGATTATGAATGTCTTAAGGATTAAAAGTTTCTAGGCTTATGTACAGTAAATCATCACTTGAAGTTTTTATTTATGTGTCTATGTCTAATGTAAGTAACATTTTATTTTTTTATTTTTATTTTTTAAAGGCATTTGGATTTCCTTTTTTTTTTTTAAGATTTATTTATTTATTTATACAAGCACTGGGTACAGTCAGAAGCACGGGAGGGTGACAGAATTCACCAGAGCCAGAGTGGGGAGTAGAGAGGCAGAAGGACAGACGTACACTGCTGAAGGGAGCAGCTGGCGGCAGGAAAGGTCTGCGCGCCATGTGGGACCCTCCTTCTGTGGCCAGTAAGCAGCCGGGGATTGAACCAGCGCTGCAGAGGCTGTGGGCAGCTTTGCAACCCAGCGCTCAACTGCTGCACCACGGGGGAGGCCCCATAAGTAACATTTTAAAGATCTTGTTCTATTGCTTTACTAGAAGGAAGATAAGCTTAGGTACAGGTTAAAATAATATCATGGCTCCTAATTATGAAGCAATTGTGCAAATAAACTTGGAATATTGACTAAATATATCCATATAAAGAATAACATTTGGTGAAGGGGCCAATAGTGTGGTGAAGGATAGAATTGTACCTTCAGAGGTGAACATAATGTAGTATATACATGTTTACTTTCAGTGATGCACACCTCAGACTTATATAATGTTATACTGCAGTGTTACTTCAATTAGAAAGAAAGGAAACACTAGGTGGGAAGTCTGGCAGGGCAGCTAGGTGGTGGGAAGAAATTGTACATATTACAGAGCAGAAATGCTAAAGTCTATATAATTTTCTGTTTTCCAGTTTATAGGGCTTCCCCCCTCACCATTAATCATTGTATATCATTTATTAGAAGTGAAGTAGAGGGCTATTGGTTGAGTTACTGTGAAGCATGAACTTAAAAGTATGTCATATGGAATACATTAAAAAAATGTTTCCTGAAATGGAGAAACAAGCTTTTATTATAGGGCTGATTAGAATACATACTATAAAGCTGTGGGTCAGACATAGGGAGACATTCTATCCTTTTTAAAGCTCTGTTCTCCTATGATGAAAAGCACAATGCATTTGGAAAGTGAATGGAAATTCTAATTTTTCTTTACTTCAAGGTTTATTTTATTCAGTTTTGTCTTGTGGAGTTAGAGGGCAATGTGCCTGCTGTTATGGGCCTCATTTTCAACAGAGAAGTGAATCTTTACATCACAATGAAAGGAACTACAGGTTCAATGTTATTTTAGGAAGATGCCATATTAGCATAGACACAATAACACCAGAATTAGCCAAGGCAATTATAACTGAGACAATATAGATAGTGGAACTTCTGTGGGTAATGAGAACGTTGAGGTTTTTTAAGCAGTAAAATATTTTAATGAACAAATGTCTGTGAAGAGAGACATCAGTCTCCCATTTTCTGGCTTGAAATGATGGTATCATTATCAACTTCTTCCTTTGTTTCCACATTCAATATCAAATCATTCACCAAGTTTGCTGGGTTTTCATAACATTTTCTTCCTTCCAATTTCCACCATGTATTAACTTCCAATTGCTGCTGTTATTAATCACTAAAACATAGTGGTTCAAAACAACACAAACTTAATCTCTCACAGTTATGGATATCAGAGATCTGAAATGGTACTTTTTTTTTGGTATTTCTTACTAGGCTAAAATAAAGGTGCCATTAGATCAATCTGTATATCTATCTATCTATCTATCTATCTATTATCTATCTATCTATCTATCTATCTATCTATCTATCTATCTATCTATCATCTATCTACCTATTCCCTCTGGGGGCTCTGTGGGACAATCAGTAGTCTTGAGTTTTTCCACATCTAAAGGTTTAGATTCTTTGGCTGAGCTCATTCCTCTTTTAAAGGCTGCATCTAGAATATTTAAATCTCTTCTGATCCTGACACTTCTTCCTTCTTTTACTTTTAAAAGAGACCCTGAAGCCTCACACACATAATCTGGAGTAATCTCATTGCATGATGCTTAACTCAATCATATCTACAAAATAGTTTTTTTAAAAAAGATTTATTTATGCATACAAGATCTGGGGTACAGGCCAGAGCTGTGAGGGGTGAGAGGATTCATCAGAGACAGAGTGGGGAACAGCACAGGCAGACTGACTGAAATATACTGCTGGACGAGTCAGGGGAGGTCTGCTGTGCCATGTGGGTAGCTCCCTGACTGGGGATTGAACTCGTGCTGCAGTGGCTGTGGTTAGCTTCATAGGTTGTGTTTTAACCCCCTGCACCACCAGGAAAGCCCCCCAAAATACTTTTTATCATATAAGTTAACCAATCCATAGACCATGGACATCATCGGGGATTGTTAATCTGCCTGTGATAATCCACATTTTTACCCCAGAGGTCCAGATTTTTACCATATGCAAATGCAGCTACTCTAGTTTAACATCCCTAGAAAGCTCAACTCAGTAGGGCATCAACTCAAAGTTTAGCAACTTATCTAATTCTTTCAAATCTCATCATTTAAACCACCTGAATCATATAGAAGTCTATTTATGATGATTGAAGTACTCCCTAAGAAAGCATACTTTTTCCCCTCAGTGACCTTATTAGCAGTTGTTAACATCCATATAGCTGCTAACAATATCCTCAAGGCAATCTAGGCATTTGAAATCATGCATCTCAAAATTCTTCCAGTCTCTTCCCATTGCTCAATTGCAAAGCACTTTCAAATTTTTAAGTATTTGTTACAGAAGCACCCTACCTCCAGGTACCAATGTCTAAATTGTCATAGCTAATTACCACCAATTTAATGAATCATAACAGCACATCTCATTATCTTATAGGCATCACTGTGACTTCACATCAAAATGTTATTGCTTCACTCTCAGGCTACTGAATAAGTATTCAAACTGCTCTTCTTGCTTTTGCATTTTTGCAGTCATCTCCACTGTCACTGTGACTGAGGGCTAGCCAGGGATCCCAAACTATAAAAGGCTGTACACTCTAAAAGGGGTCCAACTGTCTACTGCACAAAGGCAAAAGAAAAAGAATCTTAGTGTGAAAGAGCTATAGAAAGAGAGAGAAGAAAGGATGAGAGAGAAGATAGAGAAATATAGAGAAGGAAAGATATTCCTATTAATAGTTTCCTAATAACCCACCCCCCACAAAACACACACATACACACACACACACACATTACCTACCCCATATTGGCCAAATGCCCAGAAATAAGATTGAAGCTGCAGAGGCCCAAAAGCTTGCTACAAATCTAAGGTAGTTTCTGGCAGGAAACCACAAAAAGGGGTTACGCAGGTCCCAGAGAACTGGGACAGCGGGAGATAGAGGAAATACAAAATATAGCATATCATCTGTTTGGTAGGTGAATGAATATCCAGTTCTCTGAAGAAATTACTGTCTTACTAAGTAGTTAAATCAAAACAAATACTAGAAATATGACAGCAGAATTGAATCTTCCAGAGGGGAAGGAAAGATGGGGGTGGATACAAAGTGGGGAGACTATTCTCCTAGTAGTCTATGTTGAAGAACTGCAGTTCTTTGCTTGTGGGTATGGTATGGTAACATACACAGAGGAGATGTGAATGTATTTGTATTACCCTAAATTTACAGTGCTGTCAACCAATGCTACCTCAAAAAATTGTCTTTCTAAAATACAGTTTTCAACTTTCAAACATTGTTATTAATCCCTTTTAAAATGAAACCTACATTTGCTATAATATTCGTTATTATATTAAATTTTAGTATTTAATTTCTATTTCCTAAACATCTCTTATACTCTTTTACCTCTGTGCGTTTGTTTTTGTATTTCTTACTTGGGGAGATACTCAGTTATTTTCTATCCTTCAGTGTCTATTTTATTTTTTATTTTTTTAAAGATTTATTTATTTATTTATATAAGCACTGGGTACAGTCAGAAGTGCGGGAGGGTGAGAGAATTCACCAGAGCCAGAGGGGAGAGCAGAGCAGGCAGAATGATGAAGTACACTGCTGAGGGGCACAGTGGGCGGCAGGAGAGGTCTGCGCGCCATGTGGGACCCTCGTCTGGTGGCTGGGGATCGAACTGGTGCTGCAGAGGCTGTGGGCAGCTTCGCAACCCAGCGCTCAACCGCTGTGCCACCCAGGAGGCCCTCAATGTCTATTTTAAACCTCATCTTCTCTGTAATCTGTTCTAACAATTTAACTGTTAAGTTCCACTGTGACTAATATCTTTATCATTCACTTAACCAATGGCATGGCTATTTCATGCTACATTTTGATATATGTAGGCTTATTTTTACTTTGTAATGTCATATTAATGTTACAAACCTGTTTTTTTTTAACCAGATCTTACATATGTTGAAAAATAGCAGTATGTGCTATCTAATTAATAATTAAATAACCATTTGGAGGTGTGTGTGTGTGTGTGTGTGTGTGTAAAAATCCAAATATGTTGTTTTAGGATAGCAACCAAAGAATATGATATTTTAGTTCCATATTGTTAAGTCATTTATATATTTATTTATAAGAGTTTATTTCTATAGATGCCATATATTGTATTGCTCTAAGCATATTGTGCATTGAAGTTGATGGCTGCCCTACCTTGCAGTATTTTGTCCATCACAGAACTATTCTAATAGTTCTTTCTTACTAGAACTTCCATAACATCACATTTCAGTCAAGCTCACAGACTATCAACAGGAAAACAAAACTTTTTTTTTGTACTACAGAAAATCATTTAAATTAATCTTCCACAGAACATAATATGAAATTTCATTCAGTGCCCTTTAGAGCAGTGATTCTCTAATCATGGCTGTGACCTTTCATTAAATGTTTTCTGCATTCACCAATAGCTGACATAATTCCATCAATGTCTAAAGGTGATTTAGGAAGGAAAATAAATTGCATATGTAAAGCCTGTGTGCTGATAAATGTTAGCCTCCAAAGTAAAGGTTTGAACTTTTGTTCTTTATCTTTGTATAAAAGAACAAATATCTCAGAGTAATTTTGCTTAATTAAAAAACAACAACAACATTTACTGGGTGTCTAATAAATGGTAAACATTTATATATGCTAGAAGATATATAAGATTTTTTCCAAAGAATTCCAGTTGTTTGGGGGAGCTCTATGTTTATATAACTATTTTATTCATGTGGGAATGTTTTAAGCACTATGATACAGACACAAATAAAATATTGTTAGAGTTCCATCAACAAAGCAGAGGGAATGAAAATCAGGTCATTTTAAGATTTTAGTAAAGAATGGTTTATCAAGTTGTGTGCAAGATGTAGAGAGGGCAAGTGTGTTTCCACCTTTGATGTGAAGAGACAGAGAGAGGGAATGATGATTGGAACTCAGGAATTTTGAGTGCATTTTAGGAGGAGATTACTGTTTTAATGTCAGTGACAGAGAGAGAATACAATAAAGGAGCTGGGGGAGTAAATACTCTGACCTCTCCTTCCCCTTCCCTGTGTTCTCCTACCATCACTCCATGTTGGCTGATCCCAAGTAGAATTCAGAGCCCAGGGAACCTACCCATGAGTGCACAGGCATAGCGAAGAAGAGTAGTTCTAGAGGGGCGTATGGGAGATAGTCATCACAAATGCTATTAAAGTATAAAGGAACAAGAAATTGATTACTGCTGAATGATAAGAAACAACTTTAAGCAGATATTTAAGTTGGACTTTGGGAGATAAATGGTATTTTAATTAGAAATATGGAAGTCGGGGCCTCCCAGGTGGTGCAAAGTCTTAGATCTCAGCACTATAAAGTTATCCTCAACCACTGCAGCAGAGTTGATCCCTGGCTAGGGAGGTGACCCACATGGCTCAGCAGACCTCTCCTGCCTTGACCACTGCTCCCCTCAGCAGTGTATTTCAGTCGATCTGAGTCTTCTGCTCCCTACTTTCTCTGGTGAATCCTCTCACCACCACCCCCCCTCCCCACACCTCTGGCTTATACCCCAGTTCTTGTATGCACAAATAAATAAATCTTTTAAACAAAGAAATAAGGAAGTCATCAGAATTTCATGTAGAAGGAAATACATAAGGAAAGACTAGAATGTACAAATTTGTTGAGCATTTGGGGCTTCTGAGTGTTGTTGCTTGCATATTTCAAATGTTTGTATAAAAAATAGGATGGAAATCTGACAATACAGGGTTTTGTTATTCTAGGAGTGATAAGACACAATTACCAATTTCAGTTCTTATTATTTTAAAGGTCTTCTCATTGATGTAAATAAATCAGTTTAAGTTTTTGGAAGAGACGAGGCAAAGCAATGTTTTAGGTCACTTTTGCAGATTTATTTTATTCAATTCTTTTCCTAAGCTTAGGTAACATTGAAACTGTCCTTTAAAATTCTGCTCATTGTTGCAGTCTCTTTTAATCTATTTTTCTGCTTCATCTCAAAATCTTTCTAGTTTAGGGGAATTCTGGAGGTAGAGGAAAGATAGTTGAAAGAATTTCGTATAGGAAGAGGTAAGATGCAAAAGGAAGATCAAGGTGAGGAGGAAAAGAAGATAAAAGAAGAGGAGAGAGGTGAATAGATCAGGAGGGGAAGGGGAAGACAGAGACAGAGACAGAGAGTAAGAGAAAGAGGAGGATGAGGCATTGTTGTCTTTTGAGTAAAAAGATCAGGGATGTTGGTGTCGGATACCCTTTGCATCAAATCAGGTATTGCTATTTATTTACCAGCTATTTAATCTTGAAGAATTTTTTATTTAAAATGAAAAGAATGATAAATTTAGACCATGGTACCAGGAAAAGGAAATGTGATTTCACATCTAATAGGCCTGAGTATGTTGTTCAATAGCTGTTCATTTCCCCTCCCTTGTTTAAACCATCAGAAGATATTCAGTATGAATTTTGCTCTGATGTTGCTACTGATCTGGTGTGAAATATATTCAGGTTCTTTCTTTTTTTTTTTTTTTTTTTTTGTCCTTGTCCTTTGTTGGAAATGAAATCCAGGCATTAGAAACACAAATAGTCATTTAAAATATCAACCCCTAAACTATCAGCAAGTAGCAATAGTACTAATTACCAAAATTCTATTCCAGGAAAATAGAGGTTATTATTAAAAGCTACACTTCTCTGACTGAATAAAATACCAAAAAAAAGGAGGTCATTATTCTCACCTCTTTATGATATAAAAAAAATTAAAGAATTAATTTAACAGTAACCAATGGCAGTTTGTTATATGTAGATTTTGATAGAATAAAGAGGACTTTGGGGTTGTTTAAGCATGAATAGCCCAGAAGGCTAGCAGAGACTGTTTTAACAAACTTAGAATCCTGGAGTTAAAAGAAAGAAAATTATGCAAGAATGACTGGGATTTTGTAGAACACTTTGTACTAATATTCACTTTCTCAATTCCTAAATAGTGATGAGTTCAGCGTCAGTGGGAAGACCCTGATTATTCCTTGGGTGATGACATATCCTTGCTTCAGATCCATTTCCAAGGGCTTACAAGGGACAGTGTTGTGGTCCTACTTGGGTGCTCTCTCTTTTGAGCACTGAGCTGAATTGTAAATAGGGCACATACACTGCTAGCAGTCAAGATCTGTTTTTTATTCAGCTCACCTAACTCGTCTCAGATTGATGTTCTAAAGAAATATTGCCATTTTAAAATATAGTAATTACCTCTATTTTCCTAGCTTCCAATAGATTCTATTTAGCAAATATTTTATAATTTATTCTTAGAGTCCAAATTGCTTTCTGCAGATAGAATATCTGAAATTGGATGTTAGCTCCATTTGGCCAGAAGCTGTACGATGCAGTATTATTTTTAAAGAGAGTTAATTTTAATTATATCTGCTTAGAATCAAAGTATTTTAATATGTTTATAGAAGTTATATTTTGAATTAATAGTGACAAATATGCTATAATTGTTTTTGTTTTTGTATAATAAACTATCTCTACATGTGCTGTAAACTTATCTTCCTTTGAGAATTTAATATTGTATTAACTAAAAATATACACTACTAGCTTGATTATTATTCTTTTTCTTATCAAGAAATAAGGATATCCATATGTGCTTGCATTTAAATAATTATTGAAAAATTGTCTTGATGCTAAAAAATTAGTTAAATTATATTCTTCAAGGCCTTATGCTGAATATGTTCCCTCCTGTGAAGTGTCAAAGTATCAGTTCTACTATGTGTGGGGTCCTTTGCATAAAGGTTTGCAGGCAGATGTGATATTAACCTATTTTATTACTTTGGATTTTTAACATGATTCATGCTAATGTTCTGTGTCATTTCTAGTTCCTTAAGCTTAGATAGCTAGTTAGAGTTTGGGAGAATGCACTGAATAAAATATGATTTCTAAACAGTATTTATTCTAACAAAAGGAGAAAAAGGTACAGTAAAGAAGGTCAGTATTGCTATTACATGTGGAGTGTTGTTATTCTGGTCAAATCTTATTTTAGAAATTAAATGCTACTTCAGGCTTCACAGCTCACCGGATATTTCTGTGAACAAAAGAGAACAATTACAAGCTGTTATTAAGGCAGCGTGAGTGTCTGCATCAATACAACTTTTTAAGATTAAGTGACACAGGTCAAAGACCCTGGTGGCAAATGCATGTTAGTGGTATTGACTTCATGGTTAGTACTGCCCTAGATATGACTTGAAAGGCGTAACCCAAATGCAATAGACTGTGACAAATTCTCAAGTTTCAGAGACACCTCATTCCATAATTTGTGCCTAACTGTCATCTCTGATGGTCCTTGATGTTTCTTTCATAAGGACCCTCTGATATCAATGTAGCAGATAAGCCTTTGAGAATTAGAGTATTAGGATGTAAGCTATTCAGAATTGGGGAAGATGTGCTTGAAGATAAAACAGTGCAATTTTGCAAGAATCTAAATCTAAGACTCATGAACAGGAAAACAGGTACAGACCAACTCTAAATGAATAAACACCCATGTAAAGAGGACATGGAAACCAGCAAAACAAGACTTGCTGCCTCTCTCTGTAGTTTGCTCTAAAATAGTTTCTGAAAAATTCATCTTTATTGACTATATTCATACCTGTATTTATTTTTAAAATTATGTTTATTGAGGTAGCATTGACTAACACAAGTGTTAAAGTTCATATCTCTACAAATGTTTAGTAGCACCCCACGACCACCACCACAGCCCCAGTATTCCACAACAGTAGATTGAGGCCCACTCTGCTTTGTATCCCACACTCACCCATTCCCTCTGGTGTCCTCAGTTTCGCAGTCAGATTTCTAGGGTTTGCTTTTGACTGATCCTTTGTTTTGTCTTTTATGTTCCACATATGAGTGAAATTACCTAGTATTTGTGTTTCTCCTCACATCACTTAACTTAAAACTCCATCTTTAATGCAGCATTTTAAATTCTAAGTAACATTAAAATTGTAATTTTATTTTTTTAAATATTTATGCATACAAGAACTGGGGTATAGGCCAGATGTGCAGAGTGTGAAAGGATTCACCAGAGACAGAGTGGGGAGCAGGTCTACTGAAATACACTGCTGAGGGGAGCAGTGGTCAAAGCAGGAGAGGTCTGCTGCGCCATGTGGGTTATCTTCCTGGCCTGGGATCAAACTCCTCATATCTAGAGTGTGAACTCTTTGTAACCTCAGATCTAACCATTAAGATACCTTGTGTAAATCCTTACTGAGTTTTAATATGAATTATTTTATCTGAATTAACTCTTAAATCTATTGTAACTTCAGTTACTTATTTAGCACAGACTTCATATTCAGTAACCAATTCTCAAGCTACCTGACCTAAATTTATTTGCCTATATGTTTTTTTTTTTTTAAGATTTATTTATTTATACAAGCACTGGGTACAGTCAGAAGCGTGGAAGGGTGAGAGAATTCCCCAGGATCAGAGTGGAGAGCAGAGCAGGCAGACTGACGAAATACACTGCTGAGGGGAGCAGCAGGCGGCAGGAGAGGTCTGCGCACCATGTGGGACCCTCGCCCAGCAGCTGGGGATCGAACCGGCGCTGCAGAGGTTGCATTGCCAATATGGGTTTTTAAAGCATTTGCCCTCATATATTAGGTTGACTCAAAAACCTTATGAATTGATCCTATTACTTCTTTTTCCCTGGGATTACCCAAAGATTCTCATTTCTATAAGATTCTCATTTCTATGACATTCTGTACTGCCCTTTGATGAGACTTGATATTTTCCACTGTTGCTTATAATATACCAGTAATTTATAATGAACGATTTCTATATTTCTTCCACATGGAATGTTTGTAAGTCATATTTCCCAGTTGATATATATGTATAATTTATTTCTGTATCCTAGATGTAGAACATTTCATTTGACACCTTTTGAATTTCATGTTCTTTTTTTTTAAGATTTATTTTATTTATTTATGCATACAAGAGCTAGGGAACAGGCCAGTTTGGGGGGCAGTGAGAGGATTCACCAGAGACAGAGCGTGGAGCAGAACAGGCAGATCTACTGAAATGCACTGCTGAGAGGAGCAGTGGGCGAGACAGGAGAAGTCTGCTGTGCCATATGTGGGTTAGTTTCCTGGCCAGGGATCAAACTCATGCTGTAGTGGCTGCCAGTAGCTTCATAGTGCTGAGACTTTAGTCATTGCACTATCAGGGACATACCGTGTTGTTTCTTTTAAGCCAGAATTCCAGTCTCTTGAAATGAATTTTATCTTTAGTGCATGACCTTTGATATTAGTGCATTTCCCCAGGTATGTTTTGTCCTTTTGAAAAAAGCATTAGACATTTGGGTGGGATGCACCAATACTATGTTCCTGTGTCTTTATCAAGTGCATTCTATGTTATACAGTTTAATAAAGTCATTAGAGAACACTCCAGTCAGTATTTTTAATAAGCTATAATTTCACTATGCTAAAGGGACTATACATTTTTATTTCTTCAAATTATATTTCAGTATTGCATTAAATTTCTCTCAAAGTTCAGACTTTCCTCCTTTCTTTTGAAATACTTTTTAAAATTCCTTTCTTTTTTGCCTGACATGGACATTTTTTGCTTTCCTTAAACACTTCAGCCTTATAATATTACAGCTATTTATCAACAAACACACACATTTACTTAGTCTTTTGATTTTCAACACAATGTTCCAAGCTCTTTTTGCTTTTAGCTTTTTGGTCTATTTTCAGTTCACACCCAAATTGCTGTGGTATTACCACATACACAAATATGTGTGTAAATCTGATGGCAGGGTCACCATATTGTATTATCTATGCAAAATTTGTCAAGTTTTCATTTATTGGTGATTTTCTTTGGTGAAGTAATATGATATAGGCTGTGTAAATAAAAAGTGAAAATCATATGGTCACATAATCTGTGTTAAAGAGGAGAATACGTTTTTTGTCTCATCAATTTGACAGTACTACAGTATTATATTAAATCTCTCTCAAATAAAAATCGATTTTTCCTTTCCTCTTTCAAATATTTTCTTTTACTGTCTTTCCTCTTTCCCTGTCATTAACATCCTTTGAATAGCCTTGTTATAAACCTCAAATGATTTTTGATTTTGTCTTTCCCATTCACCTTAACACATTCTTCAGATACCAGTTATGTCAGCTTTTTCTTCTCATATTGTTTGCATTTTATAAAGATCATACACATCATCACTTATATGCTTCTATACTCAGTATTATTTAGTTTCATTCACTTTACACTATGCTCTTCATCAAGAATGGTACTGATAATAATTTGTCTCTTTGAGTCCAAAATACTATATTGCCTACTGATGTGGTCCAATCTCTTTATGCTGTCATTCAAAGTTCACAGAAATCTAAGTTTTTGTAGAGACTCAGCTAAATGAGTCTGTCTTTCAATAATAAAATTTAGACTACTGAGCCTCCATGGTGGCTCAGCGGGTTGAGCACCACGCTGTGAAGCTGTCCGCAGCTTCTGCAGCACCAGTTCGATTCCTGGCCATCCAGGGTGCAACCCACATGGCAGGGCAGACCTCTCCTTTCTTGCCTACTGCTCCCCTCAGCAGTGTCTTCAGTCCGTCTGCCTGTTCTGTTCCCCACTCTGTCTCTGGTGAATCCTCTCACCTTCCCGTGCCTCTGACTGTACCTCAGTTCTTGTATACATGAATAAAACTTTAAAAAAATAAAATTTAGACTATTTATAGATAGGATTCTTCACAGCTGCTGCTGTGAACTATATCAGAAGCTTTGTCCCTCACCTTGTCTGTTATCAACGTTGCAGTCCTTAATTATTCCAGTAATAAGCTCTTTTGACCCATTATTTGCTTGCTTAACCTCCTGTCTTTCCTGTTACTAATTAGGTCTTATAATAAGAATCTGCATGGACACAGACTGATCACAAAGGTTTTCTAGCACCTCTAGGTCTCTGGCTGGGTCATAAGAAGTAGAGAACTTTGTTTTCAGTTAATAATGTAAGAAAGCACATCATTTCTACAGTTCTTTTAACTTCTCTATCTCACGAGGCAGCCAAGCATTTCCATATCCCTCTTCTCAGAGGCACAGGATTGAACATTATAGTTTTCGGTGTAATTTATTTCTCTGCTTTTCATTACTGATAATTATACATTGTTTATTTTTGCTAGACAAGAAACTAGGGTATACCGTAGATGTAAATCCTTACTGACTGGTCCAGTGTTCATTAACCTCATTTTCTATTTTTTTTCTAGAAATCTTATAATTTGTTTACAATCTTTAAAAATATATATTTTTTGAATTCCCCCTTGCATTTGAGTCTATATTAAATCATTTTTTCTCTTTATTTTCAAAATGTCTGGAAAAATTCTCCATTCATAATGATTTTTCACAAACATATTTTCACTGAAAAGCTTATAAGGTGATTTCTAATTTTACACAGTAGTCACATGGATTTTTGAAGATAAATCAAGTTGAAATTACAGACAAAATTTCCTTTCAAATTGCCTTTAATTCCTTGGTTTTGAACTTCATGCAGCAGTTTCCCTAATGGAGATGATGATTGTCTTTCACTTTAGAGTAAATGTAGCAGGAGAGAAAAGGTTTTTCAGTAACAGCATTTTAACCTCTCTGATATTATTTAACCCTATGTATTTTTATTACCACTTTTAATTAATAATATTGAAAATATTATAATACCTATCTTTGCTAGGATATAATACAGATCCTAGATTTATACTTTTATTTAACAATTTATAGGTAAAGCAATTCATCTAGTTGCATGGGTCACTGTTGGGGCATTAGAATTGTGACTTGATCTTTAATATTTATGTTATATTATGTTTGATTTCAGTTTTACAAAAGAATATGAAGACATAATCTTGCCTTCTTCCTTCTTCCCTCACTACTTCGCTTCTTCCTTCATTTCTAATCAAATTGTATTTATTTGTCATTAGTGTGCATAACTAGATATAATTCTGGGAGTACAATTTCATGCCTCAATATTTGCACATGATTCACTCACCTTCCACCTAATCTTCTGTGCCAATATGCTATCATATCACATTACCTTGTTCCCCACCTACTTCCCTCCAGTAACCACCAGATTTTTCAGTCTAAGAGTTGTTTTTGCTGTGTTTCACTAGTTTTTTTTTTTTGATAATATGTCTCTATTCTATAAATAAACCTGACTTCCTATTCTATTACTTCAGTGGGTAGGTGAGAGTGTTTCCCAAACAATTACTTGTTATCATCCCATATTTATGTTTTTCACTGAGTGAATTACATGTGGTATATTACAACTTTCTTGACTTGGTTTTTTTCAACTTTGCTTGTCATATTCACAAAATATTTTAAATGAATGAATTTAATCAATCACTTTTGAGAGAAGTACCAGTCTAGTTGAACCTCTAATCAATATTTTAGGCAATCAGGCTGATGGCTAAGCAGTAGCCCTAACAGAAAGATGTTTGGGCAAAATCTGTCACACATTATGGAGACAAAAATGACTGCTGGAGTAGACCCAATTCTAACTGTTGAATAAATGTTTATTTTCAACACTTGGAAATAGGATGACATAAAAATCTTCTGCATGAGATAAACATTTGTATCATTAGAAAACTCACTTTTATAGACATCTCTGGAAACTTTTTAGAATTTCAGTGTGCTAACAAAGTACTTTCTGTTTAAAAGCATCTTCAACATTTTTATTGCCTTGTCATTAGAGAAAATGTGAATGGTTGTGCAGTATTGTCAGCAGCTATTTACATGGAAGCGTTGAAGTAGTCCCTTGTCTCTTTGACTAATTAGACATGAGTTGTTAGTTCTTTTTATTATTTTTGAAACTGCTCACACAAGTGTAGTAGATTTTGCATAATTTATCCAGTTCTACACATTTGAAAACTCTCTCAGTACCAGTCAGGGTGTTATTACTTATGCCAATTTGTTATTGGTCCATTATCATCTCAGGTTGAATTATCTTAGAGAATGATTCATTTATTTCAATAATGAATCTTTCCATGAAAAAATATTTCCATCTTTTAATTATTAACATTTATATTAAACTATATTAATTTTTAACATACAGAAATAAACATTATTAAAAATGTACACATTATTGACTTTAGTAAGCTTGCTTCATTATTTTAAAAGTGAAATTTTATCAGGGTTTCTTAGTCTGTTAAGCTATTTTTCCAAAGAGTATTCCACACACACAAACTATTTATTACTTCTTTTTAGTACAATTAAATTGTATAAACATAAGATTACACTGAAAGAAGTGGCATTCAACACCATATGAACAGAGACCCTTAAATATTGGAATCACTTCCTCACTTCTTATAGGTCCTTGGTAAATAATGAGCCATGCTAAGCAAGGACACAGTTCCATATGCCTCAGTTTCAGTTAACACTGTTTTGCAAAACAAATACTGACTGTAGTTTTGGTAGTATAATTTTCCTCTGTAAGTAACTTTATAATCAAATCAAATGTTTCTCATTACTATGCAACGTAGAGTACTTCTTCATGGATGAATTTTCCCATCAGCTAACATATTAGATATGCGCATCTAACATTTATAGTGAATAACATTTTTTTCATTAATGCTTTTTTCTCAAAGTGAACAATATAATCAGTATTGGCACAGTGCTATTATTTCATGTTATTATTGTCATGCTGAATTTTGAAGTGTGCTCAACCTTGGGGGTCTTTAATTCTGTCCATAAAACTATGATTCCTTTCTAAAATTCTTAAATTTGTCTTGAGATTAGCTGTAGGAAATTGATTGCATCTGGCCCATTCATATTTTTTTTAAAGTTTATTCTAATTTCAGAAGAAACAGGAAAATTATAGTTTAATCTGGTAATAAAAATGATCACTAAAGATAGTTTTAAATAATACATTATTTTAAGACTTATTTATTTTTTATTTATGCATACAAAAACTGGGGTGTTTGCCAGAGGTGTGGAGGGAAGGTGAGAGGATTCATCAGAGACAGAGTGGGGAGCAGAACAGGCGGATCTACTGAGATATACTGCTGAGAGGAGCAGAGGGCAAGACAGGAGAGGTCTGCTGTGCCATGTGGGTAGGCTCTCTGGCCAGTATCAAACTCATTCTGCAGTGGCTGGTAAAAGTGCTGAAACTTTAACCCCTGTGTCACCAGGGAGGCTCTACAGTATTTATACAATTTTAAATATGTATAGAGATGTTAACAAACTTGCCCTGGCACCATCACTAGGAGGTGTTGAGTTATGTATCCTGTTCTCAGTCCCTGCTAGTAGGCACTGGAGTACATGGATGAATATCTGATAGCTAAGTTATTGAACTAGATTTAAATGGAAACTTAACTCCAAAGTCAGTCAGACTGAACAAGCATTTCTAGATGTTGGCTTAGAATGTTCTCATAGATTTTCTCCTTGAATGATAATAACCCTAAAAATATCTATTAATCTCTCAGGTTTGCAACTATGCCTCAGTAAAGTTATATTTTGAGAAGTGAATTGAAAAATTAAAAGTGATTTTAAAAAATACTTCTGCCCTAAGAGCTAAAAAGAAACTTCTCTGAAGAGAAAATGCAAATGGCCAACAGGCATATGAAAAAATGTTCAACATCACTTGTAATCAGGGAAATGCAAATCAAAACTACCATGAGATACCATCTTACACCAGTGAGAATGGCACATATTAAAAAAACTAGCAACAACAAATGTTGGCGAGGGTGTGGAGAAAAAGGAACTCTTCTGCACTGTTAGTGGGAGTGCAAACTGGTCCAACCACTATGGAGAGCTGTGTGGAGATTTCTGGACCTTCTAAACATAGAGCTTCCATATGATCCAGCAATTTCACTCCTAGGTATTTACCCAAAGGACACAGAAACATCAATTCCAAAGAACACCTGCACCCCTATGTTTATAGCAGCACTATTTACAATAGCTAAGCTTTGGAAACAGCCCAAATGCCCAAAAATAGATGACTGGATCAAGAAGATGTGGTACATATATACCATGGAATATTACTCAGCATTCAAAAAAGATAAACACATGCAATTTGCAGCAACATGGATGGTGCTGGAAGGGATCATGCTCAGCGAAATAAGCCAGAAAGAAAAGAAAAATACCGGATGGTCTCACTCATAGCAGGAATCTAGAAACTTAAATAAGGGACCAGGAAAATGAATAACTATAAGGAAGTGAAAATCAAAATCAACAAAAAACTATGAACCAGAGACACTATTGGGGGGGGTGGCAGGAGGGGAGGGATTGGGGTCAGAATGAGGGGGTTGCAATTGTATGGGGAATATAACAATATAATTTATTATTTAAATAAATACATAAATAAATAAATAAAAAATAAAAAATAAAAGAAGTGATAAAATTAAAAAAAAAATATGTGGCATACATAACTAAGGCCACAATGTTGACTTAAATTCTTAAACATGTTTTGAAAAATTATTCACAAACTTTTCTTTTTTCCATGTATTTTTATTATTCTTTGTCTATTCCTTTTTCCTACAATTCTGCTTGAGTGTTAAGTGGTTTTTTCTTTTACAGTATTTTATTTATGATATTATATTACTTTTTAAAGTAACTTAAAATTACAAATAAGGAATATAAAATTCCCTGTTACATAGATGATGACTACTAAATACTCACTTTACCACGACTTGGTATTGGCAAAAAATACACACATCTGTCTGGCAATAAATATATGATAACTATGAACTGTAGAAAGAGTCATATGTTAAAACTTATACTTAGTCCTGTTTGGCAAACCTAAGTATTATATAACTTTATAGTTTAGTGGGAGTAAAGTGATTGCATAAAGGAATAATTTTTACTTTTATCTGCTTCCAAAAATATATATGCTGCTGTTTTGAAATGCAAAATGGAAAAATCTACTTGAAGTGATTATCTCTCTGTCTAGCAGATTCAATAAATAAGAAAAATACAAAAAACAAAAAAATACTTCTGCCCGTAGTCAATTCATAGAAAAATATGAGCTGAAGTTGTCCTTACGCTTGGTATGGGAGAAGAGGCTAACATTGACCGATGTCTTCTCTTAAAGTCTTGCTATTCTTAAAATTCAGTATGTTTCTTGAAATGAAACTATTCCACAATAGATTGATTTAAGACAGTAGTTTTTTAAAATAAAATATAGCTTTTATTATTGGTTCATTTATTTTGTGAATGTTCAACAAAACTTTTATCTGCTTATAATTTAGTATGAATATCATTTATAATAATTACATATCTGGCTTACTGCCACTTAGGATCAGAAAATAGATACTTTACCCCCTGAATTTTCTATAACATATACAATACCATTATATAAAGCGATTAAGATATCCACACAAAAGAAAGTATCACTATATGATGTACTTAAATTGACAAAAAATAATGGAAATATTGTTCTGTTTACACTCCAATCCTCTTATAACTTATTATGGTTAGCAAGCTTAAAGAAACGTGTTATTTTAGGGCCTCCCCAGTGGTGCAGTGGTTGAGCACTGGGCTGCGAAGCTGCCCGCAGCCTCTGCAGCACCGGTTCGATTCCTGGCTGCCAGGAGAGGGTCCCACATGGCGTGCAGACCTCTCCTGCCACTCCCGCTGCTCCCCTCAGCAGTGTATTTCATCAGTCTGCCTGTTCTGTTCCCCGCTCTGGCTCTGGTTAATTCTCTCACCCTCCCGTGCTTCTGACTGTACCCAGTGCTTGTATAAATAAATAAATTAATTTAAAAAAAAGAAATGTGTTATTTTATATAACATTTCTAATATAATCCATGGGGAAAATAAAATCAGTCTGGATATAGTATTACAAACTGTAATGAAGGGGATAATTTTGCACAGGCAAACAGATTTATTTAGATTCAATACATCCATTTTTTTCTATCATCACTCCTAATTTTTTAAAATAAATTTTATTTTTATATTCCCCATACAATTGCAACCCCCTTATTTTGACCCTAATCCCTCCCCTCCCCTCAATCCACCCCACATAGAGTGTCTCTGGTTCATAGTTTTTTGTTGATTTTGATTTTTACTTTCTTATAGTTATTCATTTTCCTGGTCCCTTATTTAAGTTTTCTAGATTCCTGCTATGAGTGAGACCATCCGATATTTTTCTTTTTCTTTCTGGCTTATTTCACTGAGCATGATCCCTTCTAGCACCATCCATGTTGCTGCAAATTGCATGTGTTTATCTTTTTTGAATGCTGAGTAATATTCCATGGTGTATTTGTACCACATCTTTTTGATCCAGTCATCTATTTTTGGGCATTTGGGTTGTTACAATAACCCCACCAACTGGGGGAACATTTTTACACACAACACTAATGATAAAGGACTGATCACAAAAATCTGCAAAGAGCTGATAAAACTCAACAACAACAAAGAAAATAATCCAGTCAAAAAATGGGCAGAAGAGCTAAAAAGAAACTTCTCTGAAGAGGAAATGCAAATGGCCAACAGGCATATGAAAAAATGTTCAACATCACTTGTAATCAGGGAAATGCAAATCAAAACTACCATGAGATACCATCTTACACCAGTGAGAAAGGCACATATTAAAAAAACTAGCAACAACAAATGTTGGCGAGGATGTGGAGAAAAAGGAACTCTCCTGCACTGCTGGTGGGAGTGCAAACTGGTCCAACCACTATGGAGAGCTGTGTGGAGATTTCTGGACCTACTAAACAAAGAGCTTCCATATGATCCAGCAATTCCACTCCTAGGTATTTACCCAAAGGACACAGAAACATCAATTCTAAAGAGCACCTGCACCCCTATGTTTATATCATTCCTAATTTTTAATGACAATTGTACAAATTGCAGTGTACCTAGTTTTCTGAAGTAACATATTTTTAGTTATCAGGAGCTACCTATAAAGGGGAGTGAGAGGATATTGTGGAATACATGTCTTGAGAATAGACCATTTGTTTCCAAATTGGTTCCTTAGCAATTCGTGGTTCTTGACCTTATAATTTCTGTCCATTGTCCTATTGCCTAACCCATTCTAACACAATCTGAAGGAAAATTGAAAACTTCAAATCCAGGAAGTAAAGTTCTACGTTTCTAAAGGAATTTGGGTGAAAGATCAAGAAAAAGGTAATCACATAGAGCAGTCTCCTTTCAAAATGGATATAGACAGTCTTCTCTTTGTATAGTAACCCACAACCACAAAAATCACAACCCATGTTGAATCATGCAAAGCAGACTAATCAATGAGAAATAGTGATGACTTTTCTGTGATTTTTAAAGATTTTTTTGTTAAAACATTAAACTTTTTTTTAAAGTTATAAATTTAAAAGGAAATAAAAAGTAGTGGAACTACTTATAATTATTAAAAACTATCATTATTAAAAGGTATTGTTTACTTGTTATTTATTTATAAATTATAATGTATTTTCAAGCAACTGACAAAGTATATAAGAACTTATATACTTTTTGTCTTCTTATTGAATAACTTACATTATGGAAGCTGCATCCCTTCTATATCTTGGCAAATCATCATACTGTTACTTGAATAGGCTGGACTCTTGGTCCTCTTGTCACTACCAAAAACAAATAAGCAGGGACGGGAATTGAATCTATAAGATGCGCTTTATTCTGATGTGTGACCAGTGATCTGAGAGAACAGCAGGCATAACACACTGAAGAAACCATTCTGACATCATCTCAAACTGGCTTTTTTGTATTGAGTGAAACAAAGACATTTTGTCATAAGCACTTAGCCCATCAGAACAGCCTGTCACAGGTGATGTTCTGGTATTCGTCACGTTCAACCCCCAGAACTTAATATTGGCCTCCTGGTTAACTTGACCCTAGTGTATCCTGGCCTTCAGATCTTGGTTAACTTCTGATGTCATCAACATCCACACTCATTTGGGCATCATTGTTGTAGGAACTTCATTTCAAAGCAAGAAGTTTAGTTTAAAGAAAACAGGTCATTAGTCATATAATGTGTACGTGCAGCCTACATTATATGTGCATGTGCATGGTGCTCTTCCCTTCCTCTGGAGATTGAATCATCTTCCAATATTTTCTGTTTTCAATACTAGAAACTATCCCATGAATTACTTTGATGTAAAGATTTTTTGGGGGGTCGGGCAGTACCACTACCTCTGGGACCCTTCCTTCTTTTTGTCACCCCCTCTTTTCTCAGTTATGTTGATAAGTTTAACTTCATTTTGTTCCTCTGGCTTTATAGTTGGAGTCTCTGAAATGGCAGTAATGTCATCATTCTCAAAATTAGCTCTAACTCTATATTTAGGTTATATTTTCCTTTTCCTTTTTTGTGTTTTTTTTTTTTTTTTGCTTTCCTTTTATCTTTGTTCACCACTTCCATTTTTTGATAATTGATTTTCTTTTTGTGGGACCCTCTCCGGTGGCCAGGGATCGAACTGGCGCTGCAGAGGCTGCGGGCAGCCTCACAACCCAGCGCTCAATCGCTGCACCACCAGGGGAGGCCCTGATAATTGATTTTCATATAATGTTATATAGATTTATTACTAGGAGGCAAGGAATCAATGAAGCTACTTCCTTAGTAACTAGTTTAGCATGAACTAAGCAACAGATGTGCAGTGATGAATCAACAGATTTTGAAAGAAATGATGAGATTGATCAATAATTATGATGTGCACCTGTTACTTAGAGAGTGATTTTTGGCCCAAAGATCTAGAAATGGTTTGTACTTTATACTATTATAGTTGTATACTATGGTAACTAAAATTTAAAGCATGTTGTTGGAAGGACTGTGTTATTTGTATTGAGCTAAACAGTGATCATTGAAATGCATGCATATTGGAATTGACCAAATCAAAGACTGAATGGTATAATGCAACCATGTTTAATATTAGTATTCTCATCTTTATTTTTCTACTGTCTTTGATTGAATGCCTATTCTGTGTTACCCCTTGCTTGACTCTTTCCAAAAATTATTTCATTTAATCTTCACATAAATTTTATAAAGTATTATAATATCTACTTTGTTGATGAGAAAACTGGGATATAATTACTTAAAATATTTTTCTAAGACTCTTCAGTAAGTGGCACAGTTAGAACCAGACTATTCAGAGCCAATGGTAGCTTGGATTTCACTTTACTTATTAACTCCTTTTAATGTGGCCAACCATGGATTCCTATAAGCTTCCTATTATTATAAGATTTCTCAAACTATTTATAATTCCAACTTGGGCTTATGAGATACTCTTTCTGAGATGAGAAGTTTCACTTATTTACTACCTGTCATTTGAAGAAGTGTAGTAATGTACTTAATAGCTGATATCATTTATTAAAGTCCAAATGTAATTATGTTTTATTAAAACTTGTTCTTATAGTGTTCATTCTGATCCTCCAAGCCAATGCTACAGAAAAATTGCCATGTATTTTATATCACAAGACATCTAACTCAAGCTATTATAAGGGTGTGCTCAATGACTTCCTAGAATTTGAAGTCTACTAATAATAAATTATTTGCTTCTATTCTATGTAACTGCCAGGGCAGACCACAGAATATTACAGAATAAGAGCTTAGAAGTTTGGTTTAATCAGGTGCTGTGTCACAATGGTGATTCCTTCCTAAACAAAGCCTTCTCAGAAACGAATGTCAGAAATATACTAAGTAATTAAGTGATATTAATCATGAAAATGAGCACCAGAATTAATAAGCCATTTTTATATGCATTCATATCCTATTTTCCTTTTTGCATTGCTTCAACATTTATAAGTTATACACTTCATTGTTCTTTCAGAATTCTAAAATGAGCTTTATATTAGTTAGAGTAAGCATTTTACAACTCACGAGACTGATTTTAGTGTTTTTTTGAGTTGTTTAATTTTCAACTTTTATTTAAAATTATACGAAAATGCTAAATATACGATAAATTGAAACCAACCTGGAACTTTGTTTGACATCTGAGATTAAAAAATCCATCTTCCCTAAGTGCTGGTTGCTTTTTCTAGCAGTCAATCAATAGTTGTGTGATTTAATTTAACTCACTGTGGCTGTAAAGCCCCTAGAACACAGTGGGAACCTCACAAGAACCTTGTCACCCAGTCAGTCACCCAGCTCCCTATGTGTGATATGTTCAATGACAGCCCCAGAAAGAACTGCCTCTGACTAAGTTTATGGAGATGATAGATGGATTTTCGTTTCCTAGGTCATTGTTCTTGACAAGTTTATTTTTGGGGATGAAGTGTATGGCATCAAATTTAACAAAAGAGAAAACTTAAGAAAGCTTTTTAAATACTCAAAATCTCAGCTTCTTAAAAGCAATCTAATTAATGTCGATGAAGTGATTTTACTTCTGTATGGGTTGTTTTCCCTAAACTATTCCTAGTTTTGTATGTATAGTTTTATGTTAAACAGAGGGTTAACACATATCTGCTCATATTTGCTTTCATATTTAGTAGATCCAGGTAGCTGTAGGAGAGCAAAACTCTCCCATCTCCAAATATGTCTTTTAGAGGAAAGGTTGATTTCATGGGAGGGGCTCTGATCATTGGCTGGGGTTTGCCTTTGATAAAGATATTTACATGTAAACTTCTGTGAGGGTGTAGGGGCAGGAAGGGAAGACCTGATCTCTTTATCCCTTTTTTAATGGAGAAGGCAGAACTTAATTCCATTTGGCTTTGACTACTGATCCTTCTCCAATAACCTCCCTAACTAACCTTTCTTTTCTCCTCCCACAAAGTCATTTTGTCTTATTTATTTAAGATAGCATCTGAAATCACATGGGCAAGTTACTCAATCATGATATGTCTCTGCACTATATCTTATTATTAAACTTTGTGGGGGGCTCTTACTCCTTTCCATCTGTCTGACGCTTGTTTGGTTATTTTCCAGCCCAGAAGAACTCAGAGGGGTATGGGATGATTTCCTTTGTGCCCCAATATATTTATTTCATATCAAGTTGAGTTGATGTGTTCTTTGGTAATATGTTCAGTCATTTCAGGGCTTTCCCGGTGTTGTGTATTCCTACATGAAAGTAGGTCTCTTATTATAATCTATACCTGTTTTCACTTTTATTATAAGCTACGTTATTTTGAAACACTATCATCATAAGGAATAAAGTGCTTGAGTATTTTGTCTTTTGAATCCAAAATTGGTTTTTTAACCTCGGCCTATCCTCATGAGGAGGTCTATAGTGGCACTTCAGTGCACCTGGGATCTCCATATAGTCACTTACAAAATTGTGTGTACCTATATGCATTTTTCCAGGGAGAGCTTTCATCTGGCTATCAAAAGACTGAGAAAGACTATTCTTACCAGACTTTAATTGTATTCTTCACTTTACTTTGTTCTTTTACTCTTAGTGGGTAGTTCCCCTACCATTGACCCAGTTGCTGATCTTTCATAATCAATTCCAACCACCACAGTCTACCATGGTTCTGTTCCCTCAGGGGACATTTGGCAGGTTCTGCCCCAGAAATGCAGGTTGGGTCTTGCTTGGTTGTCAGTTAACATTCTCTGCTACTCCTTCCTAAAGTCTTTGTTTGCATCATGGCCTACCCTCACTTGCATGTAGACATTTCTTCTGTGCTGTATCAGCCTTAAGTTCCATATAATTTGACTACATTTACTTTTTTTAATAAACAAGTTTATTTTGTATTTCTATTTCACAGTTCTTCAAAAGACATTTAGAAGAAATCTGAAAAGGAGCATATAGAAATCTTCAAGTTAGGAAAGAAATTCATATTTGTAGTATATTCAACAAAGAAAAACTTACTTCTTGATGTAATAGGTATTTATAACCTTCTGCAACAGATCTAAAGCTACAAAGTCTATCCAGGTGCCTAACTGGAGGTAATTGGGTTAATAGGAGCATTCTGGAATAAGACCTTCTGTCCTCAAGCAAGCCATCAGTGTAGTAGATATGTCTTCTAACCTCTGCAACATTCATTCTTCCTTTGTTCAGTAACATACCCTCAATTTCCAACCAGAGATACTCTTTCTATACTTTCCACCCTCATGAGTTGACAGGCCCACTAGTGTAGCTATCCTTCTGCAGAAAAGTGACTCAGTTGAGGAAAAAGAGATGCACATTCAGGACTCTTATTTAACTACTAGAAGAGATTATTTCTGTCTACCTGTAGGGTAAAGAAAATGTCGGGCTTTTCTGCCCTCCCACCATCAGGAGAGATGATGGATCCTTGAGGTCCTGAGTGCATGCCTGATGGCAGGCACCTGGAATAGGGTGTGGGCATAGGTAGATGGGATTCACCTGGGCTAAGACTGTGCTTTTAAGGGTGGCATCACGGGGACACCAGTAGAAGCCGAGAACGAACAGAAGCCGAGAGAGCTGCAGAGAACGCTGGAGAGCACAGATAGAGAGAGAGTGCGGATTTGCTGGGGGCTAGGAGGCCTGCCAGCCTCCCGGACCCCCAGCACCCCTGCCTGCTGTGTACTGGTTAAATCCCAATAAAAGACCTGCAAAAGGAGGACTCTGCCTCCTCCTTTACCCGATCTGCTGGATCCTAGAAAACCTGCTCAGTGCCCTGTCCTGCCTCTACACTACCTAAGTACTCTTACCCCACTATCCCCACTTGCTCTTCCAGAACTGCTATGGAAATCATGTACCTTGAGGGGAAACCTATTTGAGGAAAAAAAACCCCAACAGTTGGGGAGCAAGACTGAATGGGAAGAAACATAAGAGGGTCCTGAGGGGTCTTTTGAACCTCTGTATCAAATTGCACCTGAAGTTAGCTATACTTGGATTGTTTAGTTAGATGTGCTACACATTTTTTTTTTCTTCATGAGTTAATCTAATGTGAGTTTATTATGTATCATGATGAACTTCTAGCTGATATACAAGGGCTGGATTTAAATCAAACAGTAAATGTGGAGATATTTGCATCTCTGAATGTCATCCTTTTATTGTTTCACTGTTCTTTGGTGTTTCTGTCCTCACAGCACTCAATGCTCTCAGATCACCCCCATTGGGTTCACCTCATAGGTCCCTTTTGGCAATAGTGATAAATCCCAGCCTTCCTTGAGACTCTAATTTATGTTAACTAATATCTTTATCTCACAGCTTTGCTTGCTGATTGGATTATAGGACATGAACTTACATTACTGAGTTAACAATGGGCAATGTCTTAGTAGTCTCTTATTAAAATATCATGTACCTGTTAAAAGGCGAGTCACTGTGTTACCCGAATGTGTGAACCTTTTAGTCCTTTTGATAAATACCTGAGGGAAACGTTTTATTGATTTAGATAGCCTGTCACTGGTTTTCATCCGTCTACTTACATGTTTGCTAAAGTGGTTGAAATATCTTTGAAAGATGTGTCCTTGTTTTATTTGCTTTTTATAATCAATGCCTGATATTTCCTAGGAGCTAATAAATAACACTTTAACTAGAGGCATCTCTCTCATTTTTAGGTCCTGGAATGAAGTGCTGTTTTTCAGTGACATTTGAGAATCTACTCAGCTACATTTTGGAAGCTTGATTTACAGTAGGGAGAATCAGAGTCAGAAAGTCTGCACCTGCACAGTCTCTGTCTAGTCTGCCCTGTCCTCAGAGTGGGTGTTGGTCTGTGGTGCAACTGAGGCACAGACATGGAGGAAGGGAAATGTTTGTCTGCTGAGAAAAGATCTGGGCATTGCTCCAGGTAATCCTTCATGAATACGGGTCCTGGCAGAATATGAGGGACTGCCAGTGGGTCACATACTCTATCTTGTCACATGAAGAAAAATGACCCACTTTTCTATTGATCAGCAAAGATATTTAAGGTGTGAGTCAAGGAGGGGATTCATGAGAGAGGGAGAATTTCTGTTTAACCATCTCTTTCCCAAGTATCCTAGAGCTGATTAGCACTCTTAAATACATTTCGCTCTAGTAGCTTAATTTTCAGAGCATGGGGGTATTTCCTTCAATCACTTTCCTTAAAAATGTTGCTATTGGAGATCTCGGGCTGCAGACTTTCAAGGAAAGATAAATACTGGATGGTGTTACTCATATGTGGAATCTAGAGAAATGAAAGGATCAAACAAAGGCAAAGATAAAAGACCCTTGACAGCTGACTATAGTTATGAGACATTCAAGAAGGAAGGGCAGAACACAGTGGGAGAGGTGAGCACAGTGGACTATGATGGAGGGCTGTGGACATTGGTGGTAGGAAAATTATGGTGACCACACCTGAGGGTAGATCTCCTATATAGTGAAAAAATAAGCAAGGTTGTTAAAAAAAAAAAAGACAAATATCCCCACTAGGTTCCTCTCTGTATAAACAGCTAGTCCTAATTTTCAAAACTCAAATTGTTTTTCAGTAAGATTGACCCAATTGAAGAGATTTTAATTTGCTAAAATAGGGTTGTCATTTGGCTCCTTATTTCAGTACCACTTCTCATTCCTATGGAAACCAGAGGATCTTACCAGAGTCCTTGTTCAATCTTGCTGTTATCTGTGGAAAGACTGGCTGTTTTCCTTGGAATACCAGTTGGTGGTTTTCACTGTTAAATCCTACTAGGGAAAATTAGTAGATCAATTCTGCCCTTTTTGTTGTACCAGGTCATGGAATAGTTGCAAGGATCAAATAAATTAACTTCTCTAGTTTAAATAAAAAAAAATTCAAAGCTAATTTGTTGAGCAATAATGGAAGGTATTTTAAAATGCATTATCAAGTCAATCAAAATAAAAATGGTCTTATGCCAGACATTATTCAGAGCAGATTAATAGCAGTTTTCTCTTACAAATTTAAAATCTTACTGGAAGATAACCATCTGTTTCTAACATAAGGCATTTTACTTCATTTTTCTTCCATTTTCATGAACTATCTCTACTTTTGAAAATGTTCGTCATTCTCTATGGTCAAGCTACTTTGAAATCTAAATTTTCTTTTTGTCCAATTATGTTGAAAAAGAAAGAAACCCCATGTCTTCCCATGCTGAATTGCTGATGTAGAATCAATTAATTATCAAATATGATATATAGCTATTTAGATTCATTAAAGTAAGATTTCAAGGCAGAATATTTTAATTATGTCTCTTCATATTTTTTGTCCCTTACCCTACTAAGATTATCAGTCTTGTTCTGGGAAGAAAAAATTAGAACCAAATATTTGATTGAAATAATAATGCCAAGATTTCTAACCAGTTAAGCAGATATGATGCTATTTTTTTCTTCTCTCTTCCTCCCCAATCCCCCCATCTTGCTAAGGTATGAACGACAAATTAAAAGTTTTATATATTTAAGGTGTAAAATTTGTGTTTTGATAGACATACACACTATGAAATAACTACCGCAATTAAGTTAAATTAAGTTATTTGTTATTATATCTGCAATATAAACATGGGCTGTTGAGATGTTTGGGTTCAAAGTAGTTTCAGAAATGTCATGAGCATTGCTTTTGATGGGACTTAGTATGGCAAATCTTTCTAGTAGATAATCCTATCAGTTGTTTTATAGTTCATTAATTCTGATTCTGTAGTGAATTCACCTATTATGGACTGAAATACAAAATAGATTTTTCTGAATATTAACTTTTTCCCAGAGAAAATAGTAATACCCAATGTTAAGATAAATGAGTCTGGGGATAATTCCATGTTTGTGGTATAATGATAATGTAGAGCCAAAAACCTCATGCTGAGTTTTGCTGCCCTAAGGTAGAGGCAGATGAAATCATTTTCTTCTTTAAATGTATTTAAACTACAATCCTTTAAAACATGTAATCACTTTTTTTCTGACAGCAACCTTCACTTGATTTTAAGCAGCACAAAATAAATAAATAAATAAATAAATGAAATTGTGTAAAGATGTAAAAGAAATATTTTTCAAAGAACTTATCCTAAACATCTGGAAAAAAATCCCAAAGAATTTTTTATGGGTTCAAATAAAGAGAATTATTTTCTCTTGGAGGAGAGATTGATGATTTTTGTTAATTAATAATTTGACTCAGCATATGCAGCTCTCTTTAAATTTCACAGTTTATAAGATTTATATGTCACAGGCAATTGCATTATTTACAAAGGAATTTTTTGCTATTGTAGTGGCAGGATGGCCCAGTGAGCAGGTTTTCTATGATCCAGCAGATAGGTAAAGGAGAGTCCTGGATCCCTGGGTGGCTTTCTCAGGCTTTTATTGAGCTTTACATGAATGTGGCAAACAGGTACACAGCAGGCAGGGGTGCCGGAGTGGGGGGTGGTGGTGCCAGGAGGCTGGCAGACCTCCAAGCACATCGTAAATCTTCACTCAGGGTTTCTCTCTCTCTCTTCTGGCTTTCTTTCTCCCCTTCTCCTGCCTCTCTCCTGCTTCTGCTTCTCTTAGTGACTATATCAATACCCCATCCATGGCCCACAGAAGTAAACAAGACAACAATGTAACAAGACAACAATGTAACAACTGCAGGTGCCCCCTCAAGCAGGGCAATCCCCAATGGTGGGAGGGCAGAAAAGACTGAAAACCATTTACCCTACAGCTATATTTAAAGATTTTACAGAGACCCAGGATATTTTACTATGTTCCTTTCAAAGAGAAAATTACAGACTCTACCCTGTTATATTTGTAATACTCTCTATATCAAAATAGGAGACTAGTTAATACATCAAAATAAAAGCTGCATTTGATTTTCATTTTATCTTAGTATCTTTATCTCATCGGTATAATCTGTGCTGCTTTGCATTTGCTCATGTTCCCAATATCCTCAATTGAATGACTACGATCTTGTGTGTGTGTGGGGGGGGAAAGCTAGCCAATGGGGGTTTTATTTCCTATTTATAATATGGTTAAGTAATTTTAAAGGTGTGTTAGGGATTGAGACCATTTAGGAAACAACTGAAGTTTAAAATGTTGAAATGTCTTTTTTTTGACAACTTCCATGATGATGGATAAAACTCAATTTATTTGTATATTACTAACAAATGCCAGATGTCAGAGGAGACATTAGAAAATATTAAGAGCTTTCAGTACCCATGTTTAGTGAAATGTGAATCTTTTGATCCTATCATTTTTAGGACCTATGGTAGTGAATGAATAGGAGACTACCTATGGTAGTCTCCCTAGCAAAATACAGATGAGAATTAGAGTAAAAATATATTTTCTTATAATTTTTAAAAGTGATTTGTTTGGTCTAAATCTATATGTTCACATTTGTTTGATTAGGGGAGGATTTCCAAACTGACAACTGATGTGAAAAATGTCAATGTGATTCTTGTATGGTCATATGTTCACATATTTTGATCAATAGATAATATTTGATACAGTTTTGCCTTTAAATTGATTTAGAACAAATGCTGTACATTTTGAAAACAAGTGTGTGTGTGTGTGTGTGTGTGTTATAGTAATGTATTGTTTTTTTTTTAAATAATGAATTTTATTGTTATATTCCCCATACAATTGCAGCCCCCCCATTCTGACGCCAATCCCTCCCCTCCCGCCCCCGCCCCCCTAAAAGTGTCTCTGGTTCATAGTTTTTTGTTGATTTTGATTTTCACTTTCTTATAGTTATTCATTTTCCTGGTCCCTTATTTAAGTTTTCTAGATTCCTGCTATGAGTATTGTTAATGAAACAGTAAGCACTCTTACTAGATGGGTCATTTCTTCTACTTTTCCATTCAGTACTCAATATAACCAAGAATCAGTAAAGTGGATGGTCAAAATCAAGAGTACAATCCTATTTCACATGAAGAACTAACTAAGCCCATAAAGTGAAGGAGCAAGTAATATTGCAGTCATTAATGCCAGATTGTTACTAGGTAAGTTTACCAGTTTTAGAAATGTCAGAAAAGGGAAGTGACAATGGATTTAAATTCTTGCCTTCACATATATTTATAGATAGATCTCTAGTTTGAGCAAAGTGAGGGTTTTGGGGAAAAGTTGCTGGGATTTGCCTCTTAACTTGAGTCTACACATTACTTTTGGAAGGGACAAGTTATTGGAATGTTGACATCTTCATAATTAAAGGGAAATATGCATATCAAAAGGCAGAATTTGTTTGTAATGGTACAAATTATATAGAAATCTGGCACAATTTTGTATAACTTAAAAAGTGGATCAG
Source organism: Talpa europaea (assembly GCF_964194135.1). Taxonomy (NCBI): domain Eukaryota; kingdom Metazoa; phylum Chordata; class Mammalia; order Eulipotyphla; family Talpidae; genus Talpa; species Talpa europaea. The sequence goes on along the minus strand of NC_140069.1, from coordinate 20,976,185 downwards.
GTAAATGGCCATTAGGGCAACTAGAGTTATGGGATTATTGCATAAAGCCTCTTCTTGAGTGTTTTAATAAATTTAATTTTACATTAGCCAAACAACTGATTTTTCTGGTGCTTTGTGCATGTGGTGGTGTACAAATTATGTTGAAATTTACTTGATCTTTTACATTCTTGGTTTCTCTGTATTTCATGTCCTCTGACACCAGCTATAATTAAAGTGAAGTTAAAGTGAAATTAGAGATTTCTTAGAGGAGAGGACACTTCAGCTCACTATTGTTGTGTCTTTATTTATAACCTTTTACTTACCTGTTCAGAATCTGAACTTTTAAGGTGTGAGAGCAAGGTGTTTGCACTCTTATTTCAGTTAAGTTTTTGACCATCACATGAGTATATAACTATAGTGTTTGTCATACATATTTCAGATAATGTCCTCTTAGATAAAATGCATGAAAAAGATGGTTCATGGACAATCAAGAGTGGAATCTTCAATGTTGCATAATGCCATTTAGGAAACCAAATTTTTTCACCAAGATACCCATTTGAGTTTTTAATTAGATAACTAAAAGTAATTGTAATTAGAGTGGAAATATCTTAAACAATGACACCCCATGGAACATCAAAATGAAAGCACATTAAAGAATGTAGATCGATGAAAGGAGTCTTCAAATGTGCTTCTGCATTAATCACTGAAAATTAATGATTATAAATGAAAATTACATAATTAGTAATTTGAGGACAGCTCATATTTTTTCATCTTGATTCTCTATCTTTTCCCTCCATTAGCAAAAACACCTGCCATTTAAAATTTTCTTACAATTTTATGTGGGAAATAAATTTCCTTTGTTTGAAGAACCACTTTGAAATACCTTTCATTAATTACACTTAGTTCATCATATCAAAAATTAAGGACATATGACCAAATTCATTTCATTAATAAACAGAAATGAAAATATAGGTTGCTCTTAATTCAGTGACAGTGAAGGTTCTGAGATCCAACTCCATTTAGGAGATAAGAAGTTTGTTGGCTACAGTCATGTAGAGATGGTTGCTGGACCAGAGAAGAAGACATCAGTACCCAATTTCTTATAGTCAATGGGCCATTCAGAGTATTGCTTTGTGTCACTTTTCTGAGCCCCAGTCCCCATGTGAGAACTTACTCCATGAGAGCCAGGGGGTAACTTAATATGAAATAAAGTACAGTGTAAGAGATGAACCCAGAAATTAACAAACAATTAAAAAAACACATTCTGATCTTATATGGAGTTTTTGTGACTTGAGCTGCTCACTCTCCTCTGAGAGGAAGAGAGCTAGAGAGAGGGAGGGAAAGAGGAAGAATTGGGGGAGGAGGGAAGAGAGAGAGAGAGAGAGAGAGAGAGAGAGAGAGAGAGAGCGCCAGCGTGCGCCAGAGAGAGAGAGGTTGATTTACCTTTGGATACAAACAAATATATTGTGGGGAGGGCAGGAAGAATCTTTATCTTTACTAATTGGAATCATCTCTGGGAAGGAAAATGTCTCTAAGATCTTTTATTGTAAATAATGTTTTCCTACCCAAAAATCTCTAAATTGGCATGTGATGCCTTTGCTCAGAGGACTGGAACTGAAGAAATACAAAATATTCATGGAGAATTGTCTTTATCCCCTAATACTTGGCCTTGAAATTTTCCAATTTTTACCTCAGTGTGTCCTTTTCTTAGAAGATGTTTTTGCTTCATTTGACATCTGGTTCAGAGCATCCAAGCCTGGCCAGAAGATTAAATCCAACCCTGTGCTTGTTTCCTTTTCCTGCTGAGGTTCTGGTGTCTCTTCAGAACAATTTACCCCCACACCCCCCATTTCTTCTGCATCACTCATTTTGTGTTTGGGTCTTTTACTATTGATAGTACTCCACTTGTAGATAAAGCTGGTCTCCTTTTCTAGATCTTAAAACGTCTTAAGCTTAAATCTCTCTGTTTTAAATTAGCAAGTGAATCTTTCTTTGGGTCTAAGTTAAATGAATTTTTAAACTCATTCATTTCTTTATTTGCAATCACTTATTTCCAGATACCATATAGCCACTGGATATTCAAAGATAAATATATTACAATCCCTACCCTAAAGTGGTTCTAACCTAGTGGGAAAAATCAAACTTGAAAATTAATTGCAGTGTGTTACAAGTAAGGTTCTAATTTATAAAAGCTGAATCAAATGGATTCAAGAAGTGGATTCTATTCAACTGTAGGCATCAGGAAGTCATTCAAGAGTAAATTAATATCTGTGATGAAAGATGTCCCCTTGTAAGGATGCTGGAAATTATGAAGAAAAAGGCATACCTGGCAGAACAGCAATGTGATAAAAACAAGGTGGCTAAATTAACGTAACATTTGGAGAAGCATGAATAGCTCAGCATGCAGGAAAGTAGAAATTGAAGAGAAGATAGAGAAAAAAATAGAGCTAAAGACATAGGTAATGTCAGACTACGAGTCTTAATTGCCATATTAGGGCATTTCTGTCTTATTCTTATTAAAGCAGTTTCAAAACTTATTTTCACAATAGGAAAATTAGTTCTTCGTTGGAAGTTATCTCAGTTAAAAATTTTAAATCTTGCTGTAGATAATAATATGCTTAAAGTGACTGTGGTAGGAAATACTTCACATTATCTGTATTTTTAGAAAGTTTATCTAAAAATGTAGAATGGTTTGAGTAAAGATAAATATGGAAGGAGAGATGATTGGAATATTTCAAGTAAGAAATGAAGAGATTATGAGTCAAGGCAATATATGTGGAGACAGAAAATAAGGATATAAAATACCAAACATGGGGGCCTCCCTGGTGGCCTAGGAGTTAAGTCTCAGTGCTATCACTGCTATGGCCTGAGTTCGATCCCTGGCCATGGAGCTAACCCACATATGATGTAGCAGACTCTTCTGTCTCACCCGCTGCTCCCCTTAGCAGTGTATTTCAGTAAATCCACCTGTTCTGCTCCTTACTCTGTCTTTGGTGAATTGACTCACCCCCTGTACCTCTGGCCTACACCCCAGTTCTTCTATGCAATACAATACAATACATATCAATATGACTAATTGGATATGATGAGACAGGGTTTAGCACAGGAGACTACATAATTGCTTATGATATCCACTGAGATAAGTTTGACTTTGAATTTACATGACTATGTAGATTTGCAGAGCCTATTTATAATGACTTCGGTACTTCTGTAAGATGTATATAAGAGGACTTATTTCTTACAATTATAGTGATAGTTAAATAACACATATTACTTACTACATAATGAATAGGTATTACTGTCATGATGAGCAAATAGAAATCTACAGCTGGTAAATAAATAGTTGCATGAGGAACTGGAACAAGAGATTTATTCTGGTCATGAAGAATTGAGAAAAGTCTGTATAATGTCAAGTGTAGTCTTTCCTGATTCTTTCAAGTCCGTTGTCCATCTTATTGCATCTTAAAACAATTGCTTCTCTAAGTCACTTATCCTAAAATGTTTGAATGAAACTATTTTCAGAAAATTTTTTGACTAACTCATTTGTATTTGCTCTCAAGTGTAATTTCAATAAATTGCACATTTGCAAGTAGAGTTGACAATATTTCAGGTAGCTTGATGAGAGGAGGAGTGTTGGCCAGGGACATGGTGTGATGCTAATTGTTTGTTGCATAAATATGCCAAGATTCTATACCAACTTAGTCTCTAAATGACAGAGAATGATAAGAATGGTACTCATGGCTTTTTTCACATTTTTAAAGGCCTAAATTTTTTCATCTGCAAAATTGGATGGTAGAATTTATCATTTCTAAGATTCCTTCCAGTTCAATCTAGAAATCATAGTAGGAGGATGAATCTTTTTGTAAGTTGAAACATGCAAGTATAGTGGGATAAGGGTGAGAGGAATGATGGATGGAATGTCAGAGTTGTAGAAGGGAGTGAGTTGATTGCGCGAGTTCAGATAAGGACATGGTGAGTACTTCAAGAGCAGTAACCTAAGAGAGGCACTAAAATTGACATTTATACAAGGGAAATTCAGTTTATAAGTTTAGAACATTTCCCAAACTTAGGCCTTTCTTTCATTTTGGAGGACAATTAAAATCTGGCAGAATGGGCTATAGAATTTTCTGCTCTTTTCTCAAAACTTTTAAGATACTGAAGCCCTTGAAATGCCTTGCTCCTGAGAAGTGATTTTTTTTTTGCTTTGAGAGTTAGCAAGGTTATAGCAGAGAGGATTATGCTATTCTGTGTCTTTAATGCTATGATTTGAAAAATAAAGGGAAGAACTCAGATAAAGGCATGACTTGATTTACTGAATATTGAATGAGATAAAAAACATCAACCATATGCTTTTGGAAAGCAAAAGCAATACACCTTGGTTAAGAACCTTTCATTTGCACCACTTCTGCTACTTTGCCGTGGCAGATGTATGTTGAAATAAAACACGTAGCTCTATCTCTTGAAGTCTGATTAAAGAAAGTCATTATCTTTATATAAACAAACTAATGTAACATAATGTCATGCTAATTTTTTTGACCTTTATAATGACATCAGAATTAATTTTAGTTTTAATTTAGAATCTCATAGTTAGTTTGTTATATACAAATTAAGCTCCTTCTTATTAATGGGCCCTCTTCAAATTCAAGATTCATCTTAGAAGGAGCCCCAGTAACCAGTCTCAGGGAGTCACATGGTAATTGACTTCAGGGAGCACTTAAAAACAAACACATGGGATTATTTTAATTTGGTATTTCCCGAGAGAAAATAGCAACTATTTTGAAAAGTTCATTACATTATATTGCTTCGGTGATAATGCTGTAGCAGGAAAAGCACTTACGGAATACAGGAAGCAGTGAGACAGATTTTCTGCCTCGCTTTCCATCTGTTCAAGAGAACAGGCCTTCCTCACAGGGACTGCCCTTTCTACTCATTCACATGGTACCCATACTAATCCTGACACCAGTCCTCATTGTGGTCAACCAACCTACGGTCAGTCGTGGAGTTAAGGATTGAAATCAGAATGCCCATATTTCCATTGTGCATAATTTGGATGGGCAAAAATACAATCTGAGAACCAAGAAAGAGAGGCTATTTCTTGGGTGTAAAACTGTTCCATTGGAGGAGGTAATATGGTTTTAGGGTGAATCCATAGCAGATCTTTAGCACAAAAGTTGAGAAGCAGAGCAGTGAGGACATCTACCCTTTTCCAAAATCATGTGTGCTGGCACCAAGTCCTTGAAGACTAAATTCAATAGCAAAAATTCTCTCCAGGGAGCTCTAGTTGCACATTTGTTTGGAATGTGTGAGCAATAGGCTCATCTACAAGTTGGGCCTTCCAAGTCTGAAGGTCAGGTTCTTAATTATAATGTATATGTAAGTTCCCAAAAGAAAAAGAAAAAAACAATACAGAAGCCCCATCTTAAGACGTTTGTAGTCTAGTGAAGACAGAAATATGAAACATATATATTAAATAAAGTATGTTGTATATTTGATTAAAATATCTTTGGAGTGTGATGGTGATACTAAATGAGTGTTGAAGAGTTGAAACATCTGAACATTTGGACAAAGATTTATCCAGTTCACTGCTATTCATTTAGTTACTGCTTCTGTGTCTTCTGCGTATGTGTTGATAGGTGGCATAATGCTTAAAAGCATATTAGGTTTTTGAAAGTTCCTGGAAGTAAGGTATTTTTCTATCACAAGTCTTTGGATGAGTTAAAGATAGTATAATTAGAACTGAAAGATTTAAAAATCGGAGTCATAATTAAATGTGTAAGACAAATTTGCTATTTTTTTAATTGATTTCAGTTATCCTAGAAAGATTAATTTATCTTTTAACTTTAAGCTATATGTTTTCCAATAAGATGAACTCATTACAACACATCAAATTTATGTAGTATTTTGTCATTTAAGGGATTTATATATGATCTTACACAATCTGTCACACAACCACCATTTTTAGATTTTTTTTTGCTTATTGATAGTCAGGTTTCAGTACTTCCTCACCCTGAGAATAAGAAATTGGAGCTGGGAAGAGAGTAGTTGCCAAAGATATGTAGTCAAACAGATGTTGCTATTTATAAACTATGGACCTACATAGAATAAATTTTTGGATCTGATATTTTCAGCAGAAAATATTGAGAATTTGTCCAGTTTCCTTTTTTTTTGTGATATTGCTGTTTATTTTTATTTTTTTATATCATTGTTCATTTTTGTATGATATTTGATTTCTCTTCTTAGGTATAGTCCCAATAATTCTCCCACCACCGCAGCACCCATGGACCATCACCATAGTCTGTGTTCTTCCCTCCCCTGTTATGACCCCTCTTCCTGAATTTGTCAAATTTTTATCTAATTTTGGGAAACTGAGTAACTTATGTAATCCATATCAATAGTTCCAAGAACAACTCCAAATTGAACTGTGGTCATTTGCCAAAAAAGAAGAGAGACAAATATTCTCACCACTTGAAATTACTAGAGTTTTGTCTGCCAAGTGATTATTAAAGTAGAGACTAATTGGGGCCTCCCCGGTAGCACAGAGGTTGAGTGCTGTGTTGCAAAGCTGCCCGCAGCCTCTGCAGCGCCGGTTCTATCCCTGGCTGCTCCCCAGCCACTGGAGGAGGGTCCCACATGGCACGCAGACCTCTCCTGCCTCCCGCTGCTCCCCTGAGCAGTGTACTTTGGTCCTTCTGCCTGCTCTGCTCCCCGCTCTGGCTCTAGTGAATTCTGTCACCCTCCCGTGCTTCTGACTGTACCCAGTGATTATATAAATAAATAAATAAATAAATAAATCTTAAAAAAAAATAAAGTATACACCAATCAAATCAGAGTTTTCTGAAATGTACATTCATGAATTCTATCTGGACCTAGGAAATCAGAATTTCTTTAGGTAATACAGGGCAATTTGCACTTTAATAAGTACCATGATTAGTTATATACCATAAAGTTTGAGAACTAATAATATACTTTGGATCTGCAGCTAGTGATTTGATTGCTGCCCAGACCTGGCCATGGAGTTAAAATAATGTTAACTAATAATATAAGAAAAAAATTTAATCTCTCTAATCACTGGAATTTACATATCATTTTGATTTCTTTATGTTTAGAAACCCCAGATGTTGTAGAACAGCTCAGAATCCTGGAACCAGTATTTCTGTTTCCTAGCCTTTTTAAGTCTGTTTTTTTTTTTTTCTTTTTTTTTATAGAGGCATGTTTTTATTTTATTATTTTATTTGTTTGTTTGTTTATACATGCACTGGGTACAGTCAGAAGCGCGGGGCAGGAGGGTGAGCAAATTCACCAGAGCCAGAGCGGGGAACAGAACAGGCAGACTGATGAAGTACACTGCTGAGGGGAGCAGCGGGCGCAGCAGGAGAGGTCTGTGCGCCATGTGGCACCCTCCTCCTCTGGTGGCCGGGGAGCAGCCAGGGATCGAACCAGCACTGCAGAGGCCGCGGGCAGCTTCGCAACCCAGTGCTCAACCGCTGCGCCACCGGGGAGGCCCTGTTTGTTTGTTTTTTTTTTTTTTTTAACTTTGTTTTCATGTCTCTTGACCCTGGAGCTTTGGAAATGCAGGTTTCACTTTTCCTGACTATCATCTGCTTTTCTTCAGCATCCTGTTAGCTTAATGCCCTAAAAACTGTGTATTGCGATGTGGCTCTCCTTGAATCAGTATCAAGGGGTAAAGCAAAAATTCTACCTTAACTATTAATAAAGCTTAGAGTAAAGAATAAAGGATATATCCAAATGGGATTTTAAATATTCTGCTATAGAATAAGGTTTACTTAGTGGCTCATTGGAAACTAGCAGCCCCCTGAGGGTCAGCCTTCGTGATGGCAAAGGAGACTATGCATCCTTCCTATGGAGAGACCTGCTCCCAAAGAAAGAAAGAAATGAATGGAATATGTATGGTATATTTTTCCATTAATAATCAGTCAATAAGAGTCTACTTCTCTTATGGGGAAGAACAATTATATAGGGATGGAAAGAGAAGCAGGAGCATTAAATTAGTTCATTTCATTCATTTCAAACATGAGGTGCAGAAAATAAATACAACTGCTTACATATTCTCCTGGATTCCCAGTCTTGTTTTCAACTAGTTTTCTTCTGGTTATGTGACATGTTTTGTTAGAAGCTCATATTCCCATTTCTAAAGAAGCATTCTATTCTGTTACTTCACTGAAATTCCGTAAGATGCTCATGTGTGTTTGGTATATTCCGGGTTCTGTTCTGAAACTTCCATAAACAGTTGTTAGCTCATTTAATTATCACAAGTTCATTAAGATGATTAGTACACAGGCAATATTATATTATATATATAATATTACATTATATATTTATTTAGATGAGCTAAATAACTTTTCCAAAACCAAGATCTAATATGTGTGAGAACCATAATTTGAAACCCAGATGCCTAACTTTATCATTAATTTTTGATCACTAATGTATGTCATATCTAAGGCTGAAAATATTTATCATTGGTTATTTGTACTGTATCTATTTTTAGGACTGTCTGACCCTTGTGTAATACCACCACAACTGTCTGCTATGTCCAGTATTTCACCTACCTCCATTTCTTTCCTCATACTCCTTTCATTCTGTGCGTGCTAGATTACCAGGTTGTGTTTTACAAAACCACTGATCAAATGAAACAAAAAATAAATATTAACAATGGCAATAAAACAATCAAGGAATAATTCAGTGGAAGATGCATGTGCTAAAAATTCCAAAATATTTTTGAGAGAAACTGAAAATCTAAATAATAGAGACTTTCTATAGTCATAAAAGATGAGTAATATTGTAAGATGAGAATTCTTCCCAAATTGATCTATAAATTCAACACATCTCTATTTAAATCAGCATTTTCTTTTTACAGACATTGACGGATTCTAAATTTTATGTGGAAATGCACACCTAGAACAATCAACAATTTGGAAGAGAATAAATTTGGATGATTTTTACTGCTCAATTTCAAACCTTACTAAATAGCTAGAGTTAGTGAGATAGTGTGTTGTGGCATAGGTTAGAGATATAGATCAATAAAATAGAATTGAGAGTACAAAAATAAATCCTTATAATTATGGTCAATTGATTCTTCACAAAAGTACCTAAAGAATTCATTGGGGAGAACAAATGATGTAGGAACAATTAGATACAACAAATGATGTAGGAACTATTAGATATATGTATGCAAAAAGATGAACTCATATCATCATCTTACACCATATACAAAAGAAATAATTCAAAATTTATCATACACTTAAGTGTTATTTCTAAAATAATAAAACGCTCAAAAGAAACCATAAGAGATAGTTTTGGGGACTTTGGGATAATTATGCAAACATACTTTTGTACACTATGCCAAAATCAAGTCTATAAAAGAAAAAAAAAAGATAGATTCCATCAAAAAAAATTGTCCTTTTGTAAGGCACAATTGAAAAATTAAGTTACAAGCAACAAACCAGGAGGAAATATTTGCAAAACAAATATTTTGATAAAGGGCGTGTGATTTAAACAGACACACCACCAAAGGGGATATATAAATGCCTGGTAACCAAATCATAAAGGAATTGCAAATGAAGGCCACAATGAAATACCATTTAATACACAATAGAACATTCCTGATTAATTACAGGTAAGAAAACATTGGGAAGATGTAGAGAAACAGAAATTATCATACATTTTTGGTAGGCATGAAAATCGTACAACTTCCATTAGAAAATATCTACTCAAGGGAAATGAAAACACATGTCCACACAAAGACTTGCACGTAAGTGTTCAGAGCAACACTTTTCAATATCACCAAAAACTGAAATCAACCTAAAGTCCATCAGCTGCTGAGTGGGGAAGCAAATATGTGGTGTCCATAGAATGGAATACAATAAAGCAATGAATAAATTAACTTGTGACACATGCTACATGGATGGACCCCCAAAATTATAAGTAATCCAGATACTTACTGCCTATTGTAGGATTCTATTCAAAAGCAAATTCTAAATGGCAAATTGATAGCATTAGAAACTAGATTCATGGTTTCCTGGTATGAGAGTTAGAATGCAAGCTCTTATTGAAGGAATGAAAATATTATAAAACATATTTATAGTGATGGTTGCATCCCGTAGGAAAGTTCTAATAATTATTGATTTGTAAATTTAAAGTGGGCAAATTTTATGATATGTAACATTTACCTTAATAAATTTGCTCAAAATTAAGAAGAACACCATTTGAGTTGTGTAAATTAACTCTCTGACTGGTGACCAGGATAATTAGGCTGTATTGACTTGCCTGTTTGAATCTTGGGAGTCTGGTCAAATTTTATAATTCATAGTTGTTATGTTTGCTACAAATCTAACTTATTCCAAGAAATAAGAATGATATTTTAGAGTTCTAGCTAAGTTGTTTCAACTTACTGATTCATACTATCAATTGAAAAAAAGTCTGACAGTCTAATATTCTCCAAGGGCTTATACATTAATATGCTAAAGTAATCAAGAACTTAAAATAAACTTTAGATATTTATAAAATGAGCAGCTTTACAATATGTATTATTTCACTTAACAATCAACCTGAAGTTAATGAACAAAGCTATAAAGAGAAGATTGGGATGGTTTCTCTTCAGAAACTTTACTAAAAGACAAGTTAATATCAAATTTCTGAAAAGAGTCTGAGAATTTTCAAGAACAATGTAGCCTACAATCTGTCTTCTGTGGTATAGTAAGTGATAACTAACATTTTGGTACTGCATAATGTTCTTCTATAGTTCTATAGTTTGTACCAGGTATCAAGACTTTAATTATTTCTGAAAGTTAAATGACCATGATCTGTTTTCCAAGTGATATTTCCTGAAGCCAGGAAAACTGTGATGGCTTTATTTCTCCTAGTTTCCACATAATTTTTAGGGAGAGAATCTCTGGAGAACAATATATTTTACTGACTAGAAAACAATAGAGATGGAAAGAAATCAGCTAATGCATAACACATAAAAATTAAAGCATGACAAAAATATTGCGTAACGTACAACAATCAAAATAAAATAGAAATGTAAAGCATTTTTGGGAAATGTCTCAAAAGAGATGTGACTACTCTTTTCAAAAGTCTTTTCCTTGTGTTTTTAATACATGGTTATGACTCAGTGGTGGCCTTGCTTGAGTAACTGTCAAGCTGCCAATAATTACTGGGTTACTAGGATTTTAGTATGCTCTTAGGACTAGAAAGTTTCAGCAGGAGACTCAGTTGCAGATGAGAGAACGGTTGAGACACCAGGACTAAGAGGGATATGCTACTGAACAGCTCCATAACTGTTGTGAAGTGTATAAAGCACCTTTCAACAATCCCTTATTATGAAAGATCTGCTTGACTTACTCCCAAGCCCCTAGTGCCAGTATCCAACAGCCTGGAACCCTCCTAAAGCATCTGCCAGGAATTACATCAGATTCTACCCAGAGAATGCTGAAACATATGAACAGTGCATTTTAGTAGCCAAGAGACAAAATACAGGAAGAACATAAATATAAATTTAGCAGCTGTTTGAAAGGAAATATCCTTGCATATCTCCTCAGCTGCAGAGGAAGAAAGAGAATGAAAGAAAATTTTATTGTTTTTTTCCTGAATTTGGTCAAGAAACTCTAAATTTGATCAAGGTAGCTGCAGTACAAATATAATTGAAAGGGAAACCAAACCAGCAAAGAACAAAGAAAGCGAATGGTGTTATTGTAGGTACAAATCAAATTGGTGTGTGACTCCTTTGGCCTATGAAAACTTATTGTTTATGTGTGAAATAGGGATACTTTAAATTACAAAGCTTGAAAAACTAATTTTAAATGGGAACTAGATACAGAATTTATTAATATTTTATGCACAGATGTTTATACAGAGGGAATATTCAGAATTATGAATAAATTTTAGCACACATTAAGTTACTGTTTGATTATCAGGAAGTATATTTCACTGAATTCTCATGTTTTCTCTCTTTAGCTAGCAATTATTTATGCTCTTTACTTGATATTTGGAGACAATAAAGAAGAAATAATAAAATAAAGGCACAATAAGAAGAAAAATAATAAGAGATTATTACTGAAATCCAGGAGTATAAATTTTGTCTTGTGCAATATTAGTGATAACTGCATTTGCACTCTGAAAAATACAGACCAATAACAATGCCATCACATAATGCCTTTTTGTTCACTATCAACTACATATTAAAATGAAATAATCTATGTGAGCCCCAGTGCACTATGAGTGTTCAGGAAATGGTAACTGCCTTCGACTTAAGTTAGCTTTAAATTTATTTGTGGTATATTTTGGGACCAAGAGCCACCTACCAATGGATCCACCTATCCCACTTCCCCTTTCTATCCTTCCATTCAAGACCTTGAAGAAGACAAGAAAACTGGAGGTCAGGAGAGTTTGGGGTTAGCCTTGCCTAGGTCATTGCATGACACGACTATTCTCCATAGACCTCATTTTATTTTTTTCAATAGTTTTCTAAAGAATTCCATGAGGTCACAAATTCTTAACAAAAACCCAGGTGTTCATGAGTTATGGATATATCTATTCTTCTCAGATTTCAATCACCACCTTGAATGTACGATATGAGGCCTTCTATACATCCTTTCTCACAAACCTAATCACTACCATCTTTGTGGTTCATTCTGAGACATTATTAGGAATCATAATAGCAATTGTTTACTAACCTGTCTCTCATAGACTGAGAAACTCCCATCCAGAGACAATGGTTTCTGAAATTCTGTATTCCCAATTCTCTAAATCTTCTCTGTTAGTGGCTCTCCTACAAGTATTTATTGAGTTCTATGAATGTGTAGTAAGAGGGACTCATTTCTATAAACATACTCTACTAATCTAGTTCTTATTGTTTCGGATCTTGTATTGATTTTTTAAACTTTGTATTGACACATAATGGATATCCTAAAATTTTCACACATTTACTGTTTACATTTTTGTTGAATTAGACATACGCTTGGAACTCTGATACTATCACTACAGTTAATATATGAAGCATATCCATCATATCCAAAATTTTCCTCTGTGGTTTTATTTTTGGTGTATGTGTATATATGTGTGTTTATTTTGTGATAAGAACACTTAACATTGCATCTATGCTCTTAAATATTTTAAAACACACACAACTATGTTGTTACTTATAGGTTTACTAAGTTGTATGCCAGATTTGTAGAATTTATTCAACTTCTCTAAGATTTTCAATTTTTGCAATTCAATTTCTTGTCTTCTTCCTGGAGTAAGGATGAAAATGAAAAATGAAACTTTTCTAATAAAAAGAGTCATAACATTATTGCTGACAACAGTTCTGGTAGCACAAAGAGTATGGCACAGAAAGGTAATCATCCTGATAACTGCAACCCCTTGCTCTTTATCTCTTTGAATTTTTGAATTGAGAGTGTCTCCAGGATCCTGGAGGACAATAAGCACAGTGCTTTTATTTCAGCTCTGACTTTAATATGAAGGAATGACTTTAAAACATTCTCATGCCAAATTATACTCCTTTTGAGCTTGGGTTCCCTTGTTTTTCCCAAGTAATCTCTAGTTCCAATTTTAAGCAGGTAACAAGTTGTGTTTGATATGAATCCAGCATAGGAAATACTGAGCAAACATAAATTACATTTCTTCCTTTCTTCTCTCTTTCCTTCTACCAGTCATTCATTAAATACTTGCATGTCTGACATGGAAATGAAATTTCCTAAATTGTTGCTAAATGGGTAAAGGAATTACATTTATAGGTACAGTGCCAACAGTTTATATAAAATCTGAAAGCCAAAGTTCACACAGGCATTAAAAATCAGAATCTGGATTAAATACAGCTTTTATATTCCTCCTAATTCCATCCTCTTTCTGCTTTGCTATATCATATCACCATCTATTTTAAAGATGCATAAGACAAGTTAATATTTCCCTCTAGCAGGTCATTGTCCAGTGAACTACAAAATCATTGTAGCCTTGTCATTAGCCTGAAAATTTCCCATCCTAAAACATAATATTAGGTTTTTAGACTCTGAAGTATAAATTTATAGCTACTGTGACAATTTGTGAATTGTGATTATTCAGTTTGGGTGTGTTGTAATACGTCCACACAAACATACACAGATGTATGTATAGGCATGCACACACCACATTGTTGTTTGATCGGTTTTAATTTCCTTCATATGTAGTATTATTCTCTAGAACCCGCTCTGCCAATTGTGTCCTGTCTCAGTAAAAAGGAAAATCTGTAAAATCCCCCTTACAAATTATCCTTTGTTAACTTCTGAGGTGACTCTAGCAGAAGAAGGAGACAGGGGATGTTGGGTAGTCAGTCACATGTTAGGTAGAGGATCATTAGTGCATGTTTTAATAATTTTTACAAATATGCAATCTTTACTAGACCATGTTTTAGAAACAACATTGTTATTTTTATATGTATAATGTATCTGAGTGAATAATTTAAAATGCAATTTTTTTGAACAGATTTGTCATAGGGTCACTACCTACTAGCACTCTGAATCTTGAGTTGTCATAGTACATGTTTCACAAGAATAATACCTGAAAGAATTATTTTTCTTGCTATCTTAGATCACAAAGGAGTATTTCTATAATGATGCAACTTAGGAATGCTTATGAGCACCTAAGGTAGCAACATAGGTGGTCACAAAGGACTCCTGACACTTGAGTCAAATGCAGTCAAGATTCTTTCTCCTTATTCCCCCGAAACTCACTTAGAATATCTTTTTCCTTCTTTTTGCCATTATGTTCCCTTCAGATTAGTTAACCTGCTTCTTTGTTCTTTATGGTAGTGGAATAGCAGTTTCTGACATTTCCATGTTATCCCTATATCAGTTTCAGTTCCAAATTTTAGGACAGGGTGTTTTGGGTAGACATTGGTCATGGTCCCACACAGGACAAAACCTCCACTGTGGAGTCATATTGTTGATATTCACTTAGCTGTCACACACATCAGTTGTTAATACAAGGAATGTGGAGTGGATGTATATTGTGGTGGGCATGTGGATTTTTAATTCCTAAAACTAGAGAGAGGAACAGAATATCACATACAGGACTGAGCAGATGAATTTCTCTTTTCTGGAAAGCATTTTCCAGGTTATGTTTTGATTTGTTTTGTTTTCAAAACTTCAAAAATATTGTTAGAGTGAGAAAATGACTTAATTAATTTTTTGTGCTGCATTACCCACACTCCCTTCAATATCCTCACCCCTAATTTCTCTATCACTGCCAATACCTGAGGTTTTCTTCCCTTACAGTTTCATATTCTGTAAATTTAAATAACTCCCATTACCTTCCTCAAAAATCCTAGGTAGCAAATTGTTTCAATGGGGCATTGGTTTAATTGGAGAACATTTGTGTGTCTGGTGAGCTCTTGCCCTAGATATGGGTGTTCTCTTTGTTCAAGTAACATGATTTACATGTGAGTACACAGGTCAGATTCTTGTATGCCTCCCTGAGATTGCTTTTACCCGGGGTTTTAATCTCTCTGGCAATTGATCCCTTGCTTCCTTGCTGTCAGTACTGTTACTAGGAGCTTTGGCAGGTGGGTGGCAAATGTTTGCCCTAATGTCCTGCTAGCTGTGATCATGTCCAGCTACAGAAAGAAGGGTCCATATGCATCCACAGCTGGTATATACCAACTCTACCACAATTAATATTTATATGATACCTATGTTGGTATAGAGATGTGTATTACATATAGAGAAAATAACTAGCGTTCTGACTATTTTGGTATTGATAGAAGAGATTTTCAGAACCCCTGCACAATGTTTTATGTGGTAGATACTTGGCTACAATTTCAAGAGAGGCACACATTTTAGCCTTTTCTGTAAGACATTAATCTAGGTGGCAGAGTCTGATTATGTAGCAACTGGGCTTCCTTTCCCCAAAGAAGGCTGCTCTGACAGACCTGTGTGCAGTGTGTTTTGGATCAATGCTCACAGGGAACAAGCTTCCTACCTGCCCTCCTATTCTCACTAAAATGACATCAACCGTTAGATAAATGTGTCAGTGGAAATTATGGTGGTTTTACAGAAACATCAGGAAACTCCTCTCATGAATATAAAACATGATTGGTAGAAGCCTAAACCTCTGTTTCTTCATAGCAATAGGAATTGTTTGAGAATATGTGCTATTTGATGTTTTGTGAATTGTGGGCATTTAATATGGCAAATATCTTCAGAACCTCTTTTCCTGAAGCTTCGGCATAAGTTTTTCTAACTTTTTGATAAAAGGAGGGCTGACTGAATTGATGAATTCAAGGTTCTAATTTTACTTAAGCCTGTTGGTTTATATGGGACAATTTTGCAAATAATGTATCTTTCAATTTGGCAAACTTTATGTGATCAGCTCTAGAAAGATTTATTTTTTTCACAGCCTATTTTTTACCATATGACTCTAAACATGTGCTAGAATTTCAATTATAATTATATGGACAAAATAATTAGTAAAGTAACATGTTTACTTTGGAAAGAAAAAGAAAGGCTTCCTCAAACAGTTAGTGGGCATAATTTACATAGAAGGTAATCCTGTTAATAAGAAAACAGGAAGTGAAACATTGGCAATAAAAAGGCAGTAATTACCTGTTTTATTATTCAAGCAGTTCCTTTCTTTGATCACAGGAGAGCACTGTTCATCTATGAAACATTTTGTTATTGGAGGGAGAATAGCTACAGCCTTTGTGATCCAGAAGAGGTTTCATGTGGCAAATTATATAGCCCTTATTACTGAAGTATAGCTATAAAAGAGAAACACTTCTTTTCATAGAGAAATGGATAATATGTACAAGATTTTGTAAGCTGTCAGTGTGCTAGTCTTGAAATTAATTGGCAAAGACACGTGGCTAAATTTCATCAATGCTATGCAGGGTGCCTTTCAGAAAAAGAAATAATTTATAGCATGTTTTGTCATTTAAGGGTTTCATTTAAAAACTGATCTCACCTAAGCTCAATACCAGTAACAATTAACATAAATACTTAGTAAAAATAAGTAGCAAAGGAACCTATGAAATGTCCCTGTGGATTTAGTATATGTATGTTTTTTAGTAATACAACATTTTGAGAATGGCATTTCAAATTGCATTTTTTTTCTTTTGTAAGTGTCAGGGGGATTTAGCATTCGATGATTATTTCTTATGAGGATGTTGAAAGGAAATTTGGTCATAATTCTTACAAGAGCCCTGAGTAAGGAATTTTATCTTGAGGATTACTTATGTCAATTATGTAAGGAAACTATAATATTTCTAAATCATTTAATTTGCAGATGACAATGCAAACAGGGGTTTACTGTTATTACTGTTTTATATTTATAATGTCAAAAATTTTATAGAGGAGTTAATGTGGAGAGTACAAGCTCTTTTCCCCAATCACTTCCTAAAGTAAAATAGAAAGTTTCTCTTTGTGACTGAAAGCTTCAGAGCCTCATAGTGAGGAGACTGTCAGCAGTGTAGGTTGAGGTTGCCAATTCAATTTTTCTTTACACCCTCCTTAACTTATGATCCCTCTCTCTTCTTTCTCCACTCTGTATCTCTGGCTTTAAGGACCGTAAAATTGGGGTTTTCTATACTTAAAATAACCTTTGATATTTATTGATAATTCATCTGATGAGTTGAAAACCCAAACCTCTCCTTATCTGTGATTATCTGCCCAGGAGCAGATAATCTAGAGGAGTGTCCTCTAGAATTCTCTACTGTACACTCTTACAAATAAAGAAACTGTATTGAAGACAATGAGAAAAAGGTGAAACTTCTTACAGATTTGCAGTGATCACTGCTGAAATCCCCAGTTTTTGGCCTCCCTTATCTATTTTAACAAATACTTCACAGCAGGAAGTGAATTTCAAGTAAGTTCCCACAAGGTTATTTTTTCCTCAAGTATTTTATTTGTCGAATTCTATATATTTATGAATCTGGAGGAACCTAGAGTGTTAATTTAAGAATTTTTAATGCAGCTGTTTCCTCCTGAGTAGATCTATTCTCATAGTATTAGATAGAAAACATCTGCTGAAAAGGTTTTACCTAGCATTGAATAAATTAAGCTTTACCTTCATATAAAATTATCTAGAAGAAAAGTAGAAAAAGTCCTGAAATAGCCCAGAAGACTCATGCTTTTCATTTTGAATATTATTGATTATTGATTTTTACTTGCGTCTTTTACTCGATGCTGTCATCACATAATGGATTTTGTCTTTTCCAAAAATAATCATCAATCTACTAAATTGATTATGCTAAAATTAAAAAAAAAACTTTTCAAGACATGAAACAAAGAGTTTCACTGCGAGTCCTGCAGACCTAATGCGCTTTTATGGTGACCAACGCAAGAAAAATTACTTTGGGCTGGTCAACCACGGGTGAAACTTGCAAATCACGTTGGGCGCCAAGCTGTTATAGAGCAACCCGATATTAAACGGGTTCCTGGCTGTGGGTCCTCACCCGCGCGCTTTAAAGGGACTTATGAATACTCTACTACAGACACACACAAAAGGGTTAATAAATGGTTTATTTACAAGAGAAAAAGAAATAAGGAAAATGTACAACTCAGGGAGAAAATAGGGAAATAAAGTCTTTAATGCGTCCTACCTGATCCGATGACCTGGAAACCCAAAGTCACTCTCAGAGCTGGCCGGACGCTGCGAGCTGGCCGAGAGCCCAAAAATGGAGAGCCCCCAAAGCCCACGTGTCTGCCTTTTGTATCCACCTGGCTGCTTAACCCCACCCTCAGGTCCCAGCCACCTTCCCTTTGGTGGTGATGGGATTTGGAGTTCCCAGTGTCTTTGGCTTTGACCTGGGGTGGGGGTGGAGTCCACAAAGCCTATATGGAATTTGCTTTGGGACATCCTTTTCCCCCTAACAAATTGATTATGCCATAATTTCAAAATTATTAGCCATGGAATTCAAGTTGGAAGAATACTGAAGGTGATATAATGAAAAGAATAGTTTATTTCTAAAGAAAATTACAACTGTCATGGAATTAGACATAGATAAAACTAAGAAAGTTCTTAAAAGTGAATCATATACTCAGATCTAAAAATACATGTTTCTAGATATGAGGCAAGCATTTTATGTCAATATGAAATTAAAGTGAGTTCAGGAAAAATCTTTTTGACCATGCTAAAATCTCAAATTTTATGTTTGCTTGGTTTACCTTACTAAGTTTAGAAAATATGCTGTGAGCTAAAAATAATAATGATTTTGGAGGATCAACTTCCTCTCCATCATCAAAGATAAAATTGAATGATACATTTTATTTATTTATTTTTTTTATGGTGAAAAATTGTATTTAGAATTAGCCAGCTGGAGTCAGTTTAGATGATCCCAATTTTGTTGGCAACATCCAAAGCATTATAGTCAGGAGCCAGTCGAACATAGGCCTTCTTTTCTCCATCAGGTCTGATCAGGGTATTGACCTTTGCCACATCAATGTCATAGAGCTTCTTCACAGCCTGTTTGATCTGGTGCTTGTTGGCCTTGACATCCACAATGAACACAAGTGTGTTGTTGTCTTCTATGTTCTTCATGGCTGACTCAGTGGTAAGAGGGAACTTGATGATGGCAAAGTGGTCAAGCTTGTTTCTCCTGGGATCGCTCTTCCGCGGATATTTGGGTTGCCTTCGGAGTCGCAATGTCTTGGGCCTCCGAAAAGTGGGTGAAGTGCGGATCTTCTTTTTCTTATGGCTGTGGACGCCCTTCAGCACTGCTTTCTTGGCCTTCAAAGCTTTTGCCTTGGCCTCAGCTTTGGGAGGGGCAGGGGCTTCCTTCTTTGCTTTCGGCGCCATCTTCGTGAAAAGTGAATGATACATTTTAAAGTATATTTTTCCTGTTATAGAATTAACTACTGGCTCCTTTATAGGGATAGATTATGTTTCCTTATATCCACATGCTGTTACTTTGTTATGTTCTTTATTTAGCTAATATTTAGTTTCAAAATTACTTTTATGAAAATGATAATATATTCCCCCAAAGAGACTCTTCTTAAATTATATAACAGATCTCTTTTCATCTAGTAATTCTCTGCTTTATTATGTTTTTCAAAAAGTATAAGGGATGATGTCTTAAAGTTTCATTATTCCATGAGAAATATGATGAGCAATAGGAGTCAAATCGACTTGACTTTGGGCAACCTTCACCTAATGAAAAGAGTGTTGTGGTGCAACAGGGTAATACCCAGGGGAAGGGGAGTTTCCAGATTCCCTGCCCCATCCTAAGAAAAGTGGGGCAGGATAGGGAGGAGAAGCCAGAGAAGACTGGGAGAAGGAAGGATAGAGCTCAAGAAGACTGGAGGAACCAGGTACATGGAGCAGAGAGACCTGTGAAGAAGCTTCATTCCTGCCTTGGTCTTAGACTTACACTGGGACGTGGGGAATAAGGACGGAGACACTTGATGGAGACAGAGACGTGGGTAAGGAATCCACAGGGAAGCTGATAATGGCAGCTTTTGTTTTGACTTGGGTTTTCATTTTTTTTTTAAGATTTATTTATTTATTTATTTATTTATTTATTTATTTATTTATTTATTTATTTATACAAGCACTGGGTACAGTCAGAAGCATGGGAGGGTGAGAGAATTCACCAGAGCCAGAGCGGGGAACAGAACAGGCAGACTGATGAAATACACTACTGAGGGAAGCAGCAGGCATGGCAGGAGAGGTCTGCGCGCCATGTGGGACCCTTGCCCGGTGGCCGGGGATTGAACTGGTGTTGCAGAGGCTGCAGGCATCTTCGCAACCCAGCGCTCTACCACTGAGCCACAGGGGATGCCTGGGTTTTCATTTTGATTTTCCTTCTACACTTGCCTGGCCCTTTCTGCCCCTTCCCATGGGTCCCCGCCAGAAGGAGCCATACACTTGTGCCTTGTTTTTGTGTCTCAGTGGCCCTGCTTTGGTCCAACCCTGTTTGGTTGGGCAATTACCCTAAGGAGATACGTAACTTTGGGTGTTTCATGGGAACACTATTTTATCTATACTTTGCCTTCTCTTCTCTTTGTTGCATACTAATTGAATTAATATTCCTGTCCATTGCAGGTCTTACACACTAGAGTATGTTTTGTCTCCAACAGAAACATTTAGGGCAATCAGGTTTGGGGATTAGCAGAACCCATTCAGGGCAGTCAGGTTTGGGGATCCTGGGATGCCCCTCCTTCTGCCTGATAACAATGTGATATTTTGTATTGAACTTTTGAGTTCGGTTCTTTAGAGATGGTTACTTCTGAAGATAATGAATCCTTTCTTTTATCTCTTTTTTATGATATATGTTATTTGATATCTGTAATTTTAGGTACTTGTCTTACTTTTTATCTTTAAATGCTTGATGTTAGATGTATTTGAAGTGTCACATTAAGTGGCAATTTGCTGTCTAATTTGTGGTGTCTTAGACCTCCTAGAAATCAAAAGCTCACAAAATGGATTTAAGAACACAGACAAGGCTCCCAAATAGAAGCAAAATATCTCTCTGAATCAAGGAAACAGCTTTGAATTTTGACTTGTTTTCTTTAAAAACAAAGACAACAAAAAACCAAGATGATTTAAGCTGAAACACTTTATTAAGAGAACGATGGTACTCATAGGGTTAGCAGGAAGGATGGAGACTAAAATTGAGGACTACGCAATTTGAGGAAAATATGCCTCAGAAATGGTGTATGATAGTCATTCTGCGGCTACCTCCCCTTTCCCTGGGGCTACTTTGTTACACTAAACTGATTATTAGTGAAGGAAGCCTGTAGTAGCATCAACACAATGAGCTCCAGAATCCGCATAGTGTCCCTACTTCCAGGTATCCCACCCCTTTGTTTCATTATCTCTTGCTTCAAAGTTTGAATATGTTTGCTTAGATCACATGCTGATTAACTGTATGGAGAGGTATACTTCAAAAATGAGTCTGTGGCATTTTCATAATTTTTAGTCTGAGAATATTAATAAGTTAGGAATTTCTTTGTAGTCACTGGAGCACAATTCAGTTAATTATGAAAAGTCAAAAAAGATTGACTTATATCCATGGAATCCCAAACACTTGTCTGCTTTATAATAGTCATCTATGTTGGGATATTGATTTCAATTTTCAGATAAGGCCATAGTAATTGCATAAAATATTATTGTACGAAATCTTTCCTTTTCAGAATATCCAAATATTTAATTTAAATAGTATAATAATGCACAATCATACTAAATTATTTTAGAAAATATATTTTATTGAGGCAGAATAAATTTACAATATGGTATATGATCTAGAGGCATTGGTGGTGGGTATAGTATGGTAACACCACCAGAAAAATTAAGATACATTTCAACCTTCTGTCCTTAGTGATAGAAAGATGATACAATTATAATTCTGAGAGTAAGACAAAAACCAAGAACAGAAAAAAATGAAAGGGGTTTTGAGGAATTTACAGAGAAAAGACTGATTATTATGCAATATATATATATTAAAGACAATCATGCATCATATATTCTAAATTTCACTCAAGTGAGTACTTCTTTTTCCCTGTATTCATTGAATTGACTCTTTTAAACAAGTTCTGCTCTTAAAATATAAATGGAGTAAATTTCCCTTTGAAATTGTTCATTGATATGCTAAAATTATACTTTCAAAGCCCTTTTCATTACTAAAGTCTCCCTTCTCAAGAAGTGTAGATAGGAAGAAAAGAGGAGAGTTTACAATCTTTACAAAATTTTGTCTAATCCAGTCTGAGATTGTCAGGCCCACTGCTTTCAGTGGCTGAGGTTGAAGGTCCTTTGCTGCTTTTCTTGCCTCCTCCACACCACCCTGTGCAGAGCACACATTCAAAGTCCCATCTGTTCCAACATTGTCAAACTGTGTAGCCACATGGAAGCTAATGCCAGGCTGCAAAAAAATTCTCCCTGTTTTGAACTATATTTGTTGGAAACAAACAAACTCTAGGATTTGGGATACCCAAGCTCTCCACTGCAGTTCTTGACTAGTGATTGTGGATGTGTGTAAACAGAGAATAGTCAGCACTTTGTCATATGTTGAGTCTAAGAACAATTTGTGAATGAGGGTCCTGCAGAGGATACTGTTTGTGATTCACTGTACTACTAATTTGTTGAATTAAAATGAGCTTTTGTGTTAGTATTTCTACCTGCAAATAGTAAACTAGATTTGAATTTTAATAAAGAATAATAAGAGGGAGAAAGCATTTGCCAGTGCCCTTCACAAATTTTTATTTAGATCTTTCTTCCTAAGATTAGGAAGTCAGCATTCTCTTTTCTTTCATAGAAGACTGTGTACTTTTATTTGCCCCCGGCAAAACAGCAAGTGGTTATTTAGAAGTCTGAATTTGAATATTTTGAACCACTTAAATATATCCCACATTTGAAGAGAATTGCCTGGCAATGCATCAATTGGAGGACTATCAGAAACAAAGATGCCATTTTTTTTGGTAAGGGGGATTTAATTAAAATATTAAATGCCTACCCTCCATAAACTATTATAGTATAAATTATAGTAAGAAAAGTAATGACTTTAAGGTAAGAATTATTGGACTGCAAATCCACTTTCATCTCTTACTGTGTGATATAAAGTTACTTATCTCCTTTAAGCCTGAATTCCTAAATTTTTGAAATGGTCTAATAGTAATAGATTTTTCTGAGAAGCAAAAAAGATTGAATTTTTGAAAGCACTTTGGATGCTCTACAGCATTATGAAAATGTTAGTATTATTCTAGTTCAAAGAAAAAAAATAGATTCAATAGAACTCCAGAAAAATATTACTCCTTTTTCCTGGATGCTTACAATATTCTTGGTATAGGAAACGCATATTTACGTAACTAGATAATAAAGCCAGGGTACTCTCTGTTGAAGGCGTGAAACAAGTTACTGACAGTTGGAAAAAAGTAAGGTCATTTCAAATGCCATGTATCTTCTTATATCTAATAACATTTAAAAAATCTTCAGCAAATGGAAATATCACAATAATAGAAGAAATGATGATTTTCAGAGCACTTACAACAGCATCCTTTTGTTAAACTGCCTGGGTTTCAAACTCTGGATCTGTCACTAAGTAACCTTACAAACTTGCAAAGTTTTTCAGATGCCTTTGTTTCAGTTTGTGGATCTGCAAATGGACATACTAGTTCTGAGTGTTTTATAAATGAAATTAAATAAAGCAATTTTAATCAAGTCCCTTTCCCAGGACACAGAGGACTCAGTTAATATTATTTCATCATTATCATGTTTATGGACTCGGCATCACCTAAATATCTGTTTAGATTTCTGGCTTACCCTATTTTTTCCCCAGTTAGATTCTGTATTTTGGTGTACACTTAAATAGTCTTCATATTGACTTAAAATAAGAATTTGTTGCAGCAGTCAAGAGGTTTTTATTTCACTCTTTGCATTTCTTCTTTTTTCTTTCCATCTCTCCCTTCCTTCCTCTGTGTCTTTATTCCTTCTCTCCTTCCTTCCCTATATCTAGTTCTTTTGTAAAAGCCAAATAGCATTGTAAGCCGTTCCTGATGACTGAGTGATATAGTGGAAATGTTAGCGGCATCACCATAAAAGAAGGAGGTACCATCTGCCCCTCCTCAGTTAATGATGGAACCGGGCACCAGATGAAGATATATAACATGGAAGGCAGGTGTACTAAGGGTAAGAGGGAAAAGAGAGTGCCCTTACTTCTGCAGTCCCATCCTACTTGCACCCTGATACTGTGGGGAAGAAGTTGTGGAGAGGTTTATGGAGATACTTGGGAGAGACACACAGTGAGAGACAAGGGGAGACATTATCTTGCTATGGTCTCTCCTTTTGTGCCAGCCTATTGGGACCTGCTTCAGAATCCCTTTTATATTGTTCCCTGCCAGAGGGGTGACTTAAACTGGTGACACTGAAAGGTCCCCACTTCAGACCAACCCTGTTTGGTTGGATGTTTACCCATGAGGGGATGGATAACTTTGGGTGTTTCTTTGTGAAACTCTATCCTTTCTTCTCTTTTTTTTTTTTTCCTGTGTGCAAACTATTTCTATTAAATTTCTTTCCCATTAAGAGCCAGCTTACCTTTGGGAAGAGTTCCCTGGGTACCCCTTGCTTGCATGCTAACAAAAAGACCTCTAGCATAAGATACCTGCTAAATCACAGTTCTGAACAACTTTAGATCTTTATCATCTGTAATATGTGTGAAAAAGATACTCACTTATGAAAGAATGTATATCAACTTTATGACAGATAATGACCACTCTGGAAATTATAGCTATTAGTATTACTGTTTTTCTTTCAGTGTTTGATCATTTGGATGATTTTTTTCCCCCAGTTTCAAAGGGAGTTATCATATCCTACCACATTGAACAGAGGGATAATAATTCTCTTAGAACTTTTGCAATTGATCATCCATTAGCTTTGGGCATAAAGGCATAATGTGCAGATATAATCAGGACAATGTGAAGGCCTTTCCTATCTCCTGTACTTGGAGATTGCTCACTCAGCTGGATCTTGTGTGTAGACCTCCAGAAGGCAATTCTTTTTGAAAATAATTAGACATTTCTTTGAATATATAATCCTATGTCTTTATACTAATGCTTCAAGATGGACATCTTCATGACATTTCCCATCCATTTACATTATATCAAAACATCATGACCTCCAGGATGCTCTTCATAGAGGGGGAAATCCCCATGAGCCAATGAAGGATGTTTAGAAAATCTTTGCACACTGGTCACTCTAGTACTGCTGCAGACTTTGTAAATTGCTATGGGTCATTTTGGAATACTATGGGGTATATATTAATGGTCATGTTATAGAGGTGACCATCTTACTTCTGCTTCATTTGTGAGGATTGGTAGCAGTCTGAATGATGCTATGAATACTTAGTTGCAGTGACTTCTGATAATGTCGCTTCTATTTTAGATTCCATTTTCCAATAATGAATTTGACCTCTTAGATTCTCTCAGGAAATAAGTGTAGTTCAGCTGCATCAGGAAAAATGTATTTTATGGACTGTACTGAATTGTTAACATAGACCGACTGCCCATTCACAGGACTGCTTTAAAGCCTTTCCTTTGGCTTTTCATTGCAGAGCTATATTTTTAGGAAATGGAGAATAGTGTATGATACTAGTTTCAAGGGAACCCTGAAAATCTCTTATCTAATAGAAATATGCAGACCTTCTTTGACCTTCTTCAATGTATCTCATTTAAATTGACTTTCAAGTAGTTTGGGATATCATTACATGTACTATTATACACACTTAAAAACACAGTAGAACTATATAGAAGTAGTGTTTCTTGTAAGGATAAAAAAAAATCAGAGAAACATAAACAGATTAATTGCTGTTAAAAGTTACCATTATTTCACTGTTGTTGAATCATGCTGATGAGATTTATTAAGCAGTAGGAAAACTGGTGTCTGGTATACTAATCCTAGTACTACTGAATCACAAATGTTTGTTAAGTTCTTGCCATATGCAGGACACTAGACACTGCTCTAAACTGAAAAATAGGCAAGAAAATAGATCTATTTTTTATGCATTAGGGATTTGTATTTTTATTCACATCAGTGTTTTCCATTGTAAGGTCTGATGTATGAAGGTGTTTGATTTAATTTGCTATTCTAGAGTAGGAGATATGGGCTATATTTTTATTTTTATTTTCTTTAATGGATCCACTTTTTATGATGGATTCAATTTAGATTTACTTCCACCTTATGATATATGTTGGAATTAGTTCACTCTTCTTTGATGAATTTTTAATTTTTAATGAATGAATGCATTGAGATGAAACATAAATATGAAAAAGATACCCTTTTCTTTTTTATTGACTGGGGTCCAGTGGTTTAAAGTATATTATCTCTAGAAGAACACTTAAACTTTCTATCCTCCTGAGATTAAAACTGAATTCTTCCTTACATAGTTGATCATTTATCTGTGGTTCTAATGATAGAACATTTTTGTGTTCACTTGTTGCAAAAGTGATGCCTGCCAGAGGTATCCAGTTCTCTGACATATTGGTATTTTGTCTGTAGGAAGAAATGTGCTGACAGTGATCTTTCTCTGTGGAGCATTGTTAGTGCTGGCTGCCCTTATCACTTGACTAGGCATCTTGTAACAAATATGGAAGAAAAACAAGTAGATATGGGTAAATATGTGTTCAGTTCCTTGGAGAGCTCTCAAGAAGGCCTTTAAGTCTAGCCTGAGTGTGTGTGCATAGTTATATGCATGTATATGCTATGTACATTGTGTACATATAAATAAATGTACACAAATATATGCTTATTATACACATTTATATTTGCACAGATGTATGTATTCTATATAATACATTTTTATACTTGCAAATAGACATGTACAATTTTTGGATGGATTTAGTGTTAGCAAGGACTGCATAGTAGAATTATGATTTCAGCAGAGCTAAATTACTAAATTATGTCCCCCAGAATAAGACAGTGTACAACTTTATTATTCTTTATTTAAAGAAGTTATACTTCTAGGGACATGTGACTTTTGAAAATTCATTGTGATAAAAGCATTAATTAGAATCTATTGTACCCACTACATTCCAACCAATGCTGTGCTTCACATAAATTGTATAGAAACCTCATAATTACTTTAAACATAAGCTGTTATTGACAATATAAAATAAAATTTGAATGATGTGTATAGGGTCACTTTTGTAGATTTGTTTTGAGCCATGATTTAGAACCAGATGCATCTGGTTGTAGAATACTTTTTGTGTGTGTGTGTTTGTGTGTGCTTTTTGCTACTTCAGGATTTGTCATTAAAATTTTAATGTAATATTATCTGGTTAGATCTCATTTCTCCATGAGAACTAAATGAATTTGGGAAAAAGAATCAAGTTTTTTATATTAAATTAGTAAAGCTGATATCTAATTCACATCATTAGAGGAAAACTAATTCCAGTAGCCATTTCACACCCTATAGTTGACCAAATTGGCACATTAAAGATGTTACCTGGCAAAGGAGTGATTCTAACAACTGAGGCAGCCTTGATGGTCTTGCATTTGGTTTATCTCCTCCCTTATATTAACCATCTAAGAGTTGTGAGGGCCCACTGTTACTTCTTTGCATAAAAGAGTTGCTATAGTAACCTTTGAGCATGTTACTAAAGGCAACCTACAAACTGCAACCTTTATCTTTATGGGAGCAATATACTTTATAGGTTTTGAGAGTTATGTGTCATTCATGTCCTCAAGGTGTTTGATTATATTATGAAGTCAGAATAGTTTAACTTTGAAATTACAGTATCATATAAAAGATTTCTATTTTTTGAGAAAATAAAAAATGATGACTTAATTTTTGCTTAGACTATTAGAGAATGGTACCAAATATGACCTTAATGCTGTTTTATATGCCATAGGAATTAGCAAAACAATAGAATTTTTTTTGTTTTTCAGTTTTCCCACTTGATGTTACTTGATTTCTCCATTTTCACCAGTAACATTGTAAAAAAGTCAAGAGAATAATTAATTTTTGAGCTTTACAATTCAAGTAAGACAAATGCATATTTAAAAATTCTGAAGTCTTCACTGCATTTAAATAGTATAGTTGATGGATTATAGTTATGTATAATAAAACTAGCAGATCTTTAAGTCCATTTCTTTTATTATAATTGTGATCTAGTCTAGATCTTGATTTTGTACTAATTAATATTTACTTGTCAGGAATGTATTATCTAAACAAACATAATACAGATATAAAAAAAGTGACCTGCTTTCTGTTTCCCAGAAATAAGATATAAATTTCTATATCTGGACTTTATCATTTACCTCCTGTGTGGAGTGCCATGATTACTCTTACTTATTTTTCTATTTATCATTCAAGTATCAACTTGAGTCACACCTTTTTAGGCAAGGATTCCATTTAACTATACTCTTTATCTGCTCCATATTCATATAAATATTTGTAGTTCTTATAAGTTTTAACATTCATTTGGCATATAGAACATTCATTTTGTAAGGAACAGATTGTAGGGACACTAGACTAAAAACTGCATCAATTGGAAGATCCTTGAGTGAGGTTTATTAGATGTATCTTCTGTACTAATAAGAATAAACTTGGATTGGCTTCATTGAATGTTTCCAGGCATCCGTTATATTTCTTACTTGATCCCCACACGTGTGGTCACTATAGTTTTCCCACCACCAAAGCACCATAGTCCTCCACCTCAGTCCATTGTGTTCTCTTTTCCCCTTCCTTCCTGGATGCCTCAGCTTTTAAGGGTTGGTGTTCTAAAGTTTGTCTTTCTTGGCTCCTTTGTTTGGTTTCTGTATATTCCACCTATACGTGAAACCATCTGCTATTTATCTTTCTCCTTTTGTCTCACTTTACTTAGGGTAATCCCTTCTCATTTCATCCATGATGCTAAACATGACATGAATTTATCCTTTTTTATCACTGAGTAGTATTCCATTGTATCATGCATGTATATATATATATGTGTGTGTGTGTGTGTGTGTGTGTGCACCACATTTTCTTGATCCACTCATCTGATTGGAGGCATTTAGGTTGTTTCTGTGTCTTGGCTATTTAAATAGTGCTGCTATAAAAATGGGGTGTAGGTTTTCCTTTCGAACTAGTGTTATTTTATTCTTTGTGTAGATACCTAGGAGTGCAATTGCTGGGTCATATGGTAGATACATTTAGTCTTTTTGAGGAATAGCCACATTTCTTTCTATAGGGAATCAGACTAGTCTACTTTCCCACTAGTAGTGTTAGAGGATTCCTTTTCCTCCACACTCTTGCCAGTACTTGCTTCTGTTTTTTTCCTAATATGGGTCATTCTCACAGGGGTGAGTGGTATCTGATTTGCATTTCCTCATGATAAGTGATGATGTGCATTTTTTCACATGCCTGTTGGCCATCTGCCCATTTTTGGATTGGATTGTTTGATTTGTTTTTGTCAAGATGTATGCATTCTTTGTAGATTTTCGGTATCATTCCCTTGTCAGATGTATGGTGTGCAAATATTTTCTCCCATTCAGTAGGGTGGCTCTTATTTTCCCAAATTAATCTTAAATAATTAATAATTATTGGTAGGCTAAATAAAACAAGGAAGTAATTCAAATAGAGGACATAATACATGCAAATTTACTGAATAATAAAGACTCATTTTGACAGCTGGAAAAACAGTTTGCTATGACCACAGCCTACAGTAAATGTGGTAGAATGATGGAATGAGGCTAGAGCAGTTATCAGGGTAAAGATGGGGCATAACCTTTTGTAACAAAGTGTTCTAACTTTACCCTGAAGTGCTGGGAACCTTGGTTAAGCATTTTAAGCATGAAATGTCCTGCTCAGATTTGTTATTTAGAAGAATCTTGGCAGTCGAGAACATAATGGATTTGAAACAGGCGAAACAGAAAGCAGAAAGATTAGTTAAGAGACTGTTAAAATAATTCATAATAGAGAAGATAGTGGCCTCAATTGAGACAGTAGCATGGATGAAAAGAGGTGACTTTATTTACCATTGAGAAAATAGAATATTTACAGTTTTATAATTGAATTGGTTTCTGAAGTTTGGAGGTAAATGAGAGGAATCAGGGAAGATTCCCAGGTTTCTGGTTCAGGCAGTAATAGTGTTATTCACTAGTTCAGAGGATACAAGGAAAGGAAATTCTTTGTGAAATAGTTACTGTGATGTCCAATATATATGAAAACTATTGAAATATTATTTTAAGTATATGAAAATTATATAGCTATTACAATTATGGTTATAAAGACTATTACTAATAAATAGAAATCTGTTACCAACTTAAGAACCAGGATACAAAATTTTACATGCATTATGATTATGGCTAAGTAAAATATGCAAAGAAAAATAATATAGGGAAATAAAACAAAAAATGGTTATACTAGAGCAAGATGTTTTCCTTTGTCTATTTTGTTATTAAAGTACTTTGATTATATTGCTTTTATAATGGAAATTATAAAAAATAAAGCATTTAATAGGTCAATCTAATAAAACCAGGGTAGTATAAAAATAATTTTTTTATGTAAAATAATTATTCCTAGCACTTTTTAAAAAGTATTTTGATAAACTCAAATTAAGGATTATTGGTTGTCAAGATTAGAAAAAATCTTAGATAAGTCATATCTTTTGTAAAATTTTGCATTTATCACCTGCAGGAGAAAAAACTGCCTGATAACAATCACTAAAGCATGCATGAAGATAAGTAGAGTCCAGTCATCTTTCATCAGTTAAGGAATTAAAGTACTTTTTTTTTTTTTTAAGATTTTTTTTTTTTTATACAAGCATTGGGTACAGTCAGAAGCGCGGGAGGGTGAGAGAATTCACCAGAGCCAGAGAGGGGAGCAGAGCAGGCAGAAGGACCGAAGTACACTGCTGAGGGGAGCAGCGGGCGGCATGAGAGGTCTGTGCGCCATATGGGACCCTCCTCCAGTGGCGGGGGAGCAGCCGGGGATTGAACCTGCGCTGCAGAGGCTGCAGGCAGCTTCGCAACCCAGTGCTCAACCGCTGCGCCACCGGGGAGGCCCAGGAATTAAAGTACTTTTTTCCCACCATTGGAAAAATATATATGGAATGAAAAAAAAATATATATATCTCAAAGAATTTTTATAATGTTTAAAATAAACATCCTGAAGAAAAGTCTTCTGGCTAAATTGAACTGAAGAAGTTAAAGTATGTAGACCTACTTTAAAAATAAGGATGCATATAAGAACTGGGGTGTAGTTATCACTGGGGTCTTATGCATATAAGAACTGGGGTGTAGGCCAGAGGTGCAGGAAGTGAGAGGATTCACCAGAGAAAGAGTGAGGAGCAGAACCCTGTAGATCTACTGCAATACACTGTTGAGGGGAGCCGCTGGTGAGCCAGGAGAAGTCTGCTGCACCATGTGGGTTGGCTTCCTAGCCTGAGATCATCGCTTCATAGTGCTGAGATATAAACCCTTGTGTCACCAGGGAAGCCTGTAGACCTACTTTTATCCACTTAATTTTCAGACAAATATCATTCCCTTTGTATTTACAACTCACAAAATATTTTCCTCTCTGTGGTTATTTTAAATTCTATCAAGCAAAAACATTTCCTTAAGGAGATTAATTATTGTATACATTTACTTTTTTTTGTGAATTCAGATTTAATTTCCTTTTTTTTTTTAGAGCAAACAACATGACAATTCCAGCATTGGAATTCAGAAGATTCATTGCTTTGATGTTTTACAAGAGAATTAATAGTAAGATTTCTTTAAATAGTCAATTCAGACAAGATATTATAATATCACTTACTTTACTCTAACCATATATATATGTATTTCCTTGTATAACTCTTTGGAAAATGCCAAGTATGTGAAGGGGTTTTGTTCAAGGCTGGTGTCTGTTTTCCTGGTTCTAGATATATTTATGCTCAAGGAAGTTTGAGAAGTCTGGTTATAACAGAGAAAGTGAAAATAGTAGAAAACACTTACATATAGTAGGTCCTTTATTATATCAAATAATTTTATCTCAGCTTTAAAACTGTATATCCCAATTTTAGAAATAGAGAAATAGGGTCTGGAGAGGTTGTATGTCAACCTAGGTCACACAGCCAATAAATCAGAGCTAGGATATGAGACCAGTAACTATGGCTCCAGGGGCTGCAGTCTCAGCCACTTTATGCTGTTTCTTTTATAAAAATTATGTCCTCACTCACAAATTTGCAGATTCATATGATAGTGTGAGATGAATTCGATTACTTCAATATATGAAACATATAATTTTCAGTATTGAATTATTCAAGGCAGAATGGTAAATGATCAAAATTCACTGTTCAGGATTATTTTTAGAGACATCATAAACTTAAGGCTATAAGAAATCATCAGACAACACAGAGTAGAATTTATCTTACCTAAATCCAGATAATTGAGATAACTATGTCAAGCATTTTAGACATAGTTTGAATTTCAAAGTGGTTTTCTACTTCATTTTGTACATGCATGCACTTTACTGCCTAAATTTATTTAAAACTCCTAAAATAGAAAATTGCACAGTGCATAACATACTCTTAAATTGTCTTCCTTGACACAGTAAAATGTATTTAAAAAATGGAAGTTTATTCACTATGTATTCATACAAATCAAATCTAATGACCCATTTTGTGCAGGGCATGATTTATCACTTTCCTTATTTTATTTGGACAAGCAATGCTATGTACAGAATAATGATTACATCTCCATGAGGATATCTGCCTTACTTTTGAAAGATACAAACATAAAATTCTGTTATGAAAATTTTCAGATTTAAATGAAATAATACGGGCTATACTTCACATGATCATCATAGGTCCTAATTTAAGTTGCTTCAAAATAAAATGTTAAAAATATAGGTTTAAAAGGTATTTCAAGTATAAGAGTAACAATGTTTATATGTTCTATCTTTGAAGATTCTCTATCCATACATGACATAAAAATAAGAACTTGAATGTTACAAAGATTATTCAATGTTTTTCATTTTAATTTATTAAAGATTATTAACAAATGTTGCAACTTTTATAAAGCACAATATTCACTTCAGTTGGAGAGTTTATGAGGCCATATATGTCTCTTTTGTATTAAGATAGAATAATGCTTCATATAAGAGAATGATAATCACTAGTGAGATGTAAATTGAGGAGAACAGAGTAGGCTGAAGTGCTTGAAAATTCTCTCTCCTCTCCTGTACCTCAGTTTCTCTAAATCACTGCAGCAGATTTAATTTGTCCTAATCATGTGTTATCCTTCCTTGTCAATTGGCATATGAAATAAAATCAATATGATTCACGCACACTTTAGAATGGGATTAGTTTATTAGATATTATTTCTCTTGAAAGGAATCACTGAGATTAACATAAAAATTTGATGAACATTGCAGTAGTGAGAGGCAGTAGAAATATATGCAGGAAAGCACAGAAAAATAAAAATGGTAAATGAGTTATGATAAACTTGGAGTATGTTAGAGTATTCCTTGGTAATAATCTTGGGAAGAATATTATGGGGAGAAGTTGTCACTTAACAAAAGACTCCAGGTTGGTGCCCTTTTTTTAAATTAAAAAAACCTACAAAATTATGTTGTAACTATTTCTTATAATAAACTTTATTTCCTAGTGAAAGATTTTTCCAGTGATCAGAAGGATATGGGAGGAAAAAACAGATATAATAAAGAGAAAAATGACAACTATTAAAAAATTCATTTATGATTAGAATGTCTATGTAGACTTAGATTTAAGTTTACTTAGTAAATATAATTTTTGCTCTCTCTATTAAGTGTCTGTGAGTGAAAGGAATTGTTAGATAGGTATTTACTGTCAACTGTTGAAAGATTTTCCATGTGATATTATTAAATGTCTTAGCAGCAAGTTTATCACATTTTTCTCCATGGAATTTTCATCTTGGGTGAGGCAGATATGGGGTAGCTCTTGATATCCAGTCTCCCCAAAGAAATGAGAATCTGCAGTTTTTGACTGGGTTCTTGGCTACTCATAGTAAAACCTAGATTCACTTGTCACTCTTGAAACTAAGTATGGTCATGTGATTCAGTGCTGACCAAGAAGATATGAGCAAAAAGCATACATACTCCTGCTTTCTTTCCCCTCATCATTAATTGGAATGTTTGCAGGTGGTGTATGTCCTGCCAAACCATGAAATGGAGAACAACATTCTTCATCATTTGGTGGAGCAAAAGGAAAGACAACTGGATTTTTAGAGCCATGAAATCACCCCATTAGTGATGGAGCACTTAGACCCAAAGAGACATAAATTTCTACCTTGTTGAAGCCACTGGTATTTTAGTTCTCTGCTAAAGCAGTCAAAACTATAATAATCTATAGCTGTTTAGCTAAAAAAAAAGATGGCACTCTTATGAGTAAACTAAATTTTATATCTTATTCCTCAGTCACTAATAAGTTACTTTCTAAAGTGAAATCAGGAATATGTACAAAAGTACCATGGAAATTGTTTTAAGTTGCCATTAGCCACGGGATCCAAAATGTGAAATTTACTTATATATTATTATCATTCAAATTAAGTGACAAATACATAGAAACATATGGTCTGTATATTAAAATACAAATCAGAACCATTATATCCGGTATTTTGTGGTCTTAATAAAAAAGTTAATGCTAGCAACATAAATAAGAATATCACATCCTAAATTTTATTGCTGCTGCTCATAACTGTTCTCTCAGAGGTTCCCATGTTTCATCAGGAGAATAGGAAATGCATTAATCAGCATTTTCCTTACTACTTTTTAAGTCATGTTCTACTAATAGGCAGATAGAGAATAAAAATAGAAGAATTTTAGAGCCAAGATCTCAATTTCTAATCCAGTATTCATTCTGTTTATACCAGATTTAGATATAATATGTTGCTTTTAGGGAATATTTAACTTTCTTCCTTAATACTTTTGTAAAACTTAGGCTTCTCAGTTCTTTGTAGCTACTCTGAAATCACTTTTTAGAGGTTGCAATGGGAAATTTTCATATCAATTAAAAGTAAGATTGTATCTCTTAATAGTTTACTTTAAATATGTTTTTAAAATTTAATATTTATTAATTTATGGAATGCCCATGTGTTTTGGGTTTCTGGATCCAATTTTAGCACATCTATGAAAGCTTTCCCACACCAACAAGCAATAATCTGTCACTGGCAAAGTGTCTGAGAATTCAATTAAATTCTGACACTCTCTACTCTGTAATAGCATCAGATTTCACAGGTAAATATCTCAGTCCCATTAAGACTTCCTGAGCTTTACATTCCAGTTGTAAGCCCCATGGTGTTGCCCGTGCTTCTGTGCTTCTGATGAATAGGCTATAAACTAGAGGTTCCCACAAACAATTCCTTGGGTTTGATTAATTTCTTAGAATAGCTCATTGGACTCAAGAAGCCCATTTGCTCCCTAGTTTACTGATGTATTACAATGGATAGTAAAGGATATGAATCAGCAACCCGATGAAAGAAAGATAAGATATCAAATAACAGAAAGAAGGACTCTGAGGAACTGTACACAATGAAACACTTTTATAGACAAAAGGAGCAGGAGCAGGAAGTTATATTGACCAAAAAATGTGGGTTGGTTATTACAAGGTTATTTTTCTTTAGGTGATGGCAGAGGATCTATCAGGCACATTTCTAGCTAGTGACGCTATGGTAATTCCTGAATGACTGGTTTAAGATCCACTTCAGGGAGAGCCAAAAGTGTCTCAGCTTGGCAAACAGGAGCTTACAACAAGCAGCTCCATTTGGGGCTTGTTGTTTAACACAGTCTGTTTGTTGTTTTTTCCTTAGGCAATCTCTTTAATGCTCTAAGTTTCAGAAATACACTATTTTTACTTCCTTAAAGTGAACTGTTCTCTTGAGTTTTCACATGCTCCTCACTTAACATTGGCTGTAGTGGTCTCTTTCCCTGTGGTCTTCCCTGCCCTCCACTGAGGACTCAGAACCTCTTCCTCATTGTCTTTGTTTCATCTTCCACTTACTTTTGTTTTAACTTGGTGTTTTTGTTATACTTGGTGTTGTAATTATCCACAAATTATCCATTTGTGCTTCTATCTCTTCAATAAATTAAATTATATTAGGATAAGGAACAAATGTTTATATACAATTTTATTTACTCTATGTCAAAAATAGTTGATTTAGTGGCCTCCCCTGGTGGTGTAGGTGGTTGAGCACAGCACTGTGAAGCTGTCCATAGCCTCTGCAGCACAAGTTCGATCCCAGCCGCCCGGCAAGAATCCCACCTGGCTCAGCAGACCTCTTCTGTCTCGCCCGCTGCTCCCCTCAGCAGTGTATTTCAGTCAGTCTGCCTGTTCTGTTCTGGCTCTGTCTCTGGTGAATCCTCTCACCCTCCCATGCATCTGGCCTGTAGTCCGGTTCTTGTATGCATGAATAAATAAATCTTAAAAAAAAAAAGTTGATTTACACTAACTTTAGACAGCTCATTCAACATAGCCAATGCAACATTTTTGGATGCATTAAATCATAATATGCATTCTATTAATACTGTGTAAGCAGTGCTTTCTTAATTTTTAACTATAGAGTATAAAGTGAAAAAATAAGTCTTATTTTATAAGTCTATTTCATTAAACAATTTTTAAAGGTTTAAATAATTCTTTACATAAATCTTTCATATTGTCGGTAGGACAAACTATACTTTTGTATTTTCTGGGCCATTGGCTACTTTTCTTTTTATTAATATCTTAGTTAAGGAATTCTTTCTGTTATTTGTCACAATTTCATCATGCCACAGTCCTTGCATATAATTTTTTTTCAAACTTTTTCAAGGAAATGAAGAAATTTAAATAGTAAGAACATACTTCGCATCACTTGATTTTCAGTAATTTGAGGCTTAATTAAAATTCAATATTAAACATTTTTCTTTTCTAATGTCTCTGTATGAGAAAAGCATAAGAGGTTTAAACTTCATATTATTTAAAAACAAAGACTACTCTTAGAAATGAAGGCACGCACAGGTTTTCAAAAGAGGAACTGTGGAAGTTCCATTCCTTTATGGGCTCCAGAACCCTAACATTTAGTCTTTTTCTGCTATCTATGATTTTGGATTTGCCCCCTTCCTCACTCTGAATTCTTTTTTCTCTTAGGGCTTTAGTTACCTATGACTCATGGCTACGAAGTAGTAATAGGTAATACTCATATATTGTTTTCTATGTGGTAGGTGTAAATCTAACACTTTGGTCAGGTTAGATTATTTTATTCCAACAATTAGGTATATGGATGGAGTGATTGAACCATTTTATACATAAGAAAACAGATACAGGTAATTTTGTCTTGTTCAAAGTCCCACTGTTAAATAAATTTAGGGAGATCAGGTTAGATCATAGAAATATCAATCCTTCATGACTACGCTACGCTGCCTTTCTATGAGGGGGTGATGCTTGTATGAGAGTATAGCAACTTACTGCTGTACTTCTGTCATGTTCTTAGTTAAATTTTTATTGGTTGTATATGAAACATTGGAAAAATTAAATATTTTATTGGAAATACATTGTAGTAATAGAAGTGAAGATAGGCTAAAACTGAGTTTTGGGGTTCTTTTTGGAGTGTAATTGTAGGATTTTAGGGACTGCTTCTTATGTGCAGGTGACAGTTCCAGTGACTTCTGTATAATACATTTCTTCATTGCAGTTTAAATTCCCACAGGAGTAGTGAATCAACTTAACCTTGCTCAAATGCTTGTTTGATCAATGGAAACTAGAGGATAGATGATGGGATCCTTGGTAAAATCTTATCATTATTAGAGAAGGGAGAATCACTGTTAGCCAAGCACCCACTTTAGTTTCTATTCTTCCAATATATAATGTACCTTTCCATGAGGCATGTGCAATGTGTTGGGATTTGAACTGAAATAAAATAACTAAGTTTAAGCAGATTCACATTAAGAAAAAAATGTTTCTTCATTTATTCACCTTTCTTTAATTTTATGCTTATGTTTTTAAATTTGTGTCTAGTCACCTATTTCACACAAAAAAATAGACCCATGTCTATTTTTCATGTAATGCTGAAAAAATAATTAATTTTTATGGTTAACAGTCAAATTACTTAAACTTCCAGGTTCCATATAGAATATTCACTGTGTGACATTTGTTTAAAATTATAACGTTTTAGGTATATGTTCTTTGCTTGTGATTTTGACAATGGCGTCTGTCACCAAGATTGGAAAATGTACTTGTTAGATATTAAGAATGGGAAATGCTTCCATTTACAAAAGCAGATTTAACGATAAGTAAGTTCTGTTGTAATGCACTCAATAATTATATGCATTTGTTAAAGACTGTAAAGAGATGTACAATAGATCATCTGCAGGGTTGAAGGTTTGTTCTCTTACATTGATGAAAAGTTGTAGAGGCATCATACTAATGTCACAAGCAATGGAAATCATTTCTAAACTTGAAGGAGGTCAAATGTGGTTTGTAGCAGTAAACTGCATTTGCTGAATCAAGCTTTTCAATCTAATTAGTTTAAATGCTCTGGGTATACCTTATGGCCTTTGGAACAGTTATCCATTTGAAAAGTTTTTTGGCCCCTTGACTTCTGTGAACTCTCGCCAGTGTATGACAAATTTAATATATAAAACATTTCCAGACTCATTTTTTTTTTATTAAAGTTCCAGCCAAAAAATAAACAAATGGTACTTAGGTTGGAAACATTATGGATAACCCGAGAAAATGGCTGAAGTTTTAAAGATATCAATGTATCTTAAGTGTTATTTTAAAATCTAGTTAACAAAATAAAGAGAGGTTCATTGATTAGACTGACAGAGACTCAAAAATCTTCGTTTCCAGAAGCTAAAGTCTTAAATTCTGAAACTTTCTGAAGATTATCTGAGAAAAGCAACCAAGTTTCAAAATATCAATAATCCGAAGAGGGAGAAATTGGAGAAAAGTGAACCTAACACTTCACTTGTGATTTCTCTTCAAGACCGGCTTCTTAGCTACTCACGCATGGATGAGACTCCAAGAAACAAAGTGGAAAGCAGTTGCTGAAAAGCTAAAGAATTAGTGGAGCTTTCAACAGTCATGAGATGCTGAAGAGACAGAGGTTCCAATTTTTAACTGAGGTTTTTGAAAATGTGAAGAGCTCTGAAAATAACTTGTGAAGCTGTGGTAAGGCATTGCAACTAGGAGAGACAGAGTTCCATGCTCTGGGTGTGTACTAGAGGATATCTGAGTTCCTGACCATTGTCAAATCAATAGTTATAGTTTCTATGAATTCTGTAGACCTCTGATAAGCCTTCAGTTATGTTCTCCATTTTTTATTTTATTTATTTATTTTTTTCTCTCCATTTTTTAAAAAACACAACCATATTTTTTTGTGTGTTTTGCAGAATCAGAAAAGCCAGTAAAAATAAATTGATACCAGAGCTTAGATATAGGGATAAAGACCATTAGGCAACTTTGGATAATTTTATATTCTTTATTTAACCAAGATGTGATATAAAACGGCAGAATGGCCATTTGTATTTTGTAGTGAGAATTTGGTAGCTTTGTTCTCTGTGGTGGAAAATAAATACACTATCACATATAATTGAATATGATAGGAAGGAAAACCTCTCTGATAACACATAGTTTCCAGTCAGTTTTATAAGGACTTTGGAGAACTCAGGACAGAATAGAGTGGCAGCCGTTTTCAATTCTGAATGGACAAAAGTAAAGCAGTGATAAATTCAAATTCTTATATTTGCACAATACACATAGGCTAAAAACCATGCATTTTTTATTGATTATGCTTACAGAATCTCTATTATCTTTTAATCACTATACAAGTTACTGAAAAACTATTAGGATGAAGACAATGAGTTAATTTTTAGTTTCTGGGGGATGATTTCATTTTTACAGGTGGGAGCACTTTGGGAAGTATGAGATGTGTATGTAGATGCTGGGGAGGAAAGGAATGACTCCAGTGAATGTAATTTCTGATTTCTTAAAATTCATATAAATTTTGTAATAGATCTTTAATTTTTGTTTGCAGAAATTACCCGCCTGCCAAACTGTAGTTTTGGCAATTAGGTAATTCCTATGTGAAATATAGGAATATAAAATGGTCAGACCCTCCCTTGACTATTTCGCAGCTTCCGTAAAGAGGGATGACATGTGTTCGTTCTATCAGATCTCTCTAGGACTTTAACCCTTGTGTGAGTGATGAATGAATGAAGGGAATTCCTGGAGACTGTGCACTATAACAGTAATGGTGGTTGAATAATGTCATTAGCAGACCATTTAAAAAATGTGGAGATTATATCTTTCTAAATTCTGAGATCCCGGTCTCTTTTTGGTCTATTTGTGTTTCCAATATTTGTAGTCCTTCAACTCTAGTTAAGTCTGATAGGATTCAAAAGTATTGTATTAAATATCTTTTGCATATGTGGCAGAAGTAGTTTAAATTGCTTACATCAAAGAACCC
Organism: Talpa europaea; assembly: GCF_964194135.1. Taxonomy (NCBI): domain Eukaryota; kingdom Metazoa; phylum Chordata; class Mammalia; order Eulipotyphla; family Talpidae; genus Talpa; species Talpa europaea. The sequence goes on along the minus strand of NC_140069.1, from coordinate 20,935,352 downwards.
AAGTTATACATGTATATTTCATGGAGTTATAAGGATAATCATGTGAAATAATACACATGCAATGCTTAGCCCATGAAAAGTACTTGGCAGTAATACATCCAAGATGGTGATAGAGGAGGTTACTTGCTTTGTCCCCAAGATGAATGTCTAAAAGTTAACTAGAGGATCACTACACAAAGAAAGCCCCACAACTTGGGCTGAAACTAAAGAACCAATAGGATGTCAGAAATGAATACAAACTGCAAAGAGATATGGTGAAGGTTCATGCTTCATTAAATTGGAGGTGGATGGATAGAAAAGCCTGGAGACTGTGGCAAAGGGCAGGGGCCAGGGATGCAAGTGTTGATAGCTCAGCCAGAGATCCTGGGAAGGGGAGAGTGGAAAAAGTGGGGAGACACATACTCTTGAAATGAAGAAAATTTGGAAGATCTGGGGTGCTCCACACAGGTAGAATTCTTAGTAGGGAAATGAACAGACAAAGCACACTATACTGTCCTTCCCCTTCCTCACCCCTCAGGACTGGTACTCACCTTGTAAAGCACACTGACAATGCAGACGGTCAAGTCTCTGATCTGGAATTCCTGAGTGGAGAGATATCAGTGATGCCACAAATAGGAGCCAGTTGCACCAGTGGCTGGACCACTCCAGGTCTCTCCTGTATTCAGTCAACAACAGCACAGACAGATCTCAATAACTATGGAAGTCAGTGATGGCCAAAAATAATAATAATAATAATAATGAAATGAAATGAAGCCAAGCCACATTACTACCCGTGGGAAAAGTAAAAGTAGGTCAACTTCTAAGTTATTTCCACAGACACTTTAATAAGAAAATATAATTTAAAGTAACAAAATAGGCAGACAAAAAATAAAAAACATGTAGCAGATTGTGATCTCAAGGGATTATAGCATCACAAGGAAAGAACTAACTCTCCACAATCCAACCACAAAGACATGGAAGATTATATTTTCCTAATTTCTGTAATAAAGAAAATCAAAGAAATGGAAAACTCAGAAGAGTAAGTCAATGAGATATAAGAGAACTTAGGAAAGCTAATCAAAAAGATAAACAAATATTCAGAAAAACAGATCAATGAGCTCAGAAATAAAACCAGCAAACATAAATTAAAAATTTAAATTTAAATAATATAACAGAGATTCAGGTTTTAAAGACCTCAATAAACGAGATAAAAAATTCAAGCTATGGAAGCAGAATTAACCAAATGGAGGATTGAATTAGTGATATCAAGAGTAGCAATAAACACGCACCCAGGTGGAAAAAGAGAGAGAAATAAGATTTAAAAAAAATGAAGAAGCACCTTGTGAACAATCCAGTTCCACTAGGAGAGACAACATAGGCATAACAGGCATTCCAGAAGTGGAAGAGAGAGCCTATTCAAAGAAATAATAAAGGAAAACTTTCTGAACCTGAGGAAGGAATTGAATGCACAGTCCATGAAGATATTAAAATATTAAAAATAAATCTACCATATGATCTATCAATTCCATACCTGAATATCCATCCAACAAATGGAAAAAACAATAATTTAAAATGATATGTACACTCTTATGTTCATGTAGCACTATTTAAAATAAGCATGTTATGGGAAAAACCTAAATGTCCGATGACAGAAGTCTAGATTAAGAAGCTGTGAAATACTATTCAGCTTTAAAAATATCTTGCCATTTGCAATTACATGGATGGAACTGGAGGGGATTATGCTAAGCAAAGTAAGTCACAAAGAGAAGGACAAAAGGACAAACATTGGTTGATTTCACTCATATGCAAAATATAAAAATGCAAAACAAGGGAGCAAACTAAACCAAAACAAACATTAAAATCTGCCTCAGAAGGAGGCAATAAGAAAGGGAGTGTGTGGGGAGCAATGGGAGTAGGGAGTGCAGTGAACTATGTTGGAAGATTATTGGTGTTATGGTGTGGTAGGTGAAGTGTGGTAACATACATCTGAAGTGTAAACCTGTACCCCCAAATCATACAGTATTGAAAATAATATTACCTCAAAAAATTCAATCCAATTTTAAAAAGTCAGGAAAAGTATATATACTTATATATATAAACATATATAATACTAACATACATAATTACAAAATTACAAAGCAAAAAACCACCTATAAACTTTTGAGAACTGATTCTCTCTTTGAACTTTATATTGTATTAAATATGCTTTGAAAATACATGTTTAATGACTGCATTGTAGAGGAAGAATTGCCTTTATAAATAAAAGTGCCAAATCGAATGTTTTAAAAAAAGTAGTTAGCATATAAAAAGTACCGATTAAATGTTATCAACTTTTATAATCAATAAATGTACAGACAGGACAATTGGAATTTTCTTATGTTCAGCAAAATCTTTATTTTCACATACAGGAACTTAGACCACTGTATTTTATCCAGCTGTACTTCTAAAGTAAATGTACTTAGTTCATGGAATAAAATTTGATTTAGTCTCTCAGGGTCTTTTCTGGTGTCCAATAAGTCCTTTAAAAACTGGCACTAGAACAGAAGGATAGGGACCTAAAAGCTTGTAGGAAAAGTGAGAGTATACAATCCATCTAAGTAACTGACAGCTGCATGTCCTAATTGAATCATTCGGACTTAGCCACTTTATGGTAGATAACATTTGTCTCCATTTTTCTTGTCTGAAACTAAAAGGCAAATACGCTATATTAACTGCTTTCTTGTAAATCATGTGAAATCTGAGTCAACTGGTAATTCTTTAAGGACAGTTTGGGGTCCTCTTTTGCTCACTACTGCATCTCTCTTTAGATAGTTCTCTGCATGCCAGAAACAAGTTGAACAGTTTGGGCTGATCATTTCCCACTGTTCCTGGGAGCAAGGATCTCCCCAGTAAAACATATTTTAGGATAATCTGGAAGCTATTTATTCAAACATATCATGCTCACTTTAAACATAATTCAATAATTTTTAAACAACATTTCCAATGCATGTTATTTTCTATTAATGAGATCCTACTTTTCTGGGAGGTGGGAGCCCCCATTTGCATTATCAGAGGAAAACTAATTGTATTTTCCTTCTTTCAAAGAATTTATAGTTTTTTGAGTAAAGCTAAAATTCAAGTACCTTCTTTGGGGCTACTCATCTCTCTGTTAAAGGGGTAATTACTCTGCTGCAAAGTAGAATGTAGTTAACAAACCATGTAGTCTTAGCAAATAAATCATAGTTTCTAGCCTAAACCATTGATATCTATTGATAGAAGATATTTGTATGTACCAATTCTTTCAAGTAATAAGTACAAAATACAGTTGTGCTACCTATTACTAATAACAAAGGAAAGTAATGAGTTCTTCATGGGAGAAGATTTAAAAGAAAGGCCTTTTCAGAGAGTAGAAGTCTCACCTGCATCTTAAAAATTAAACAGTTGCTTAAAACAAGGATATTTTTGATTTTTTAGACAGCATATTAAATGGTCTATAGTCATAGAAGTGAATAGATTGGAAAAGCAACTATTCAAGTTTGCCTAAAGTGGTAAAGTTTGAATGTTTGGGCAGGATGTGATGTGGGATAAAGATGGTGAAATAAGTTTGGAGGACTCATGCTGTGGTAGAGAATTTAAGCTTCATTTCAATGTAGAGTTGTACAAGTGAACTAGCACCACTGTCACTGTATTCTAGAATTACACAATGAGGCATCCCTGCTTCAAAAATACTGAGAACCTATTTGAGAAAATTAATGCAGGGAATGATACAAATGAATTTGTATCTTGAAGACTGGGGCAAGAAAACGGATAATTGGGTTAGGCAGTACCATCTAATAAAAGTAGAATACAAGCTACATATCTATCTTAATTTTTTAAAGAAGAAATAAACAGGTAACATTAAATTAAAATTAAATTTAACGTTAATATTGTATTTTATACTCATCTTTTCATATTCTATCCTCAAAATCTGGTGCATATATTTTAACTTACAGCATATTTGAATTTGGACTAGCCATGAAATTTCAAGTTCTCAAAAGCTTCCATGCTTGATTATGGAAGGAAAAGTATCATACTTGAAGATGACTTAATGATTTTGTAATAGAATAGATGGCTGATGGCAGTTAAAACTAACGTGGTAACAGTGAGAATGGTGAAGGTGAACCAATTATATATACATATTTAGAAAATGGAATCAATAGTGGTAATTGATAGAATATTGTGGGTGAAGAATTAGGAAAAAATCAAATATCTGAAGTTTTCCTTTAGTTGATTGTTATACAGAATTAGGTTTGGCAGAAAAGATAATCAGTTCATTTTGGTTTACTAACATGATGACAATTTAGGTATTTGCAAAAAAAAAAAAAATCACAGGAGCTCAGATTTTGAAGCTATTAAGGTTTCCATGTGGGCAAATGAAGTCATGCAGTAGAGGAGAAAAGGAGAATGAAAAAAGAAATCCTCAGGAATACTTACTATCTAATATTGAAGGATATTTCATAAAGAGAAGAGCAAACTAAAGAGACAGGGAAATAATTGTGTCAGATATAGAATAAGAAACAGAAAGGAAAGTACTTAATGAAAAGGGAATTTTATAGAAGAAATTGGGGGATGAGCAAAGTTCAGAGAAAAATGAAAACAAAAGAGGGGTATAAAGTTGATTATTAGATCTTTGGTTGAATTATCAAGAATATCTTCCATACTTAAAACTTCTACATTTTTATTTCCATAGAAAGTGAACGAACCAAATGTTACTGAGTCTCTGGGATATATGGAAAAGCTAGGCAATCCATATCTTACTGAATTAAGTTTTTCCAAAACCTTAGGGCATTGTCAGTCACTTTATAGGGGCTGCTTAGTGAGTTCAAGTCACCTGCAAGAATATACTTCCATTATATGGCAGAGCTGGGATGGAACTCTGTCATGTCCTCAAATTCTTATTTTCCTATCACATCATGTTGCATCCCCCAAACTCTTAAAGAATTTTAGTTTCACAGTTGCCCTCCTCTGCTATTGAAATATTTTGTATCTTGTTATCTGAAGAAGTTACTAGAAAATGGAAGCCTTAATATTGAGTAGACCACCAAAGGTTAAGGGAAAATACATGTCTCTAGAATAAACATCAGAGTTACTTTTTCACTGCTCTTGCATTTGGAATGCAGTATGCAAGGCTGTACTTCCTAGCTTCCTTGAGGTCGCTGTGGTCTGCTTAGTGCTAGCCTCTTGAATAATGTATGTTTGGCCCAGAAAATGAACTTATCAACTTGTTACCATCTTTTATACTGAAAATCTTATAGCATTCAAGTCAAACTGAAGAGTTGAAGAGTTTTTTTGGTAATATTCCTTTTGATCTTTATTACTAAATGACATTTTAACTCCATTCATCATTATGTGCAATTTTAATGAAAAGAATTGTGGAAGTATTTCCAACACAAATCTATGTCTCTGATGTATTGTTTCAATTTTTTGAATTCCATTAAGTAATTTAGTCTTAACATTTTCAAAATGTGTGGGTAAATATTTAATGTCTCATTAGACTTTGTTGTTCTTGCCCAAGAAAGATCAGGGTTCCCCTGCCAGCTAAGGCCACATTTGGTGGAGGCATCTGATGTTAGAAAGTCAGCAGATGTTTAAATCATGTCATGAATTTAATTTGCAGGTAGCTTTGATTTATCTTTTAAGATTTATTTTTATTTATGCATACAAGAACTGGGGTGTAGGACAAACGTCTGAATGGGGGAGAGGACTCACCAGAGACACTGTGGGAAGCAGAACAGGCAGATCTACTGAAATACACAGCTGAGGGGAACACTAGGCAAGACAGGAGTCTGCTGCGCCATGTGGGTTAGCTCCCTGGCTGGGGAGGAACTCATGCTGCAGTGGTTGCTGATGGCTTGATAAAACTGAGACTTTAACCACTGCCCACCAGGGAGGACTTGTAGGTTGCTTTTAAAGAGGATTTTGAAGAAGACATTCTGAACTATGTTAACAATGCTAACCAAACTGCTATCAGAAATTGCATAATTATATAAGTTGTTGAAGAAAACATAGGAAAATAGTTTTATAATTTTAGAGGAAACATAGGAAAATACTTTAAATTACGTTTCCTGACTCTGAATCCCACTACATTGTGGGCTTTCTTAAATTATGTGCCCTCTTTAAAACCCCCCTTATCTCTCATTAGATTGATCTTTTTCTGTTCCTCTGAAGAGCAAGTATTATGTCATTAATATCCTATATTATGTCACTAATCCTATTTGGTTTTTTATTAGAGATAGTTGTTTCCTGTTACTTATATGTGTTCTAATGGATTACAATTCTTGTACTTTGTAATTGTTTTCTATTTATTGTAGAAATATTTGTGGCTTCTGAGTCACACACTTACAGGGTGTTTTATACATACCTTTACTTATTTTTGTAACAAAGAATAAATTAGTGTTGTCTTTGAGGGAGGTAAAGCAAGATCAATGTGTACCGAGATCTTTATTTCTCCTTAAATGTCCGTTATCTGTATCCCTATTTTTGTCTTCCAGTTCCCACCATTTTCTCTCTCATACTTGATTCTTTCATAGAATCTAATTATATTGCACTTGAAAATGACTTGTCTCTTTGCATTTGCACACATTGTTCCTGTTCCCTTGCATTTGCACACATTGTTCCTGTTCCCTTGAATGCTTTGATTGTGTAAGTATGTGTGTGCATGAGATAGACAGAGAGAGAGAGAGAGAGAGAGAGTGTGTGTGTGTATGCAGAGAGGTAGGGGGAGATAAATTATAATAGAAAACAAATAAATTTAATTTAAAAATAATAAAAACTAAAGTTATATAGTGCTGACTTACCTATTTTTTATGCTTATTTTTACTTTTGCATTTTTTTTATGGAAGCAACACTGATTTACAACACTATAAATTTCAGGTGTACAGTTTCACATCTCAACATCTGTAGGTATATTCCTCACCTGCCACTAAAAGTATAGTTTTTATCCTGCACCAGCTAATTGATCTCCTTACACCGTATTCTGACTCTATAATGCTATTCTAAGTGCTTTAAAGAGAGGTCAATTAATTTTCAAAAGGCCATACATCCTGAAATGGCCCATGCAAGTTGGCACCTGTTCCAGTGTCAAACCCTGGCAAGCAAACTCCTGCCCTCTTAATCTATGCTGCCTCCCATAGCACTAAAATGACACTAGAAGGAATCTGCTAGGTTATTTATAGACAGAACATCATTTTATCTATATGCTCTTTCTTTTCCAGACTTAATTATTTGCAAAACCAGAACTCTCTATATTGTATAAACTTTGTCTAGAACTCACAAAACATTTTAGCTTTTATTTCTAGTATAACAGTAAAATAATGCATATCTATGTAAGTGAAAATTAACTGGTAAATTAACCTGCTAGACATATTTTCAGGCAATTAAATTTTTTAATAGAAAATTTTTCCTAAAATGCAAAATAAATGAAGGAGTTTTCATGTGTAGTCTTAAAATTTATTGGCATTTTGACATTTATGAGTGATTTATCTTTTATTAAAAAAAGATTTATAATAATGAACATGAGGATTTTTGTACGTGTGTATTAAGAGCATAACCTGACAAATATTTCCTTAAAAGAGTTCCTTAAAACATTAGAGAATTATCATAAGAGTGAGTCATTGAGTAGCTGATAGAATATGAAAACTTGTGTCTAACTTAATACACCTTATAGGAAACCAAGTTGTTTTAGTAAGGTAAACTTTATTTAGCTGATGAATATTTTCAGGTAAACTATTTTGTGTATTTATATAAATATGTTATTTTATCATAAACCCATTTTTTAATTTTTGACAATGACAAAGCTTTTTCCAACAAACCTATGGAATGTTTTTCATTTAAAACTAATTTGTATTTGAACTTTTCATTTCATTTTTTTCTCTTAGAATGCCTCAAAAGATCTTGCTCAAAACTAGTCTATATCTTCCTTGGTTTTGCAACTTTTTAGAGTGATTAAATACATCTTTTATATCTGTAAAATACACACATCACATACTGTCCCTTTTTTGGCTTAATAATGATGATACAATATAAATAGATTAATTTATGTTTAGTGTTTAAAACATGTCTAAATCACTCCTCCACACCACCTGCTTTGCTAATTCAGCTTGTTCATTATATTTATATTTTGTTTTCATAATGTTCCTAGAAGCCATAATATGTAGATAAGTTTCTTCAATTGAGAATATATAAAACTTGAGAAACATTAGTTCTAGCCAATTACTAGGATTATTCATTGTCATGAGATTAATTTTCTTTATTCTCTTGCTAAGCTTTCCTGTAATTAATTTTTCACTGACCCTCAAGGGATCATGTTTCTTTGTTAATAAAAAAACCTTTTAATTACCAATTTTCTAATCAAAATGTTCAAATTCCTTAATAAAAAATACATTATCAGGAACCCATTTTTCTATGCAGCCCCAGCTCTCTTCTTTCACTTGATTCTTTCCATTTTTTTACACAATTCTTGAATAGAATTGTACCACATTTTCTCTGAAAATGGCTTGTCTTTTTGCCTTTGCACATATTGTTCCTAGCTTCCTGAATACCTAGACTCATCCCCTTATAAATATTCTAGTTTTTCTTTAAATCACAGATCAAAGGACACTACTTCAAGAAACCCATTGCTATTACTATCAGCAATCAAAAAGAAAAACTCTTGCCATTTGGGCAACATGGATGGAACTATAAGGGATTAGGCTAAGCAAAACAAGTCAGAGGAGAAAGACAGATGACTAAACTGAAAAACTAACTCTTGAAAATTGACTGTAGAAAGGAGGTGACCAGGGGGCCTCCCTAGTGGCACAAAGAATTAAGTCTCATCAATATGGAGCTATCTGCAGCCTCTGCAGCACAAATTTGATCCCCGGCCAGGGACCTACCCACATGGCACAGCAGACCTCTCCTGACTCACTCGCTGCTCCCCTCAGCAGTGTATTTCAGTCATTCTGCCTGTTCTGCTCCCCATTCTGTCTCTGGTGAATCCTCTCACCTCTGCATTTCTGGCCTGTACCCAGTTCTTGTATGCATAAATAAATAAATCTTTTTTTTTTTTTTAAAGAAAGGAGGTGACCAGAGGAGGAGAAGGGAGAGAGACAAGAACAGTGTGGGGAGGAGCACAGTGGTGGAGGATTATGGGATTTTGTTAGTGGGTATACTATGACAGCAACACTTGCAAGGGAGGATCCAACGCTTCTAAAATACAAACAACGATGTAAACCAACATTAACAAGATAAAAATATTAATAAAAAATGAAGAAATCCTTAGTTAATTTTCTTAGATACAGTTGGCCATTCTATAATTTGTAGTTAAAGCTGTTAACATAGCAGAGTGGTCAACTATATCTAAGGAAATAAGTTATGAATTTCTTGAAATTAGTACCTTCTAAACAGTGAGTGCATTACAATTAGGAGCCTATTTTATTTATTTAGGTTTTTGAAGGTTAATAGATTGTCAGGTATACCTTTAACACTGTAATAATATTTCTGATAGAATAGTACTTATTCTAGACCACAAAATACACTATACACTTTTTTTTTTAAAGATTTATTTATTTATGCATACAAGACCTGGAGTACAGGTCAGATGTGCAGGAGGGTGAGAGGATTCACCAGAGACAGAGCGGGGAACAGAACAGGCAGACTGATGAAATACACTGCTGAGGGGAGCAGCGGGTGAGCCAGGAGAGGTCTCTGCGCCATGTGGGTGGCTCAGCAGCAGGCGGGGATTGAACTGGCACTGCAGAGGCTGCAGACAGCTCACAATGCTGCGCTTAACAGCCTGCGCCACCAGGGAGGCCCAATTATTGGGTATTTTAAGATGATTTATAATTATGTTATGCTAGGGATTGTTGTTTTGCTGAGTTTGATTTTGAGGAAGAAAGAAAGGCCTTTGAATTGACTTGCAATTAGCTCTGCATCTTGAGATTTGTTTGATCTTGAATTCTTTATAGTGACAGAACCTGTTTCAAATGCACACTATGCACCAAACATATGGAAGCAAATCATCCTACTTGAAGTGTCTAGATTGTCACTTTTATCCTGACTTTGTTAGTAGAGAAATTATGTCATTCCTCAGTCTAAAAGGAAATTTGAGTTTAGAGATGCATTATTTCCCTAAAATTCTGTCTTTATTGTTTATCAATCTTATTATTTTTCCACCCTTGCCTTCTTGTAATGCCCATGGGACTTACAAATGACAGAAACCAATTCTTACCATTTACTACAACCTGATAAGTAGTTTCTACTACCACCTTCTCTGGACTGATAGCAAGAGTGGGAACAACTGTATAAAATATTTGAAATGACTAAAAATAAATGGCCAGGAGTCATTGTAAGAACCACCAAACTCTACATGTGTCCCAAACAAAGAAGCTGTTGAAGCTAAGGAGGTGTGGGAATATTGACCTCCGTGTCTTTGTAATCAAGTAAACATCAAATTGTTAAATACAGAAATTGGGACTTATATAGTATTCTTGTTGTAATGAGCATGAGCATTACAATTTTTCTTGAACTTGTTTACATTTATTAATTTATGACATGCCATTATTTTATACTCTTGTGTATTTTTCTTTAAATATTATTCTAATAAAGCCAACAATGGAAAATGTAATGTGTACATATACCAATGACTTTTCACATGTAGGTTCTACAAAATTTGCTGTTATTTATTCTTTTAAACAAATCAGGAGTCTAACCCTGATGCTTTTTATACCCTCCTTGCTCTAGTTACTAGCCTGTTCATAATTCAAGGCTTTGTTCATTAAACTTGAGGGACAAATCAGCTCATTCATTTTCTCTAGGAAATAAAGTACAACATGACTTTTTGGCTGGGTCTGTTTCATCATCAACAAACACTATTTATTGGTCAAAGACTATAATATGCCTTTAAGTGAAATGTAACCTATTTGAGTTTTCTATGTTTTCCATTAATCCCTGACCAACATATTTAAATACTACAATTAGAAAAGAGATATTTTTCCCATTTGGATATTTGGTTCTATCCACTAAAATTTATGTTATTAGCACATATCTCCTTAAGAAATAGGATTACTCTTAAAGATTATTGTGAACAGTGTTCACACTTATACTTCGTTTTGACAAGTACGAATATGTTTTTGTTATGCACTGTATATTCACTTGGTGTTTTTACATCTTAAGTGCATTTTCCCTGACTGCCACATGCAGTTTCTATGGTTACAGGTTCCTTCCATTTCTATTTTTGCCTTTAGGAGACTGCACTGCTACACATGGAAACAACAAGCAGGGAGTAGAACTTACCCTAGTGTGCCTTCTTGGGATTTTGTTTTCCATCCAATGATCTTTAGTATGAAATTAATCTCACATTAACAAGTCTGCTAACTATGCTTAAATATAATTCTCTTGCACAGAAAAGTCACAGAATTTTTCTCCTGTGTTCTATCAGTCTAGCATGAATACTGCTTTTGTGGCAGGGCCTATTTAGTCATTTACCAAGTCCCCATATCTTGTGTAAGACTGCTGCCAGATAAAAACATCTTTCCAAAAGCACAGTGTGACTTCTAATTTTCTTTCTTCTGTGAATCTAATAATCTCTATTTTGAGGAGAAATAAACTTTAAAGATACATTTTTCTCCATTATATTCATTCTAGCCCCGGCTATCCCTTTCCTCAATAATTTGAAGCTACTGCCTGATGGACAATATTCTAGTTGTTGGAAATTAAAGCAAACAAAAATACCATATAGCTTGCTTTATCAAGCCCTAGAATTCAGATAAATAACAATAGAAGTGCATCCAATCAGGGTGTGAGGGTCCCATTCAACAAGACATGATCAATGAGGATAGAGATCATGGAGGAAAAAGCAGAACCAGTGGAATGAAAATATATCTTATAATTATACAAAAGCTGCTTGTGGCTAGATGTGACAGATCATAATGGGCTGTCCTCAGTAAGATGCAATAAACTGTATCTGGGCATTTACAGAGCTGATGGTCATGGAAGACAGATTGTTGTTTATCTATGATTTTAGTTAAAGAATAAGCCATTGTGCAGTTGTTCTCCTAAACTAGTTGCCCACTCTCTTCAATTTTAGTGGTTTATTCGTTGTCTTAAAGACTTGACATCATTTATTTTATATCTGTTTGACATTGTATTTTTGTTAATTCAAAAATATCCATTGAGCACTTGTGCTTTCCTTAGCATTATATGTGTCAGGGACACAATAATGTATATTTATAGTTATTTACTTATTGTGTTCCCCCAAGTTCAAAACAGAGATTTCAATTCCTGTCTTTTATGCCCCATAAGGCACTAGTAACTTTCATATGAGATAGCTTAGTATTGTCTAAAAATTTTCATTTTGTCATATCTTCATAAATTCTGTAAAATTATATTGCAAAGTTTTAACTTACTCTATTTCAGCAAGAAACCATACCACTCCTTTACACTATGTGGTTGGTTTCTATTTATATTGTTTCTATTATTTATTTTCCTAGTATATACTCTTCTTTGTGGTTTTATGTTTTAACAACTTCCAAAGAACAAATTCTGCAAACTCAGTAAAATCATTTTAAAGCTTAAATTTAATTTAATTAAAAATTTTTATACTCCTTTTGTTAATTTTCAAAGATGCATTTTTAAATGTTATTGTAGTAAATATATATATGTATATAATGTGAGTTACGCCATTTTAAACAATTTGAAGTATACAATTTAGTGGCATTAATTATATGCACAGTGTTGGGTAGCCATCACTCAAATGAGAGTTTGATTTGCATTTTCCATGTAGAAATAGCATGAGCAGAAGATCTGCTACAAGAGAGAACTTGGCATTTTTGAAGGGCTGAGAGAAGGTTAATGTACCTGGAGCATAGTGTGCAAGACAGAGAGCAGCACATCATGAAGCTGGAGAGATTGGCAAGGCCAGATTGTTTATGGCCTAATAAAGCATGATTAAAAGGTGGTATTTTTTTCCATGTGCAAGAGGAAGTCATTGAGGATTTTATTTAGGGGAATGACATAAATCTAGTGATGTTATAATAACCTCTTAATGATGAATTTAAAATGGCAGAATATAAAATTTTTATTTACAGCACAAAGTGAACTACATAGAAACATGATTAGAAAAATGAGTTGGTGAGACTGAGCTTGCCTTTTTCTTTAAACTTTTCTATTACATGGGGATAGGAGGAGAATAGGAGGGATACTATAAAGTATGGGATTTGGACAACCCTGTGTTAATAGGGTGTAGGGTTATTTAGAGAGGGATGCAGGTGGCTTAAACTCGGTAGTGGCGCTGGGTGTGGAGACACAAGCTGGGAGTTGGAGCATGTGGTATAGGTATAGAACAAAGTCTTGCTGGTAGTTTAGAAGGAGGGCTTATGACCTGAGCAACTATGTGAGTGGCATTTTCTTGTTCAGAAATAGTAAAGAGTGTGGGAACAATATGATTTAGCTGGTTCTATTTTGAATGTGTTAGGATTAGGGTGCTTTGAAAGATGTAAGTAGAGATGTTAAGAAGTCAGCTTAGTAAAAGAAATGTAGATCTGAAAATAGTCCAGATACCTGAGGAATTCTTCAGAGTGTATAGAAGGAGCCTTGGAGATCAGTGCCCAAGGAATGTGAAGTTATAACTTTAGGAAAATAGGTAAGTAAATAAAGCATGAAAAATGGTTATGATCATACTGTGAAAGTGTTCAATTTGAAGATAAAAAGTTGGAACTTCAGTTGGAAAGTGAGGGAGAGTTATTGAAAGTTTTGTATAGAAACTACCTTATAAATGCAGTGATTAATGAAGACTTATCTTAGGGTTGTAAGCTGGTTAGACTGAAAGAGAAAACTGAAGTGAAGGATATGAAATATAGTTCATCATTCTCAAATTATCAAAGATTTTTAAAAAGTGTCACCCACTACATGTCAGAATGGAATAAAATATATATTGCTGCTCAGAATAGATATTGCTGCAAACATTTGTAATTTACCAAAAAAAAAATTATAATGCATTGGATGCATATAATGCTCATTCTATTGGTCTCAGGTATATCAACTCAACGAAATGTATTAAGGGGAATAAAAACTCTCACGGAATACTTAAACAAAAATTTCTGATACACAATCATTACAGCACTCTTTAATAAAAACAGTTAAGTAAATTCTAGTATGCTCATGTAAAATCACATGGGGATGAAACCATCAAAACAATATTTATGCAGTTAAAGATTAATAAAGTAATATAATAATTAAATTTCTAAGTAAAACGGCATATTACATTATATAATTAAAAACTGAAAAACTGTGAGTATGTTGCTGGCATTTGTTATGAAGGAACTAGAGCAGAAGGGGAAAATGCATTTTTTATGATACATTTATTAGCTGATGAATTGAAAAGATACTAATAGTTAATAATGTACATTGATTTATAAATCTTCCAATCAATCTAGGTTGTTCTATGCTGCATTAACTTTGGCAGAGAAAATTGAATCTATTTTACCACTTTTGATTTTCATGTCCTATTGTTTTGGGTCTTTTTTTTCCCCCCCAGATTATATACCTTGTAGCTTTACTGTCTTAAGCATAGATGCAACAAATAGCAGAAAGCAGAAGTCACTGTTTCGTGATTTTCATAGTATTATTTCCATCATTAATCAGCCACCACAAAGTCCAATTAAGATATACATTTCTTGATCAATTATACAAAACCTTTCATAGCTATGATCCCATGTGAGGGAATGATAACTGCTCTAAGTGTTACTTGCTGATCTTATATTGGTTGTTTTATTTCATATATAGGTGTTATTTAATACTTTACCCAGTCATTCGGTGGATATCAAAAGCATTCAGTATCCCATAGGGGTGAGTGTATTGGTTTCTGTGTAATTTAGGAATAAGGTAGAATGTCTCTACTTGATTTAGAGAACTTTGCCATGGGGAACAGGAAATATCAGTTCGATCTTATAGGATAATTCTTATAAAATTATTCATTATTTAATATTCCAATTAAAGCTGTATTCAAGTCTAAGAAAAAATATTATTTTAGGACACCAAATTAAAGTCCATCACTGCTGCTAACTTACCTTGTGCTATGTACTTAAAGAGGCTCTTACTCTGTGTCTTAGTCATACCTATAAAAAAAAATGTTTTACTAGAGCAAGGTCACTACACACACCAAAGCTATGACATAAATCTTGTCCTCTGCTGGTTAAGGAATACTTTACTAGTTGCATGCAATATTATTTCTTTCCAAAACAAGAACTATCATAATCTTCCACAGTGCAGTACTTTTGGCAGTATTAAATGTCAATCAGACTTGACACCTGGAGAAACCTATATGGTTACTTGGAATTTACTTACCAATGTTCTTTCTACCTTTAAAATTCTATATTTCTGCTCAAAGTTTAATAATGTCTATAGTAAAATTTTATTTTCACTTAAATTTATGATGCATTTTAATATTTCCCACATTCAGTGCTTGTATCTTAAGATGTTTATGTATTATACTTATTAGATATTGACACTAAAATTCTTGAATAATTGGAACTTTCAATACTTAGTACCTGAAAGGGTATTATTCACAATTTTAATTAAAGAACAGTAAGAATTATCTCATTGCTGTTGAGATAGTTTATCTCTGATCCATTTAATGCTAAATGTGTGACTAGATTAAATCTACCAGTATTCCTTTGGGAAATTCAGTTTGCTAGTTATATATTTGTTTTGCTTTGCTTGCAGGAATTCACTGTGTGCAATTATCTTGGTTAATATTTGAGCTACTTTAACCCTTTCTTCATAGGCTTAGCCTGTTAATAGCCTGTTAATAGTTAGGACCGTGACAACTTATCTTAACCTTGGTGTCTTAAAGCAACATAAATCTACTTTCTTAGAATATTGGAAATTAGAAGTAGAAAATTAGTTTCTAGGGCCTTAATGTTAACAGAACTATGCTCCTTCTAGAGACGTTGGAGTTAAGAAGAATCCCTGGTTTAACTTCTCCAGGCTTTGCAGCTGCATCCCCTGCATTCCTACACTTTTAGAGTAATTAACATGACATCTTCGAATTTCTCTTTCAGCTGAAGTTGTATAGTTACCTTTTATCTTCTACAAAGTATTTCCTTTTGTTTTCCTCTCACAAGAACATTTTTATTATATATAGCCACTTGGATAACCAGGATAGTCTCGTCATACTGAATCTTTAATTTAGTCACAATCTGTAAAAATCTCTTTTTTACGTATTTCTAAAAACGTATTTGTTTAGCTTTTATATTATTTTGTTTAATTTTTAGATTGTTGTTAATTTGGGGACAGTATTTTATCTCTTTTTTAAGGTAGGTTCTAAGAATTTGGATATGTCTATCTTTGGGGACCCTTATTTCAGCCTATTTCAGGGAGACATAATATCCAAAATAAGGAAAGCAAACATTCACTGAGATTCATGATCGCTCAAGTGCTGTTGTCAAGAAATGTAAGAACCCTTTAGCTTTATGCACCTAAAGATACAACAGGACCCTTGCCCCAATGTGGGTTCAAAAAAATTTTTTTTCTGTTAGTATTATAATACATTTGTATTGATTAAGTCACACTTGTAAATTGAATCCTTTTGTGACTAAGGTTATGTGTTTTTAGAAAACCTAGCTAGGTTAAGAGATGAAAATATATGAAAATATAATGGAAAATTTAGTGCTCCATCAACAAATATTTATTGAATATCTGTGTGCCAGGCATTGTTCTTAGAACTGAGGATATATCAGTAAATAAAATAGACAAAGTTTTCTACCCTCATGATGCTTTCATTCTAGTTGGGGAAACATGAAATATAATGGAATTTATACTGATTTGGGAAAACATGAAAATCAACTTTCTTATTAGAATGCAACATTAATATAGGGAAAATGTGTATGTTCTAGAGCATTCTCTGATTGATCGCCTTCCAACACAGTCTTTATCCAATATATTTAAATATAGAAAGATTTTCCCCCCAAATATTTATTTATGCATACAAGAACTGAGGTGTAGGCCAGAGATGGGGGGGTGGAAGGAGGAGAGGATTCATCAGAGAGATTGGGGGGCAGAATAGGCAGATCTATTGAAATATACTGCTAAGGGGATCAGCAGGCAAGACAGGAGAGGTCTGCTATGCCATGTGGATCAGCTCCCTGGCCTGGGATCTAAATCGTGCTTCAATGGCTGCTGATAGCTTGATATCACTGTGTCTTTAACCCTTGTACCACCAAGGAGGCCCAAATATAGAAAGCTTTTAATTGTGCTATACATCTCCATGTATAGTATATGGCAGAATCGTGAGCAATTTGAATTCATAAAGCTAGTTTTATCTGCTTTATCAATAGCCTATCTGATAATTATTGTTTCCTTAAGGTTTTTGAAACACTGACAAACATTTCACCACTTCTTTCTGTGCTATCAAATGGAATCTAATCCTCAGCCAGCCTCTAGACAGTTTGCTGGGTTCACCTGCATTACTTAGGGCTTTGGAGAGTGGATGCTCCCCCGACAAATCATAATGCCATTGTTTTCACAACCTGAATGTAAAAGAGTGTTTGCCCTCAAGCACACAGTATTTGGAATTGTCAAATTGGTACTTACTGAAATTTGATGAGGCTAGAATCAATAGCATTATGTAATGTGGGCTCTAAGGTGACTGGGAAATGGACTTTGATCATGTGACGTTTTTCTCATTTCATTTTTAAAAAAAGAAGAAATGGAAAGAGACAAATAAATCCAAAGATATGAATGCATTATTCTTTGAGGAGCTAAAATGTTCTCTAAAACATTTTCTTTTTATGTTTAAAACTGGTTTACAGATTCTATAGAAATTTTTTTAACATTCTAATTATCATACATATTAAAATGTCAATTAGGATTTAAATGCCTTTGAGGCTAAATTTCAATTAATGCAAATATTTGATGATCCCTTCTTAATATACTGGTAGTTCAAATAATCATGGACACTGGGTTAAAAGCTTTGTAAATGTTGATATGGGCTAGAAAACCAAGAACATTTTGGGATTATCAAATACTGAGAAGTAAATCTCTGAAAGTTAAATTGCATTTGGCAATGTCTATATTCTTAACTTGTGCTATTGAATATGCATGAAAGAAGGTTACAACCTATCATTTTCTTTGTTCAGCTTGTCTTAGGTTAACTGTAGGCTTGGGTAACAGATATAACTGGTGAGGAATGGGGACATATTGTCTATGGAGCTGCATTCTAGTTTATTATAATAGAATTACTCTTAGGTCTTCATTTATTTCACTGAAAACCTCTGATACAAATGTGGCCAACTGTCACTCATCAGTTGGTCTTGTGCTACTAATTTAAATGACATTTTAATAGGTTTAAGTTCTATTTAACATAATCTGACATTTCCTAATTTTATCATCACCTAAAGTAAATCTATGAATTAGGATTAGAAAAAATAGAAGACCACATCTTGATTATGGCTCGTAGAAATAATTAAAGAGCTGCATAAGTAGGAGGAAAGAAGTGTGTATTCAGAAAAACCAGTTACACTATAATTCCTTATAAGTTCTAGCCTTATATCTAGCAGGTGCTAGCCAGTGCTCAATAAATGTTTACTAAGTGATGAAAATAGCTGGTCCCATGTTTATATTTCTGTAACAATATCTAAATGTTATAGTAAAACTTTTTCAGTTTGTAGCTCAGCATCCCTTCTTTACAAAAAATCTCTAAGGAATCCATTCACATAAAGACTTTTGTATGGGTATCAGAACTCTCTCAGAAATTATATGTATTTACATTTTACATGCATGTGTTAACTAAATAATATTTTCTTTGTGGTAACCCATGATTATATCAAATCAATGCATCTTCCAATAATATATTAAAAGGCAGAGGGTTAGAAAATTAAGTTTAAAAGCCAATAGAAAATTCTCATTAAATCAACTGAGTATTTCTCCTGCTATATTCCTGCAAAGACACAGAAGACCAAGACAAACTTTGAAATGTCTGTTATTTGTAGATGTTAACATAGAAAAGTGGTAAAATCAAGCTGACATGTTTTAGCTTTGGAAAATTGTTAATTAACATGTACATCAGTGTCAACAAGGCTCTAGAGAGTGAATACCTCCATTTTATTTTTGTTACTGTCCATGACTCTATCAATACTAATCTTCAGACTCTTTAGTTTCTTACTCCAGCAGCTTCTAAAGATTTCTGGTTCCTAACTGAGGGTCTTTTAATCTCCTTATAGATGTGAACTAAAATCTCTTAGATGTTAAAAATTCTCCTTTACTGACTAGTTATATACTAGTCAGAGCTAAATGTTTTACATTTATCAGTCAAGTTAATTTTTGCTTATTTTTATGAGGCAATTATCACATGTACTTTTATTTAATACATGAAGAAACTTATTAAGAAAAATTTCATAACTTGACTCTAGTGCCCTATCTTTGGAATCTTGCATGGCAACAGAAGAAGTGGCTCTTTACATTGACTCCTTTCCCTATTGCATAGACCAAAACTAGTTCCAACTTACATTTGTGACCTTTTAGTTTATGATTTATTTTATTTTATTTTTTATATTTATACAAGAGCAGGGGTAAAGGCCAGATATGCAGGGGGTGAGAAGATTCACCAGAGATAGAGTGGGAAGCAGAACAGGCAGACTGACGAAATACACTTCTGAGAGGAGCAGCGGACAAGACAGGAGAGGTCTGCACGCCATGTGGGTTGCTCCCAGGCTGGCAGGGATTGAACTGGTACTGCAGAGGCTGTGGGCAGCTTCATAGGTCCATGCTCAACCGCCTGTGCCACCAGGGAGGCCCCTGTGACCTTTTAATTTTATTGATGCTTGCCCCAAGTTTCTGTTGTTGACTTAATTCAGAATTTCTCAACTTGGGTATTGTCACACAGATCTTTTGGTAATTAATTTCTCACCCAATTCTATGTCTGTTTTTATAGTTGAAGAAAGACTTGACTATTCTCCATTGTGGTTGAAAACAACATCCTGATGTCCAGGGCTCGGCAGTTGAATTAAAATACTGAATCATTAAATAAGTAAGAAAGATAAAGATGCAGTTTTATTTTCTATTTTCCTCTCTGGCCTAGATTGGGAAGTGGTAGATAAACATTACTTCTGTGATATGACTGGTCTTTGTTTTCAAGGTGAAAATACATTTCTTATAAATGATCTTACTTAGAAATCTCACTAACATAATTTTTCATTGATATTATATCCGTGGGGTTAAGGTAAAATTGAGTTTGGTTTAAATAAAATATCTTTGTTAATTTACTATCAATTCATGGTCTATCTATGCATATGTTAAACAGGTTCAAAGCTAGAAGGAATCATTGATATTCTTTTTTTTTTAATAAAGTTTTTTTTTTAAAGATTTATTTATTTATTTATATAAGCACTGGGTACAGTCTGAAGTGTGGGAGGGTGAGAGAATTCACCAGAGCTAGAGGAGAGAGCAGAGCAGGCAGATTGACGAAATACACTGCTGAGGGGAGCAGCGGGAGACAGGAATGGTCTGCGCGCCATGTGGGACCCTTGCCCTGTGGTGGTGGATCTAACCGGCACTGCAGAGGCTGCAGGAAGCTTCACAACCCAGCGCTCAACTGCTGCACCACCGGGGAGGCCCGAATCATTGATATTCTTATACATAATTGAGACTTGTGCATAATAAAACACAATATGTGATGGTTTATAGTAAGATTTGTCATTAGAATGCAATCTATATAATGGTTGGTGAAATATCTTCATAAAAAAATCTAAGAATGTATGATGGGGCATGTCACAATTTTAATATAAATTAATTAAAAATTTGTTACTTTCTGTAGCTCTCCATTTTTTTAAAAAAGATTTATTTATTTATTTATGCATACTGGGTTATAGGCTACAGGTGCACGGGCAGGTAGGGAGGTGAGAGGATTCACCAGAGACAGTGTGGGGAGCAGAACAGGTAGATCTACTGAAACAGGTAGATCTACTGAGGGGAGCAGAGGTAGAGGCAGTAGAGTTCTGCTGGGCCATGTGGGTCAGCTCCCTGGCTGGGCATAGAACTCATGCTTCTGTGGCTGGAGATAGCTTGATAGTGCCAAGACCTAACCCCTTATGCCACCAAGAAAGCCCAATATAATCATTTCTTTAATGAGATATTCATCAAATTGGTAAATTTGATTGATTTCTCATTGATCTTCATTTTATATATATTTTTCTTTTTTAGTCTTATAATATTGGCTAGTTACAAAATTTATATTCTGGAATATATGAACAAACTAAAATTCATGGTCTCCTTCCGTTTAGCTATTAGAAGAAATACTGCCCTATTCTCATGTCATTGAGGTTAGTCACACTAACTGTATTTTAAAAGCACATGAATCTGGGCCTCCCCTGGTGTCACAGGCAGTTGAGTGCAGCGCTGTGAAGCTGTCCCCAGTCTCTACAGTGCTGGTTCTATCCCGGCCAGCCAGGTGAGGGTCCCACATGGCATGGCAGACCTCTCCTGTCATGCCTGCTACTCCCCTCAGCAGGGTATTTCGTCAGTCTGCCTATTCTGTTCCCCTCTCTGTCTCTGGAAAATCCTCTCACCCACCCGCACATCTGGCCTGTACCCCAGTTCTTGTACAAAAAAAAATAAATCTTTTAAATAAATAAATAAAAGCACATGAATATGGATTATGATCCTGTAAAGATAGAAACATCTGTGCCAAACACAGAGGCAGACACATAATTTATATTTAATTGGTGCTTTCAATACATAAATTAATGACCAATGACTACAATGGAAATAATTATATATTTTGACATATGAATTTTTTTGATTTTGTGCTCATAGAGTGCTAGTAAAATTGTAATTATTATTCAGATTTGGGAATTTTAGATTATCATTAGAATTAAGCAAAAATAACTATCATCTCCAAACATTCATTGAAACAAGCACATATATAGACACTGAGAGGTACACTAGAGGGGCTTAGATTATGAAGAGATGCATGAGTAAAAGGAATAAAAGTATCAAAATAAAAGATATAAAAAGAGTGCACTTGAGATTGAGGGGAAAACATGGAAGATGTAGAGAAAAACTCAGAAGCTGAACAAAATACGTAGTCATAAACACTGATTAAGAAGAGGCTAATTAGAGTGAGGTAAATAATATTGATAACAACAGCTGTCAGTCTCTTTGGTATTCAAAAGTCAAATAACTGCTTTATCTTTATTAAGCTACCCAGAACACTCAATTTATTCCAATATTTCAGAGATATGTCAAAATTAAACCTTAATAAATTATTCTGAATATTTTCTCATCAAGTCACATTTTGTTTCAGAGTTTATTTGAATAGGTATGATTTATAATTAAAGTCAAAATATAGAAAATATCTTTAGACATGAAGAAAACCACCATTATTGAGAGCTCTTTAATTTTCAAATGCTTTATGGGGGAAAATATGGTTGTAAGAATCTAACAGGGAACAATATTCTGTGGATTATAACAGAATAATTGTGGTGTACTCACAAATGTTTAATAACTGACTGGCAGGAGGAGGAGGGGAATGGTTTGGTTTGTAGCGTTTGTCAAAATCTGTGTTGTATATACTCCTGTCAAGGCCAATTTCAAGATACCTGCATAACACAGGGTGTGGATTCTGGGAGAGTTTTGCACAGTTAATCCTCAGTTTAAGCAACTCTTAATAACCCACCTTTGGATACTTGATAAGCACAAAATAATTATAATTAACATATGTGATTTTGGGCTTCCCTGGTGGTACAAAGGATTAAGACACAACCTATGAAGCTAACCGCAGCCACTGCAGCATGAGTTTGATGCCCTGCCAGGGAGCAACCCACGTGGTGCAGCAGACCTCTTCTGACTTGCCCACTGCGTCCCTCAGCAGTGTGTTTCAATCTGTCTATTCTGCTCCCTACTTTGTCTCTGGTGGATGCTCTCACTTCCCTCACCTCTGGCCTGTACCCCAGCTCTTGTATGCATAAAAAAAAATAAATCTTAAAAAAAACCATGTGATTTCTACCTGAATTAGTCAGCATTCTTTCAGTTGTGTCATAAATCCAACTTAAATTAACTTAAGTTGGTTCTTGAGCCCATTGATGTTTCCTTGTAAATCAAGGCAGTTAAGATGTCTAATTCTCATATTGTGGGGTTCAAGTGATTTCAGCTTTCCTGAGACCTCCTGCCTTTTCTTTGTCCTTCGTTTCTCTGTGATGGCTCCGTTTTCAGAGGGTCTTTTCTGTAACGGATAGACTCTATGGTGGCCCCTGTGATTCTTAATGCCTATGTTCATATTTTTTCTGCGGACCTATCCTGACCTCTTTAAAAGTGAATATCATTGAATTAAAAAAGCTTAAGGCTTGGTAATGGAGACAGACATACATATCAATATATTAAAGTACAGAAGTAGAAATCCAGGAAAGAGGAAGAAGTATTAATTAGCATTGCACTATTAATTTTCTTTTTTTTAATATGCATTTAAAAATTTCAAAAGCAAGTCATAAATTCCTGGAGATACTGATTTCATTTTAATTAACTCTTCCTTGTGATTATACAATTTGGATAAAAATGAAAAATCCCATTATTTCATATTTGCTATAATAACTCACAAGTTACCATGACTTCAATGCTGCCTGTTACTAGAAAAACATATTGTTGCCCTTCTAGAGTCACATTTTCTGATCTGTACAGCTGATTTCTTTTGTCTATCATCAATGGTAAGCCATAAAACTAGAAAATGTAAGATGATACCATTTTTCATAAAAAATTTATCTAAGTCTCTTTTGATATTTCTCTTTGAGGTTAGAAAATCCTTTGCTTATCAATGCTGGACTCTTTCCTGGCTTTTGCAAACTGGTTATAAATGTTTTCATATGGCCAAAAGACTTATGTTTGATATGGTTAATAACAGTGAAAAAGTTTCAGTGTCCTGGTATAGTTCATCTAAAATGCATAAAACCTTTTAAGCAGTTAGCTATGATGATACTTTAAGTGTCTTAAATGTAAATAAAATCAATCTCTATGGGTTATTTTTCTTTACAATTTCTTTTTGGAATTCCTGATCTATGGCAATGATATTCAGCTAACTCTATTATGCAGGATAGTCACAGGACATTGTTAAAAATAAAACACAAATTTGGGCTTAGTGACAAACTTTTCAGCTTTCACCAAGTAGGAAATTCTGCTAATGTGTTCAGCTTGGGAGAAGAATAAAACACTTTCTCAGGTTTCAATGAGGTTACAGTGAGAAATAAGGATACATTGTGATCTAATTTTTTCAAATAGACACCAAGTTCACCTTAAGGCTACTTGGCTCTGTTGGGTAATGAAAGAAAAGCGACTCATTTTCTAGCATAGTCATTTTTCACCTCTATGAGTGTTCAAACATTTGTTCAAATGTAGCTGTTTTGAATTTCTAATTTGTACCTAGTGCCACGTACCTTCAGTGCTTGCAGTTTAATACTTAAAGTGAGTATTAGCGATTCCCAAGGCCTGGGATATGCAGAACTTGTACTTCAATGACAAATAAAATGCCAAAGAAATATCAAATGAGAAAAAGAAAAGCAAAATCTTATAAACTAAGAGGGAAGTAAATATAACACATTCTCTTAAAATTTCATTCAGACCATTATAGTTTAATTTTTTAAAGCACACAAAAGTTTAGAGGCTTATAAAATTTCACCAACAATTCTCCAGCTATCTCCAACATTTCTGCACACCAGTTAGGCAGTGACTGCTCTTTGTTCATTCCTATCTTTTTTCCAGAATCTTTATATAGCAAACCATCTTGAAAGATACAGTATCTTCTTTTTGGAGCAAAGGGCAAATAGGTGTACTGTCCATGTAATAAATACAACACCTTTCTCCAGAACAAAGGCAAGCATTCATAACCCATTGTAAAATATTCAGGTTCCCTAACCTCAGAATTTCTCTAACAGCAACTAACCTACTCCTTGTGTATCTGTAATTTAGCCACTTCACAGAGAAATCACACAGCAATGTTAATGCTTCAGCTATCGCTACTGCTTTGTGTCAGAATCTACCCTTCATCTCTGACCCTCCGTTGGCATCCATAAAAATGTGTCAATCTAATGAATTGACTTGAAAGTAGAGCAAAATCTTAGATACCCTATTATTCTCGACAATAGACTCATTACTACCTAGGCTACTTGGCAACTGAAACATTCTAGAACTATTATAGTGGTCACTTTGATTAAATACTGTTATCAGGTTGTACATTTCATAGGTAGGTCTCAGAAATGGAGACTTGATTTTACAATGTTGATCTACCAAGGCTAATGAGAGTCACCAATATTCTATTTGGATTAGTTTAGCAATGATTTTTCATTTGAAAAAAAAATTTGTAGAGTTTTAAATATTTGGAAGGCCTAATTTTATCATCTATATGTACTAGAAATGATAGATGTCAGTAGACACTTTAGATGCTTTTAAGAGCAGTTTTAGAAACACACCAAAAATGAGTAGAAGGCACAGAGGTTTCCCATTGTCCCTTCTCCCATCACATACAGCCCCCACTACCAACATTCCACACCAGATTGGTACATTTGTTACATTACTAGAGACTGATTGCATAGCTGATATTATAGTTGACATTAAGGTTCACTTTTGGTATTGCACATTTATGGACTTGGACAAATGTATAATATGTATTCATCATTGTAGTGCTATACAAAATTGTTTCCTGGTCTTAAAATTGCTCCATGTGAGGCCTCCCTGGTGGCCCAGGGGTTAAGTCTCAGTGCTATTACCTTTATGGCCTTTGTTCAATTTCCAGCTAGGAAGCTAACCCACATATGGCACATCAAACCTCTCCAGTCTTTCCCACTGCTCCTCTTAGCAGTTTATTTCAGTAATTCTGCTTGTTCTGCTCCCCACTCTGTCTGTGGTAAATCCTCCTCATCCCCACACCCCTAGCCTCCACCCCAGTTTTTCTATGCCAAAAAAAAAAAAAAAAACAAAAACAAAAAAGATTTAAAAAAATTGCTCTACTTTGCCTTCTGTCTCTACAAACACCTGGTAACCATTGATCATTTTACCATCTCTAAGGTTTTGCTTTTTCCAGAATGCCTTAGAAACCTATACTGTCTAGACTTTCAAGATTGACTTCTTTCTTTTAGTAGTATACATTGAATGTTTTTCCATATCTTTTCATGGATTGACAGGTGAATTCTGTTTAACACTAAATGACACTCATTATTCACAATGGATATTGCTAGCCATTGTCTGAATGTACCACATCTAAATTGCTTCCAAGTTTTGGCAGTTATAACTAAAGCTGCTGTAACCATCCATGTACAGTTTTTTGCGTGCACCTACATTTTCAACTCCTTTGGATAAATACTAAGGAGCAAAACTGCTGGACCCTATGGTTAAGAGAATGTTTAACTTTTCAAGAAACTACTAAACTGTCTTCCAAAGTTACTAGAATGTTGCATTTCTCCTAGCAATGAATAAGAGTTCCCATTGTTCCATATCCTTGCTAGAATTGTGACTGTCAGTGTTGTGACATATATTGGTGAGTCTCTCTTGTTTTAATTTGCAATTCCTTGATGACATATGATGTGCAGTATCTTTTTATATACTTATTTGCCACCTGTACATTGTCTTTGGTGAGATGCTTATTTAGATTAAGGTTTTAATTCTTTTTATGGAGTTTTAAGAGTACTTTATATATTTTTGATAATTGTCCTTTTTCAAATATGGCATTTGCAAATATTTCCTTCCAATTTGTTGCTTGCATTTTCATTCTCTTTATGTAAGGATTTTTCATTTGAGTATGTATACAATTAATAAAATTCAGGAAAATTAAGACAGCCATACTTATTCATCATTATTATAACTTTTAATCAAATATTACCTCTATTGATCTATTCTTTTATTAATAAACTTTTGCTTATTTCAGAAAATAATCAGTATATTAACGGTCTCTACATAACAATTTATTTCCACATAAATTATGGATTTTTAGATTTGACTAGTGTTCTTTGAAACTAAAAAAAATCTTAAGATAAAATTAAGTGTCTGTCCTAAAGGAGAGTATAGTGAGGAGACAGACTTAAAATCTAAGAAAAATATCTAAAGAATCAAGTGATAATGTGAGTTGAGGTAGTCAGTTGAGGGAGAAATAATTGAGAGTATACACAAGAGTAATGAAATGAAGGTGCCTTTGCTGTAAGTACAATGTTTAAGACACTCCTTAGCTAAAGCTAAGTGTTTCTGTGTAGTAGCAGGTATTTTCAGTTTTAAGAAGCCAGAAATCCACTCTGATATGGACATTTCAAATTTAGAATGTGAGGAAATGGCCTGTGTACCAAACATATCTCTGAGTCTGGTTAGTACCTCTATCCACATTTAACAAATTCTGTTAAACAATATGTATTACATATACATAGTAATATTACATATACTATGATGTATATTATTTGTTTAACAGAATTTGTAATATTACATATACTATGATGGAGGTATAAATAGTGTGGTTGTAGCACTGGAGAAGTTACATAAAAACAAAAGTCCTTAAAAAAAGTGTATATCCTTGGAAGGATGATAGGATCATTCCTTAAAATTGTTAAAAACAACAACAAAGGAAGCAACATATGAAAACCACACAGACTTGAAGAATTTGACATTTTTGGAGAACTATTAATGCTCCAGTCCTTCTGGAACACAAAATTGGTAATAGGATATAGCAAGGGGTAGATGTGGCTGTTAAGGTTGACAGGTCAGTTCATAAAAGGCTTAAATATCATGTTTAAGAACACACTCTTGAAGTGATGAAGAAAATCATTAAAACATTTGAGTAGGGGATTGTCTGATCTGGTTTGTGTTTTAGAAATAATACTGGTTGCTGAGTTGAAGATTAAATGCAAAGTGATGTCAATTAAAATCAGTTTTCTCAAAAGAGAGAAAGGAGGGAGAACTAGAAGTCAGGTGACTAGGACTGATCTATAAAACAGGTGAAACTTCTGACTCCACTAATGCACAGGTGCACACCTTGGAGCCAAGGGAAGTAACAAACTATGACCCCCAAACACAAATCCAGAAAGCTCCCTTCCCCATCTTCTATTAAACATCCCTCCACTTCAGCTTTCTCCAATTTGTCTCCCCTCCACTTTCCTGTTTCCCCCAGTAGCAACTTTGAACAGAACTTTTGAGTCTACACCAGGTGAAGGACTTGGCACAGCAAAGTGACTGAAGGAAGGACAGAATAATATCCTTAACTTTTGGGACAAAACAGGCAAGTGTAGCCACTTTCTTTAGACCTGTATCTTTTGAGAGAAAAAAAAAAATGAAAGGCCCACAGTCCTATAATGGGCATGTTCAAGTTTCTAATAATTGTTTTGCTAAGAAGCGCTGCTTCATCTCCTAAAGATACCGCATTGTGAGCTGCAAAGTTGAAAATATATAAAATGTAAAATATAAAATAAATTGATCTGAAAAGATTTAATTTTGTCTTTTCAGATCTATATTAAAATTATGTTTTATTATGATTTTTTCTTGTGATTTAATTAAATTCCTTCTCAGGGGTTCAGTGAAAAACTTGCTAAAATTAGAATGAAAAATGGATATAGTTGCTTTTAATAATATATCTTAAAAGTGCTTTCAGAAATTCTCAAGGAATAACCTTCCCATATTACTTGAACACATCATTTTCCTCTCAGAATAGGAGAGAATCCAGTCAGTATACCAGAAAGCTTAAAAAGTCTATCTATCATCTATAGCCTACCTATCATCCAGTTTATGGCGATGTATAAAGGCTCAAACTATCATTTAATTTATTCAGCAATGTCTCTCACTTGCAAGGGACAAAAGGTGATATATATTGATTAGGCAAATATGAGAGAACCAGAGTTAAAACTGAAGGATCATAAATAAGTATATTAATTTGAATACCTTGGGATAACTTAGGTGAAATCCCAACTGGTATATGTAGTTTATCAGTTCATTTAATTTAAAAATACGTTAGTGGGCACACTTAGGGTATAGGTTGATTGTGACTGCCTCCCTCTCTCTGATTTTCTCTCTTTACTCCCTTATGTTAGTTTCATCTAAAAGTTAAGGTTTATCAGTGGTCAAATACCTATAAAAGATCCATACTTCATATTGATGTACTGTGTGTTCAAGAGGAGAGAACTTCATTTCACCCAAACTTAATCCAAATTCCTGATCTATAATCTTATTGGATTCAGTTACAATTTTTCCTACTCCTAACCAATAACCATGGGCAGAGAGGATAGGGTTTACTGACTGAATCAATTCTGGGTTAAATATCCGTGTGTGAAACAGTCATCATAACTTACAGAGTATGATTGCAATTATGACATGGAAAAATCAAGATCAGTCTTCAAACTGAGTTTGAATTCAATTCCATCAAAATGGCATGATCATGCAAAAGAATGAAGCTTGAAAACCATAAAATACATAGAAGGAAATATAGGCGCAACACTACGTGATATGCGCGTCAAAGACATCTTTACAGACACATCACCCAAAGCAGTGATAGTGAAGGCAAAGATAAACAGCTGGGACTACATCAAATTAAAGAGCTTCTGCACAGCAAAAGAGACAATAACAAAAACAAAGAGAAACCCCACCGACTGGGAGAACATTTTTGCACACAACACTAATGATAAAGGACTGATCATAAAAATTTGTATAAAAAGAGCTGATGAGACTCAACAAAAACAAAGAAAATAATCCAGTCAAAAAATGGACAGAAGAGCTAAAAAGAAATGTCTCTGAAGAGGAAATGCAAATGGCCAACAGACATATGAAAAAATGTTCAACATCACTTGTAATCAGGGAAATGCAAATCAAAACTACAATGAGATACCATCTCACACCAGTGAGAATGGCACATATTAAAAAAAAAACTAGCAACAACAAATGTTGGCGAGGTTGTGGAGAAAAAGGAACTCTCCTGCACTGTTGGTGGGAGTTCAAACTGGTCCAACCACTATGGAGAGCTGTGTGGAGATTTCTTTTTTTTTTTTTTTTAAATTTTATTGTTATATTCCCCATACAATTGCAGCCCCCCCATTCTGACCCCAATCCCTCCCCTCCCGCCCCCGCCCGCCTAAAAGTGTCTCTGGTTCATAGTTTTTTGTTGATTTTGATTTTCACTTTCTTATAGTTATTCATTTTCCTGGTCCCTTATTTAAGTTTTCTAGATTCCTGCTATGAGTGAGACCATCCGGTATTTTTCTTTTTCTTTTTGGCTTATTTCGCTGAGCATGATCCCTTCCAGCGCCATCCATGTTGCTGCAAATTGCATGTGTTTATCTTTTTTGAATGCTGAGTAATATTCCATGGTATATATGTACCACATCTTCTTGATCCAGTCATCTATTTTTGGGCATTTGGGTTGTTTCCAAAGCTTAGCTATTGTAAACAGTGCTGCTATAAACATAGGGGTGCAGGTGTTCTTTGGAATTGATGTTTCTGTGTCCTTTGGGTAAATACCTAGGAGTGGAATTGCTGGATCATATGGAAGCTCTATGTTTAGTAGGTCCAGAAATCTTGTGTGGAGATTTCTTGACCTACTAAACATAGAGCTTCCATATGATCCAGCAATTGCAATCCTAGCTGTTTACCCAAAGGACACAGAAACATCAATTCCAAAGAGCACCTGCACCCCTATGTTTATAGCAGTATTGTTTACAATAGCTAAGCTTTGGAAACAACCCAAATGCCCAAAAATAGATGACTGGATTAAGAAGATGTGGTACATATACACCATGGAATATTACTCAGCATTCAAAAAAGATAAACACATGCAATTTGCAGTAACATGGATGGAGCTGGAAGGGATCATGCTCAGCGAAATAAGCCAGACAGAAAAAGAAAAATACCAGATGGTCTCACTTATAGCAGGAATCTAGAAAACTTAAATAAGGGACCAGGAAAAAGAATAACTATAAGAAAGAAAATAACAAAATCAACAAACAACTATGAACCAGAGACACTCTATGGGGAGTGGGGGGTGTGGGGAAAGAAGGGCTTGGGGTCAAAATAAGAGGGTTGTAATTGTAAGGGGAATATAAAAATAAAATTTAAATAATAAAAAATAAAATAAATTAATTAAAAAATAAAATAAAATTTTACCTATATCATAAAAAAATGGCATGATCAGGACATGGTTAAATAGACACTAGATAGTGTCTAATAATGTTCACTACACCTTGCTTTGTGTATGCTGGGCCTAGGTTATTGGGAATTTCACATTCTTTCTTATCTCTGCTTTCCTTAATGTCTACTTCACTTTTAGTTTCCAAATGGCAACAAAAGGATACTAGCTTCTGCAGGTGAAAAAATTCTTTCAGCTTAAAAACCCCAAAGCAAGGATTCTTTTTTCTTAGTAGCTATAACAATCAATGTGAATCTTCATTAGACCAGTTTGTTCTAATATATTCTATAAGAATGAATTATTCCTCCAGAAGTATGAATGCTCATGTCAATTAACCCTAGGCTGTGTGACATTCTTGGAGATTGATTTAAGGTCAGCTCTTTTCAAACCACATGGATTTAGATTGGAGGCCATGTAGAATCCCCCCCTCCCAGGAGATACTTAATAGATAGGGGAAATGACTTCTGAATGAAATAACATCAACATTTGTCCAATATGACAACAAACTTTCATCAAGTTGCTTTATGTCAACAAAATTCAGTTAAATATATATTTAATTGAGCTACTTCAAGTTAATGTATTGTTTGTAAAAATAAAAAGTTTCTTATCATTTGGATACAACCAAATATTCTACCTGAATATTTATTTAAAATCACTTCATTGTATAAAAATCAGAAGGTTACTTAAAAGTAAAAGTATGAACTTAAAATCCTATATTAATTGAAATGTGCTTGGAATTTAATGTCATTTACTTTGGAATAACCCTGTTGAACATTCTTTGAGACCTATAAAGAGGACCCAAAAAAATCACAAGTCAGAGCTAACCTCAGCTTTGGCCTGAATGTTCGTATACACTTGACTGCAGAAGACTTTGAAAATGTTTTTATATTTGAAAACATACCTCAAAAATTATTTCTGCTTGCATTAAGTAATCCAAAACTTAAGTAGCATTTTATAGTATGTGGTATTAGTGACCATGTCAGGAACAAAGATGATGAACTGAGAAAAATGAGCTAATATGTGAGGGGGAAAAACCGTTTTAAAGGTTTTCTTAATTCAATGTATTAATGTGATAAATTCTCCGTGAAGCTGATTAGTGGACCTGCTCAGCCTCAAATCTTCACATAAGTCAATTTCCAGTTTAGCTTTGTATTTCACCTTTAATAATAGTACCACTGACATATATGTGACTTTTATTTATTTATTTTTTTTTGCCAACCCCATCGGAGAACAGAATAATTGCTCAAGTTCAAAACAATAAATATTGCTTTTGCATTTAAACATGACTAAAATTTGGAAATGTGTGTTATTAAACTAATGAAATTTTTTTAAGTTATTCTATGGAAAGTTGAACATTAGAACATGGGGTGCATAAACAATGGCAGTCATGATTCCTATTAATCCTGGCTTTACAGCATAGTATCTAGACTGAATGGGGTGATGAACTGTAAATAAGGGGTTAAGGAACCCATTTCTTTTTAAGTTGAGGCACCATTGTTTTATAATACTATTTAAGTTTCAGTAATACAACTTCACATGTTGATAAATGGGAATCAGTGGGTAGTGGGGAATGGTATACAACTCTGCTGGTGGGAGTGGTGAGAGATACACCCCTCTATTAGCTGTTCTTTCTCCCCAAAACTTTCCCTCTCTGGTAACCAGTTTGTTGAGTCTAAGGTTTGTTTTTGTTAGTTTATTTACTTTGTTTCTTTATATACCACATGAGTGAATTCATATGGTATTTGTGTTTCTCTTTTTGGCTGTTTTTGCTTAGCATGATCATCTTGAAGTCCATCCTTGTTATTGCAAATGGAAAGATTTCATTTTTTTTATTAGCTGTAAAGAATTTCATTGCATATATATGTCACATCTTTATCCAATCATCTGTTGATGGGCACTTATGTTGTTTGCATATCTTGACCATTGTGAATAATGCTGCAATGAACATACAAGTACATATATCTCTTTTAATTCATGTTTTAATTTTCTTTAAATATATACCTCAAAGTAGAATTGCTGAATCATATGGTAGATATATTTTTAAATTGAGGAGGACCTTCCATAGTGTTTTCATTAATGAGCACATACATTTCCATCAACAGTGTACTAGAGTTCCATTTCCCCACACCCTTGCCAACACTTGTTCCTTATCTTTTTTATATAGTCCGTTCTTACAAGGATGAGATATCTCACTGTAGTTTTTATTTGCTTTTCCCTAATGATAGGTTGTGATAAGCCTTTTTTCATGTGCCTGTTGGTCATCTGTATGTCTTCTTTGAGGAAGTATGTATTTAGTTCTTCTGCCCATGTTTTGATAGGGTTGTTTTTTAATTGTTGAGTTATATGTGTTACTTACGTATTTTGGGTATTAATCCTGTGTTGCATTTGTGAATTGTGAATATCTTCTCCCAATCAGTAGTTTGCTCTTTTGTTTCTTTTCTAATTTTATAGTTTTCTGTGTTCTTACTTTGGGGTATAGGGATGAGGTACCATATATAAAGTATAAGTTGATTATTGGAAAGCTTTATCAAGAAACCTTTCTTTTTTGTATTATTTTATCTTCCCCTTTATTATTATTAGGCCTGTCAATTACAGAGCTTTGCTTAATGCAAAAATTCACTTAACTATATTGATTATCTATATGCAGCACAATAGACAGAAATTATTTTTTTTGTCCTCAATGACTTTTAATTTAATATAGGAAAAAAGAATGTGTGTGTGTGTGTATGAGTGTGCATGTGCGCATTTGATGGATACATAAAGAATAGGTAAAAATCAAGCATAAGGTGGATATTTTATCATTTTTCATAATCTTCATTATTTAATGCTAACTTTTGGGTGAAATAATAAATGGAAGTTCTTGAATTAAAATAATCCACAGTAGCAGGTGATTATGAGTAGAATAGTGAAAAAAGGAAAAAAGTCTCAAAAGGAAATGCTCTAAAAAAATACAGAAAGTGTGTATAATGAAAGGTATAAACAATGAAATGAATTTCCAAATTTGTAAAATTTCCTGTAGGTCAAACAACCCAAGCTTTTAAAGATCCATGTACAAAGCAAATGATTAAAGATAAAATTTCCAAAGAAATTTTAATGAGTTTTGAATCTTTTTAATGAGGTGATTTGAGATTGGATCTCTGTATAGAAGGCTATTTAATAAATGGAAATGTAGTCAACCTGCAATTTCCTAAATATTCTAAGCAGAGAATGAAGGTTTGAGACAGTGTTACACTTTAGTCACTAATGTAATACTTGAAATGTACAGGTATTTGAATTTCTGAGCAATCACTGAATATTTCAGCAGTGGTACAAGAATTTTGCCTCTGGGTGGCTCTTTACAGTATTTTATGTGACATGATTGGCTGTTGGCTTAAAAAAGAGATTAAAAATCACAAGAACACTGTGGATATTTCCAGCCCAGTTGGCTTTTAGGCTTTATATCAAATGAAACTTATTTCAAAGATCTTTGAAAAAAAAAATCACAAAAGCAGAGGCTGGTCAGTAAGGGTTAGCAGTAGTTAAGACTTCATACTGTACAGTTCTTTCTGTTCTTTTAGTTCTAGCCCTGTGATGATTCTAAGAAGAGAGGAGACTGATTTTTATGAAGTGGGAGAATTGCAATGATCTTTAAAAAAATTACTTCCTGTGTCTTTTTCTTTTAACAAAGTGTGTATGCATTTTAGGTCTGTTGAAAGTAGCAGCACATACTTATTCATATGCATTTAGGCAAACATAATACCTTCGAAGTGTTTAATATAAGCAATACTTTTAATACAAGCCTTCCTTTTTTATGAGAGTTTCCAGCACTTTATCCCTAGAATTTTCATATTAATTCTCTATCACTTTTTCCTCAGAACTTTTATACAACTTTTTTATTATGGTAAAATACCTCTAAAAATTTACTATCTTAGCTATTTTTAACTTATAGTTCTTAAGTATTAACTACATTCTTAATCTGCCACTTTGTACAATGTTGTTATGCTGTACCATAACATCATCCTAAGGGTTGTAGAAAAGAATCTTATATAACTGAAACGCTATACTTATTAAGCAATAGCTAAATTTCCCGTTTCCTTTAGACTCTGAAAGCTACCATTCTAATTTCTGTCTCTGTTTTTGATTAATCAATAATTCATAGAAGTCATTTATATATTGTTTTTTTTTTATGACTAGCTTGTTCCACTTAGCTTAATGTGCACAAAGTTTATCCATGCTGTTATATGCCAGAATTTACTTTCTTTTTAAGATTGAATATTCAGTTGTGTAAATAATATTTTGCTTATCCATTCTTCTGTCAGGAAGCATTTAGGTTGTCTCCATTTACTGCCTATCTATTCATCTACTGAAGGACACTAGGTCGTGCCTACATTTTAGCTATTATAAATAATGCTGAAATGAAGATGGGTGTATAAATATCTTCAAGACTGTAATTTGAATACTTTTGGATAAATACCCAAAAGTGTAAGTCCTGGGTCAGTTGTTAATCCCACTTAAACATTTTTAAAAAGATTTATTTATTTATGCATGCATGCAAGAGCTGGGGTACAGGCCAGAGTTGGGTGTGTGTGTGTGTGTGTGTGTGTGTGTGTGTGTGTGTGTGACAGGATTCACCAGAGGCAGAGTGGGGAACAGAACAGGCAGACTAAGTGAAACACACTGCTGAGGGGAGCAGTGAGCAAGACAGGATAGGTCTTCTTTGCCATGTAGGTTGCTCCCTGGCTGGCTGGGGATTGAACTCATGCTGCAGAGGCTGTAGATTGCTTCATAGTGCAGTTCTTAACCCCTTACACCAGCAGAGAGGCCCCCCCACTTAAACATTTTTGACTAACCATACTATTTTCTACAGTAGCTGTACCATTTTATATTTGCACCAAGTGTATGATTTCCAATTTCTCCACATCTTTACCAACATGTTATTATTTTCTGGTTTAAATTTACAGTGTTTTTTTTTACAGTAAAATAAATTTTACAGTATTTTACACAATATTTTTACAGCATTCATCCTAATGGTATGAGGTTGTATCACTTTGTAATTAAGAATTGCATTTCTCTAATTAATAGTGATGTGGACAATTTTTTATGTGCTTATTAGCCATTTCTATACTTGTTTTTAAAGTGGATATTTGTTATTATTTGCCATGTGACCATTTCTATAGAACAGTGCTGTGGTTGTTTTTTTTTTTGTGTGTGTGGGACCCTCGCTGGTGGCCATGGAACAAACCAGCGCTACAGAGGCTGCGGGCAGCCTTGCAGCCCAGCGCGCAACCACTGCGCCACCAGGGGAGGCCCCATTTCTATACTTTTTGGATGAAATATCTATTCATTTTCTTTGCCCATTCTTGATTCATTTGGATATTAATTCCTATTCCATACATGATTTGAAAATATTCTCTCCCATTCTTTGGGTAGCCATTATTACTCTATTAATAGTGACTTTTGACATACAAAAATTTAAAGTTTTCATGAAGCCCAGTTTGTCTATTTTTTTTTTTCTTTTCTCATTTGTGCCTGTGGTGTCATTTCCAAGAAATCATTGCAGAATCTATTGGAATGAACTTTCGCCTTATTTTTTTTAAATAGTTTTATTATTTTACTCTTACATTTAGTCCTTTGATATATTCAGAGGTTTTTTTTTTAATATATATGATATTAAATAATGGCCAGCTTCATTTTGCTAGGATGTTAGCAGGTGGTAGATTGGTAGTTGCTACTCTTCTTTTTTTTTTTTTTTCTTTTTTTTTTTAAAGGTTGATTTTTTTTTAAAATAAATTTTATTGTTATATTCCCCATACAATTGCAGCCCCCCCATTCTGACCCCAATCCCTCCCCTCCCACCCCCGCCCCCCTAAAAGTGTCTCTGGTTCATAGTTTTTTGTTGATTTTGATTTTCACTTTCTTATAGCTACTCTTCTTTGAGCTAAAATTGACAGAAATTAACCACAATTTGTTAAATAAACCCTTCCCAGGGAAGTTTTAAGACTTCAGTCTCTCCAGCGTTTCAAAGTAGTTGCATCAGACACATTCTGTCAGTGCAATTGTTATCTCAGTGGAAAGATAGATCCTTAATGCTTCCTACTCTATTATTTTCCCAAATACATCTGAGAAATTAAAAGGGCTTCTATAATACCTGGTAACTAATTGGTTTGTTTTCTGTGAAATGAAATGAAGGTAATGGGTGGATGGCCTCAGACTGTACTGTTCTGACCTCTCCCTTCAGGTGTGTTTTGGGTAAATCTATGAAAAAGTTTTCTTAAAAAATGATGTCAATAAATAACAGCACCCGTTTCTCAGTTTTTATGAATAGTAAATAAGATGATATAAGTAAGGGGTTGGCATTCAAAAATGTAGGCAAGCTGTAGCCCTTTCATACTTTGTTTCCCTTTTTATGAGGTGTCATTTGGAGAAAATGTTCATGTAGTCCAACTGATTATTTATAGACATCCTGCATTCCCAGATGAATTCATACAACCCAAATCAATTGAACTGATTTCAGTGACTCTCAGGACACTACCCTCATCAGAAGATGATATTAGAATCATGAACAATGAATGTTTTCCCTCGTGTACCTTATGTTCTAGTTTCACACAGAATAATAACACAAAACCCCACATTCTAGCTTGAACAGCATTTTGGTAGCTACTTCAATCAAAAATAAACTCAGTGTCATAAGAACCAAGGGAGTTGAAGATAATATTATATTTCATGAAATGAAGTCACTTTTAAGAGTGATTTTCTAACATCTAAAATAGTAGCTTTCTTTTTTCGTGTGTCCTCATGGGTTTGCTACAAACTTAGTGAAATGTCAAGACATGGTATTGCAGATGAATAGATTTTCAAATCGGCAAGCACAAAATAGATTATGGATTTGATCTCTTCCATTTCTATTTTTGTGAGATACACACAGAAAATATGAATGAGCTGTATTACAAAATCATAAAATGATCTAATCATGGATAACTAAATTTAAATGATTTATTAAAATCAAAAGACATTTGGAAAACTTTGTAATAATCATATAAAAATATACCTACAATTTTATCATTTTGGTTATTACTAGTATATTTCACAAATAGTTCTCACTTTATATTTCCCCTAAAATATCCATAATACTACTATTTATGTCATAATTATGGACAGAAAACGTTGTCTAGACTGTGAAGAGCAGAGTCGTTGGAAAATACATTTTCTGGAAATATTGAAGCCCTACTTTAAATGATGACATTTTGATTATTTTGACAGATTTTTTGTGAATTCTCCTAGGGGATGAAAACTATGAGAATTCTTATTTCCCATTTAGACTCAAAAATAGAAAATTCCCAGATGAAGGCACTCATGAACATCTATACACCATCTTAAAAATAAGGTGCACCTCTAATTCTTGATGTGAGTGTTAGAGTAATATCCACATTAGAATGGAAAATTCTAATAATCAGTTAAAAATTCTAAGTAGGAATTACCTGAAATACTTTTTGTTCCAAAAAAATAATTCTTCTTCCAAAAAGTAAAATCAGATTGTTTATATTGATTCTAGTTCTAGGCATAATTTGATGAGGGCTCTAACTTAGTTGTTTTTTTTTTTTTCCCCTGTCCTTTTCTCTGCATTGGGTACATCAGCTTACTTCCTTTACAGCATGCAAGTGTAACCAAAAGTTCAAGGCCCATGTCCATTCCACATATCATTGAAAATTATAAAAAAAAAAAATGTTTCTGTCTTAATAAGCAACTAAGACAGAGAAGCAGACACATATTTTGTCTTTAAATGTTTTCAGGTTAATTCTTGGTTTGTGTGATGTAAATGGTAGAACAAGGAATGATACCCCCAAATTTCTCTGA
Organism: Talpa europaea; assembly: GCF_964194135.1. Taxonomy (NCBI): domain Eukaryota; kingdom Metazoa; phylum Chordata; class Mammalia; order Eulipotyphla; family Talpidae; genus Talpa; species Talpa europaea. Next base: position 20,896,420 of record NC_140069.1, on the reverse strand, counting down.
TTTGCAGAAATTTTGTTGCTGTTGGAGTGACTGGATATAGAATAGGACACCTCCCAAAGTCTAAGAATGTGTCACTGGAGTTTTTCCACAGTGTGAAGACCCAGCATTTGGCAGTATAATGTGAGATATTCATTTGTAGTATAAACACTAAAAATACCACTTAATATTTATGCAGTACTCATCTGCTATAGCCCATGCCATTGGAGAAATAATCAGGTTGTGATATAACCAGGATAGCATTTATTTGAGAATAGGATTCATGAGTTCAGGCCAAAACCAAGAGGCAGTCCCACGGTGTGTACCACCAGAGTCGGGGCAAGGGGAATTTTAAATGACCAAGCAGAGAGAGGGTCTGTGTTTAGTTATTTGTTGTGAAACTTTTGTATTGGTTCTTAAGTGCATTTATTTGTTGTGAAACTTTTGTATTGGTTCTTAAGTGCATTTTTCTGACCATGATTGCATGCTTCAGACAGAGGCTGCAGCGTGAGGTCTGTTGAGACAAACAGCAGAGACTCACCTGTTGTTTTCATGGTGTTCAATTGTTGCTTCACCCAGTGTCTCACCATGGCAGTGAGAGACAAGATAGAGTCTGACTCAAAGCACCTTTTGCATCTTTATGCATATTATACTACTTAATTGTCAAGGAAACAGTCCGTACTTTCATCTTTTCTTCCTCCTCCAAACAAAATGTATATATCATCTACTATGTATAAGGATTATACTCAAAACTGGTTTGCAGTGGTGAATTAAACTGATGTCATTTCTAATGTCATGAAGCTTTCATTTTAGTGGAGAATACCCGTAATAAATTAAACAAAAAAGCACTGGAGCACAACCTCAAAACAAAAGCAGGCTTCTTTCTTAGACTTCTCCATGACGTCTATGTTAGAGTACTGCTTTTAGTATGCCATCTCTGCAGAATGGACTAAGGTGGTGGACCACTAGTGCTTGCTGATGGGCCCACTATGGTAATAATACTTCCATGTGCTTTAATTGAGATATCATTTGCTTGCAACACTGTTGCTGAGTTAAAGCACCACACTTTTCAGATGTATATATTTAATATTTTCTCCAAAATTATCTTTTGTTTTTCCTAATTAAATACTGGCATGAAGTTAAAAGAAACGAAGACATAGTATAGTCTAAGCAAAATAGTGAGGTTATTAGTCTAAAAATATCCATCTGGGGCCTCCCCTGGTGGCGCAGTGGTTGAGCGCTAGGCTGCGAAGCTGCCTGCAGCCTCTGCAGTGCCGGTTCGATCTCTTTAGTGCTGGTTCGATCCCCGGCCACCAGCGAGGGTCCCACATGGCATGGCAGACCTCTCCTGCCACGACCGCTGCTCCCCTCAGCAGTGTATTTCGTCACTCTGGCTGTTCTGTTCCCCGCTCTGGCTCTGGTGAATTCTCTCACCCTCCCGCGCTTCTGACTGCACTTAGTGCTTGCATAAATAAATAAATAAATATTTAAAAAAAAAAAATCCAAGCTAAGCTTTGGAAACAACCCAAATGCCCAAAAATAGATGACTGGATCAAGAAGATGTGGTACATATACACCATGGAATATTACTCAGCATTCAAAAAAGATAAACACATGCAATTTGCAGTAACATGGATGGCGCTGGAAGGGATCATGCTCAGTGAAATAAGCCAGACAGAAAAAGAAAAATACTGGATGGTCTTACTCATAGCAGGAATCTAGAAAACTTAAATAAGGGACCAGGAAAAAGAGTAACTATAAGAAAGAAAATATCAAAATCAACAAACAACTATGAACAAGAGACACTCTATGGGGGGTGGGGCGTGGAGAGGGGAGGGATTGGGGTCAAAATAAGGGGATTGCAATTGTATGGGAAATATAAAAATAAAATTTATTTTAAAAAAATCCACCTGAATTTTTCTTAATATATAATGCAATGTAATCTATGATTTCTTTCAAAACCTTATAGAGAAAGCACATTTTCTGTGTATTTAAAATGCTGCTACTAAAAATCAAGGTTATCCCATGAATGGATATGACTAAAGGAGAGGAGCATTTGCGGAAATACTTGTTACAAAATCATATAGAATATAATTTTGCCTGCAGAATAGAGCTGTTTAGAATAATTGCAAAGGGTATTTTTGGCACGTTTCTTCTAGATTATGTTATAGTGTTCTGTTTAATAGTTATCAGGACATAAATTGCAAGATACTAAAAAGAGACTGGTATGGATATGAAATACATACTGAGTTCATATTCAAATGACCTGAGCTCAGGTCCTAGTTCTGAGCCTTAATTTCCTTTTTTACCTGTAATGTTGGCAAACCATTATTGAATCCACAGGGTTGAGTTTTGAAGACTGAAAAGCAGTGCTGTTCTACCCAGTGTGAAATATGCCTTATTCTAACACAGATCCTCCAGGAGTAAGATTTCTTTGCTCACTCAGTGTTCTGGAACAGTTTCTTTATAAATGTTGAACTTTTATATAGACTTAGTTTAAGCATATATATTTTGAATTATGTATAATATGGTATTTATTTTACTTCAACAGTAAAGAGTGGTCATTTATGGCAAAAAGAAATTGTTCCTGCCCTCATCTTTTTTGGAAATTCTTTTTCTTTTGTTGCTCTGCTGATCTATTGTGCCCCATGCTGTTCCTATATCATATCTGTTGAATCAAAATGGACTCATTTTTGTTCCAGGCTTAAACTACTTTTTGAGAACCCTGCTTTCTCTGCATTTTCTTAATGCACATTTATAGATTTCTATTGCTCTGATTCTTGCTGTTTCTGATTTGTTCTTGAATTGATTTTTTGGTGGTTGCAACTTTAAGAATGTTTGTTCTCTTTAAATAGGTATTGTGTGAATTACCCACCTATAAAAAGCCAGGGGAGACACACTTCCCTAGCAGGGTATGGATCATCTGGGTTGTTTTGGATGTTGTCTGTATGGGAATAGCTTTCAGGTCGGTCACTGCCTGAGAAAGCTGCCCCTGCTGTGTAGAAGTCATTGACTTTTGTATGCTGACTGTGCTGCACAGACGCTTGAAGATTTCTCTAGTGTGCTGCAATCAGAGTGCATGATTTAACTCTTTTGATCCAGTGTGTGCAGGCTATGAAAATATTGTATAATCTTCAATTTTTTTTGTGCAAATGTGATCATTGTTATTACCATTATAAGCTCTTGTGCTTTTCCCTGATTGGGGCTGCCTTTATCATGATGGTGCGGATGACTCTGTTGGAAATGCCCTTCCTCTTCAAGTATTTGCCCAATATTGCCATAAAGAAACATTATATAATAATAAAATATTACATACTTGTTATTTTCCATTCACAATCACTCAACAGAATGTTATCAAACACCTGTGATGTGATAGGACTTTTCCATGTATTGATATATAGTCCATGATATCAACTGGATTAACTGTTGTCACAAAAAATACCCTACGTGGAACCACTAATCTTTAATGGCTATCTACCGATGAACTTATGAATGCTTTAGAGCAATGGTTCTCAAAGATGGTCCCAGACAAGCCGCATCAGCATCACCTGGGAACTTGTTGGAAATGCCTTACACCATCTACACTCTGGAAGTGGCTCCCAGCAATGTGTATTTTAACAAGACCCCTAGTTGATAGATTTTGCGATCCACTGTTTTACAACATGCTGGTTATAGAAAGGGAAGTGAGGAGCATCTGGTGGGGAGAATAGATACATTTTGATAATATTAGGAGAAAATTAGAAACTGTACACATTTCTCTGTGGAAGGGGAGCCCTCAGCGGAGGGCTCAGTTCAGGAAAATGAAAACCTGGATTTTAGTGCCCGAATAGAGGATGTCCCAATAGAGATGAACAATGAAAAGAATGAATAGAAAAACTACTGAAAACTCACTTCAGACATGTGATTTTTTGTTTAGAGATCGTTAGCTCAGCAATGGACACTGTTGACATTTGTGCCCAGTCTGACCTGTATAACACTTGCTGGGTCCAGTGGACTTTTGGAACCCTTAGTGCAGTCTCTAGGAAATGCCTTGGTGTCATACAGTCCTTCATCCTGCCATAAGCAATATATCTTTCCTGTTGGCTTTGTTCCCCAGATTTCCTTTGCTGGTAACTTGTTTCACTGAATGTGTCATCTGCAATAATTCATATACTAACACTGTAAAAAAGATGGGCCAACAAAACTGCCAAAGAGACTTTAACTTGGTTGGTAGAATTATTCTTTGCAGGTCTCTTGAAAGACATTCTTGTTTTCTCGAATGTCATTTGCTAGTGATCTGTCCTTCGTCGGAGGTCTGCTCAGAAAATAAAAGTCAGTATCAGGTTTTTTTCATCACTTATGATGAAGATCTTTGACTGTTAAAGGATTTCTTTTTTCAAGTTGCTAAAAACTTTCATTATATTCCTGCATTTTCAGTTAGTCCATGGTGATTGCATTGTCAGCATATACTATCTAGAATTTCCTCTGTGCAATTCTCATTAACTGATCTTAGTGTTCAAGCCATTAAGTTTGGATGCAGGCTGTAAAAGGAAAACAAACCAGCCCTTCACTTCATGTTTGAGTGTGTATGCCGCCCAGCTTTCTCTTCCATCAGCAAAGATCTGTATGGTCATAAATGCATTCATTTTTTAATGACTAATTGTAGAAGCTTCCAACTACACTTCCAAATTAACTATGTTATTTGACTATTAAAATAAAAAATAAATTTTCATTTAATAAGTGAATGCACCTTAGGAGTTTCAATAAATGTTAATTAAACTGTATTTCATGTAGCTGATTCTCTTTGAATTGCACAAACTGTCTAGACAGAACAAATGGTTAGAAGTGATGGTAGGTGGGTTTTCTCTGGAAGGAGTGCTGAACATGTGCTTAGATATAGTAAAAAATGAGGGTACTGTGGAAGTGACAGGAGTCAAGGGGAGCATCATAAATCTCCAATCACAAATATGAATTTGGTTAAGAGTCAGCAAAATTTATAATATTGCTACAATTGCTCAGAGATCAGGGTAAATAAATTGTAACTAAAATGAGTAATTTTTCTTCCATCCCCTAATCTTTCTCTTTTCCTTCTCTCCACTTTATTTACTTACAATACAGACACATAAATTGTGAAAATGTCCTGTAAAGAATCAGTACTGTGTGAAATTAGAATTTTAAAAAAGTTAACTTCTAATTTTTTACTTGCTATCTTTGTATTCTCAGATAAGTTACTGTGATATAAATATCTAGGAATTTTTGTTTTTCCTTTAGTAAAACTTCCATAATATTCACTTAAGAAAGATAGTATTCCATCTCCTCATTTATCATTCAGTGGCATTTATGGATTGCCTGCTATGTTGCAGACACTGCTATGTGCACTAATGGATGCCTGTGATCCCCTAATATGAACAAGACACACACACACACGGAGAAAAATATTGAAGATTTAAAATGACCAAGCTCTCTGTAGATACTCATTATAACCTCAACACAATGCTGATGTTAAATGCTGAGTAACTGAGACTCAGAGATATTAAGGGACATTTTTAAGGTAATGTGGTAGTGGAGGTAGAATATAATATCTTAAATATATTGCCAATACATCTTACTCTAGAGAGATTATGTAAGTATGCTTGTAAGCTGTATAAAGGTAGATGTTTAGTCTATATCATTTATATCTCATTTTGTTCTGGGATTTTTCTAAGGTGATGCAAATAGAAATAATTAATTTTTTCCAATCTCAGATACCTCCCAATCCAAGGGAAAGACATAATAGTGGAGGAAAGTTCAAAGTTCCATAGAAATGTCGAGAAGAGTGAAATCACCTGTCTAGGGAACACAAAGTAAGACAGAGGGATTACATTTGTTTTACATATGGAAAAAATATATAGGTATTTATGAAGAAGGGAAGAAGATATTTGGGGGATAGATTTCTTTGCATATTGTAACATGCAAAGGCAGTGACATGGAGTTGCAACATTACAGAGACACAATGTTTATTATAATATAAGAATCCTTTAGAATAAAGGAGGAGAGGTACAGAACAATTCTAAGTCAAAGTAAGTGCCTATGCAAGAAACTATTATTTTCTCTCTTATTTACAGATGAAGAAATTGAAATAAGATGACATCATTATTCAATTTCTTGGAGCTAAACAAATAATAAAAACTTCTAAATCTAAATTTTGTAGTCTTATACCACTCTAAAATCATAGCCATTATGAACAATTAAATTTATTAGTAAATGTGGGCAGGAAGGATAAATCTGAGGAAACTAGGGAAGAAGCTGTGTGTCATGGAAGCTTAAAGAGTAGAGAAGATTTTAGACTAACTGCTATTGATAACATTAATAGCCAATCAAACAACAGAATTAGTGGGAGTCTAATAGTATACAATTTTAGCAGAATAAAGAAGTAAAAGATTGTGGAGTGATTTAGAACTCATAATTGAGTGAAAATAGCCCATTTATTCAGATGAATTTAGAAGGTCAGTGTCCTTAGGAAGTCTTTGAGTCAGTGTACCCAATAATTATTGAAATATTAGGTATTTAGAATCAAGCAAGGCATTTGACCTTATTTCTTTGGGTTGCTTTACTCAAAAAATGAAGAAATATGAGTTAGGTGCTAGAAGGATCGTAGGAATAAATGACTACTTGGCTAGTCATGTTCAAAATGTGTTGAATAATAGATTGATTCATTCTTGGCATCTTTCTGATTCAGTCACACTGAATTTCTTGCTGCGTTTTGCATAGGTCAAGCATAATTTTCCCTAAAGTTGTCTCCCCAGCACAAATTTTTTCATAACTTTTTTTTCACTTCACTTAGGCTTCTGCTGGAATATAGTTTTAGGAAGGTCTTCCCACACCACTTATTTAAAATAGGAATCTCTCATTGAATTCACATTAGCATAGTTTTCCTGTGTAATGCTTACTAGAGTCTGGAGCAAAAGCATATATACTTTTCTCCCCAAAACAGTGAGAACTTTTTTTAAATGTAATAACATTCACACCACAAAAGTGCCTGGCACACAGTAGGTGCTCATTAAATATTTATTGAATCAGTAAATGATTGGGATGGGATTCTTGTAGAATTATGCAGACTCGTCCTGTTTAAACAGAAATTATATAAAGATATAAATGGCAGCTTATCAAAAGCATGGGAGCAACTTGTTGGAAGATGGCAGAGGGAGTGGATGTGTTAGGAAAAACTCTGTGTAATTTTTTTAACACAACACTTGGAATATAGACATAATAAGCAGCAATGCTCTTTACCATATGCCCATGATGTCATTTGAATTAAACAGGTGGATGACACAAAACTGGGAAAGAATCCCTAATTTGATGCACGATAGCATTATGGTTCAGAAAGATTTTGAATAAGATGGACTACATCCAAAAAAAGTGAAATGCTTTAGGAAAACTGTAAAAAAACTACATTTAGATTTAAAAAAAATATGCTTGAGTACAGGTGGATGAAGGCACAATTAAAAGAAGTTCATAATGAAACAGAGCCAACCTCACCAAAATCTAGAGACTTTAGTAAACAGCAAACATTGAGATAGGCTATTATACAAATTAATTCAATATTTGGCTTTGTAAACAAAATGATAGTGTCTAAACAAGTGATACTCATTTCAGATTTAAATATAGCACATCTGGAATATAGTCTTCAGCTTATTCATTGATTTATTCAGTTTTTTATTCAATAAATTTTTATTGTATATCTACAATGTTAGCACTGTTTTAGGCACTGATATTACCTCCACCTCTGCTTTACATGGCAGTGAGCATTTTTGAAAAATTGGAGGGGGTCTTCATCACATTTTAACGGAAGCACTGACAAACTATCATTCATTTAGCCAGAATAAATAGAGCAAGGAGGAAAAAGATAAAGTTGACTTAAAAAGGGAGAGAAAGCTTACTTTAAGGATTTGGAGTTGCTGTTTTAGAGAAAGTGAATCAGATAATTCTGTTCTCATCTTTGTAGCTGAAAACTAAGACCCAGCAGATGAATTTAAGTGTTAAGTAGGAGTTAAGTTTCTACAAGTCCAAATTAAACTACTTAACAGTATTCTCCACAAAGTGCTGCTCTTTCCATGGCTGAATATGCTTAGCATTGTTTAGATGGCCATCTTTAAAAGTAGTTTAGACATTGCTCGTTAAAGTTTGGATGAGGTTATTTTCAATTCTGAAGTTCTGTGAAAATGAATTATATTCTCTGGATCAGATTCCAGAAGAACAAGAGAAGCGTGGTAAGTGGGTGGCTGTCAGAGTGTGCTTTGAAGGAAAAATTGTAGAATTTATGATCTTGGAATTGCAAGCATTCTGAATGATTTACAAGATCTGTTGTAAGAGTATGCTTGTTGTTTTATAAAGTGAAGAAAGGCGAAGCAGTGTCCTAATGTTGAAGGTGGCCAGGAAATCTGAGACAGTTTATAGAAAAGGAAAGAATGGAGTGGACTAAAAATAAGATTGTGACTCAATTACTAAAACCATTAAGTTTTACCTGAAATGAGGGTAAGTTAAAGTTGTTTTGTGATCGATGTGGAAATTTTTGAAAGCCCAAGGCAGAATATTCCAGTCAGGTTTATAACCCTACTCATCTTTTTAGACAGCAGTTCTGGTGCAGTTGGAATTAGAGATGATTTTTGGAAAGAGATATCAGAATGAATGCAGATTTCTTGAAAATAAGGTTATGGGAGTAACTCTTGTGGAGATTACCAGAAAGGAAAGAAACTTGGGAATACTATTCCAAGCTATATGGTATACAGATTTTAGGGGGGAAAGAAAGAGGGGGAGGGGGGAGGGAGGAGGTCAGGGGAGGAAGAAGGAGGGGGAGAGAGAGAGAGAGCTCCAAGATAGGAAGCAGGGATAGAAGGACTATGGAAACAGTGACCTGGTAGAAGACTATGTGAGGAAATATCTCTTAATACTTTCTGTAGAAATTTCTGATCAGGCTTACTCTTTGCAATTAGAAGAGCGTACTTTCTCAAATTCATTTGGTTGTGTCAATAATCAATATTTATTTGAGAAAATAAGGTGTTTTTTGTGTATGTGTGAGTGAAAAAGTTCTTGCATCTTTGAATGACCAAAAAGGATAAAAGAAATAATGTCAGGTCTTGATTGGGGTAGAAGTAAAGATTAGTGAAAGCAGAGTATATCTCCAAAGTTTGAAATTAACTCAAGAAAAAGGATTGAGGCTGTTTTGTGAAAAAGAATATCATGCTTTAAAATCAAACTGAGTAATGGACATTTGCATAGTATTAGTTACCAACCATAAGCCTTGCTTTATCGCAAGATCCCCATGCACTGTAGCAAAATATAGACAGTAGAAAACAGTGATTAATAGCACAAATGCAGGTGTCAGACCTCCTGCATTGGAATTCAAAAGCCAGAATTTACTATCATCTCATTTTGGACAAGATATTTACTCTTTCTGTGACATAGTTTTCTCATAATAAAATGAAATTAATAATAATCATCTTAGAAAGTTGTATTATAATGAATTGATATATGTAAAAACACAGACACTAAACTCCCCAAAGTCCTGACACATAATGAGTGCTATAGCTGAGAGAGTTGTTAATATTCTGGAGGTGATCAATTGGACTGTCACATTTTTACATTTTCCATTGCTGCTGAGTTTTATTGCAGTAAGCCTTGGCAAGGTGCGGGAGCAAAGAATGGTCTCTAAGTTAAGTATTTCCCTGAGGGCTTGGTTTATCATTGCGTCTTCTTTAAAGCGGAAATAAATGGAAGATTTATCTTTCATTTACCTGCTCTGATAAGTTTAGCAAAATAAATAATAATTTGAAAAAGTGTTTTTTTTTTCTTCCTTCCCTTTTGAAAATGTCTATGTTTTTAATCAGAGATTTTAAATAGAGCCACTTGTTTTCTTACATTATTAAAGTCTCCATTGCCATCTAAAATGCCCTTTTACTCTAATTGGATCATTCTTAGTATCATTCCCCAGTAACTTAGGAATCCATATTTCCATAAATGCAATCAAATCATCTCCTCCTTCAGAATTCACCGACCCTGGAGTCTGGCAATACACAATCAAGTTTGGTTTTTCAGTTGCTCAATCTTGTTTAGCAAAACTTGATTAGATTCTATCATCCTACTCATTAAATATTCCATCTGTTTAAAACTTCTTTTCTGTTTATAACAAAATTTCTCTCTTGTTCTCTGCTTTCATTTTGACTTACTCACTTTTCAATTTTGTAATAAAAACCAATATTGCAACATGTTATTTTTCTTTTTGTTTTGAAAAAATCTTTTTTTCTGGAGGAGTGAAAAATTTTTCTAACTATACATCAAGATTTCCAGACATGTTGCCCCACTTGGTGCAGTGCAGAGCTGGGCTAATATGAAATCTAAGGGACACACAGCCCCAGGGATAAACAGGTTTAGTTAATGATCCAAGAAGCAGCAGAATGGAAGGGTCATGCCAATTGCTACCAAAACGTTAGTCAGAGACTTCAAAAATTTAATTGGAACATTTGAGGAAAGGTGAGAAGCTTAGCACAAAAGAACTGTAGTCAGCAAGAGGAGCTGTGATAAAGAAATTAGAAACAGTCTCAAGACAGGTCATAAAGTGGGATGAATTTGGGATCTGGAATCAAATCCCTTGTTTTCAAACACCAACTCTATCACTTAACTTCATCAAGTTACATAAATTCTCTGAATTTCAGATTACTTTTCATGAAATGGAAAGAAATATATCTACCACTGAATGGTAATTTAGGTAATATGGAATTATTGATTTATTGATATATACTTCATATTTCTCCTAGAGGGTTTCCTGCTAGAGGGATCCATGTTTTTCTGACTCCAACATACACCTTTGAAAGTGATGTCCTGCAACTGCCCTTAACGAGAAAAATTTCAAACATAATGCACTTAATTCTTCATCTTGAAGACATTTGCTCTTCCCTTATCTAGAATGTTTCAAGTGTCCCATGACAGACTTTGTCAATCAATTCTAAATTTACAGTCATCCCTCTCCTCAGAGATCTTCCCTATCCAGTCCAGTCTATGGAATTCCCTAAGTTTCTTCTTTTTCTTTTGTTTAAACTGTTTGCAATTGTCTTATTCATTTATTTATATGCTTGTTTGTTTCTCTCCAGGAATGAACATTTCTTGAAATTCAAAGCTACCTTATTTTTTGTGTCCTCAAAATCTAGAGTTCCCTCTTCTGCAAAGAAGGAAATCAATAATTCTTACTGAACTAAAAATTAAATTAAATATTTGAAATGTACATGATTATACTAATGTCACAATAGATTATATAATACTTAATGCCAAGTAAGCCCTCAATAAATTTAGAATTTATTGATAACTGAGTTCATGAATTAAAGAAAATGCAATCAGAAACACAGCTTCCCATGATTATATTTTTTCATTTTATTTTATTTTCTTATTGAGGTAACTTTGGTTTACAACACTACTTGTGATTTAGAGACATAGGAGCACATGTTTGCAGTTGCATCCACCACACCAAACCACCATCAAGACACCTAAAGTCCAACATGGTATTTCCTAGACACTTTATTCCCCCTGCCCCCATTCTCGTTTTGTAGCCTCAATCACTGTAAGAATTATATGGTTGGGCCTCCCCGGTGGCGCAGCGGTTGAGCGCTGGGTTGTGAAGCTGCCCGCGGCCTCTGCCACGCAGGTTCGATCCCCGGCTGCTCCCCGGCCACCAGAGGAGGGTCCCACATGGCGCGCAGACCTCTCCTGCCGCCCGCTGCTCCCCTCAGCAGTGTACTTCGGTCCTTCTGCCTGCTCTGCTCCCCGCTCTGCCTCTGGTGAATTCTCTCACCCTCCCGCGCTTCTGACTGTACCCAGTGCATGTATTAACAAACAAACAAACAAATAAATAAATAAATAAATAAAACATGCCTCTATTTAAAAAAAAATCTTAAAAAAAAAAAGAATTATATGGTTTGATTTTATCTGATCCTTTGTTTTTTTCTCTGTGTTCCACATGTAAGTGAAACCACTTGATATTTGTCTTTCTCCTGATTTATCTCACTTAGCATTATCCTCTTTGGTTCTATCCATGTTGTCACAAATGATGAGTTCATCCTTTTTATAGCTGAATATTATTCCATTGAGCATGTATATACATTTTTCTCTATGAAAACTTCTTCTAACTCTGAAAGTAGAAAGTTTATTTTGAAAACTTACTGTGCTGTATGCTTTCTCAGCAAAGTCATTTGCATATTCAGGTAAGTCATTGGTATGGGGTAAAAAAAGAAATACCCAATTTTCTGTTTATTCTCCCTTTGAGAGTTTCTAAATTTTGAATTTATTTTAAAATATACATATTGGTTAGATATTAATTATAAATATATACATTTGATATAAATATGTACTTATATTTGCATAAGCATATATGTACACAATATAGGATCAAATATTTTCTTACTAATATTTGTGTAGGATTATAAGGTGTTAGATGCCATGAAGTAATGGGAAAAGTTTGATTGTGTCTAATTAAACAATTTTTTTATTTTTTCTATTTTTTACTGAAGTAACATTGCATTGTAAAATTATTTCTCTTCCAGGTATGCATAATCATAAATTAATCTCTGGATATACTATATTAAATTCACCAATAAAAATCCAGTTCTATCCTTCATCATACAATTTATCCCTTTTACATAATTGACCCACACTCTTCCCTCTTTCCTTCTGGTAATTTAGTCTTAGGTTTATTTTTGTGTTATTTAGTTTATTTGTTTTGGTCCTTTACATACCACATATGAATGAAATCATATTTTTTCTATGACTTATTTCACTAAGTGTATTACCCTCTAGGTCTACCCTCTTATTGAAAAATGATAGGATTTCATATTTTTTATAGCTGAGTAGTATTCCATTATTTATATACATACATCTTTATCCAGTCATCCGTTGATAGGTAGTTAGGTTGTTTCCAGTACTTAGCAACTGTCAATTATGTTCCATTATGTCAATTATGTTAAATTTGGGGGTGCATATATTTCTTCAAATTAGTGTTTCCACCTCTGGATAAATAACCAGAATAGGTATAAATGGATTGTAAGGGGTTTCTATTTTTAATTTTGTGAGTTATCTCCATACTCTGTTCCATAGTAGCTGCACCAATTTATATCCCTACCATCAACATACAAGTGCTCTATCTCTCTAATAATTGTGGTTTCTTGTCTTTTGGATAATAGCCATTCTCACAGGTATGAGCTAATATCTCATTATTTAAATTTGCAATTCCCTAGTAATAAGAGATGAAGAACATCCGTTCATGTTTCTGTTTGCATCTGTGTGTCTTCTTTGGAAAATTGTCCATTCAGATCCCATTTTTAAATTTTGTTGTTTTATAATTGTTGAGCTATATGAGTTCTCTTTATAGATTGGATATTAAATTTTTCACATGTATGCTTTGCAAATATCTTTTCTCTTTTTGTTTTGATGGTAGTTTCTTTGACTATGCTGAAAACTTGGTCGTGATGGAATCCCATTTACTTATTTTTGCTTTTGTTTTCCTTGCCTTTGAAGCTGAGTTCCTTAAGACATTTCAAAGACTAATGTCACAAAAGTTAAAAAAATTTTCTTTTGTATAGCTGAATAGTATTCCAAAATGTATGTATCTTTACAGTATGTTGTTTAGTTTAATAGACTAAGTCTTAGGTCAAAATGATTACATTAAGTGAGAATTAATTGTTCATATGATGACAGAGCCTTTAGCATAAAAGTTGAGTATCTGAATCCAGCAATGTCTGTGACTTTAAGTTGTAGTTTTTTTTTCCTCTCACATGAAACTGTGAGTTCTAATTGCACTTAAGTTTGTTTGCTTTTGGTTTCTCTCGATGACATAATATTTTGAGTAACAGGTGATAAAATCAACCAATGGTTTAAGACTTTTAAACAAATGGAATTCCAAAAGTTGGATTTTTATTTTCTGGATTTTACCTCCAAAACATACTGAAAACTATATATTTGAATTATGTATTAAGATTAATAAGCCAAATGTTTTCTTTCTTACATTGCTTAACAACAATATTATTAGTTAATTTTAAGTCTTATTCTGAACTCATTTATATGTGTCCATGAAGCATGTTAACTGCAGCAATCTCTCTTCAGAACAACTAGTTAATGATCATTTTCCCCAAATTTTCTCCTTTCTACTTCAACTTCTCTTGAGACAGAATGCAAATTGAGCTCCGTAACCATTGAAGCCAACTTCTGTTAATCTATTTTAGGTGACATATTCTGGGGCATTATGACAAGAGTACATAGATGACACCTTTAGATAATCCTGGAAGAACAAATTGCAGATCTATCAAATAACTTTATTGAATCAGGCCCAAAAAAGATCACACAGAACAAGAACGTTTGCAGAAACATGAACAAAAGAGGGATTTATGGAAGTCATTTTTAGAATGTTCCCTTATGGATCCTGATACAGAAAAAAAAAAAAGTGTTGAAGTACATAACACCTTTTTTTTTTTTTCCCCATGCTTTGTTGGCAGGCACCTCTCACTTGGGGAAACTTTATTTCATTAAATGACTGTCAGGAAAGAAAATAATCTGCATTTTCACATTTTCCAGCAAGAGTAATCTGGCACAACAGCTGTTAGCCTTTGTACATTATTTGTAATTCTGTCTTTTCCAAGATACATTAGGAGGCCTGATTTTGATTTACAGGATATTATTACATTTTTAATTACTGAAAGTATGGTTTTCATACGATAATTGTTTTATCAAGTAGAGTACATGGAACTCAGGATTGTTACACTTTATACAGTCTTTCAAAAACCCTTAAAATTATATACTGTTGAAAGTGATTGTCTCTGCAATGCTTATCTTAGTCACATTTTATAAATAGTTCGTGGCCTTAAGTTATGTACTTCTTTGGTGAAATACAACATGTTATTTGTCTCTTTAAATATTTCTTCTCCCATCTGCCCATCCACATAGATCATGAGCTCCTTGGGTTCAGGGATTATTGCTTCTTAATTTTGTTTCTCTTTGGAACTCCATATCTTGAATGGCATCTGACATATAGTATTGGATCATTGTTTTCCGAATGACTAGCAGTGAATGGAGACAAATTTATTCTTCAATAGTTATCTCTTTGTTTGCAATTAGTCATGATTTTACTTTAAATCCTGACTAGTACAGGATTCTATGTTTGGGGTGTGTGTGTGTGTATGTGTGTGTGTATATATATCTACACTTGTGTGTGTGTGTATGTTTTACATATATATGTATATATATATAATATATAATATGTAATAAAAACTAGAACTGAAATTAGAGCTAGCCAGAACTTGATTATGTCCATATCCCTTATTTCTTTGATGGCTCCATTCATTCCACTGTTTTCAAATTCAGCACTTCTTAAAGTTTATTCCAAATATATTTAGACCAGTGATGTGCTCTGTGATGAATATACTCTATATTGAAGTAAATTTGGAAGTGCTTATATTCTATATGTCTTTCTTGGAAATTCATATAGAACTCACAAAAGAACATCTTTAAAATTTACTTGTTTTACTGCAAATTATCTTTGTTAAAACCCTCATTTCCAAACTTATTTGTGTATGGAATTATTTCCTATTTTCTGTAAAATCTATTACCATCCCTTGATAATTACGAAGAAAACACATCAGATTATGATGTCCTGATGTGTTACGCAAACATTTTATATACTTGACTGTGCTCTATTCTTTGGCATTTTCCTATCCCATCAGCAACCTGTTGTATAAATAACCACCTTTTGTTTAAGTAAAAAATAAAAACTTGCTCAACCTTCTAATATTCTGTTTTGTAAGATCCGCAATGTCCATCTTGATTTGGCTGGTTTACTGTCATTTTATAGCCTCTTTTCAATGCCATCTGCAGAAGTCATGAATCATGACTTCACCCACAGAATCTGGCATGAACTTCAACCTGGTATAAATATCAGGGAAAAAGTTTCATATCTTTATATTTTCAACTTTCATCTTTATATTTTCAACCCTCAATCCCTGATCAAATTACAAAGAAATGTATTGAAAAAGCAAATCAGGATTCCAAATATACCTGAAAAGCAAATCAATATTCCCAAGAGGTACTTATTTAACATACGAAATAAAGAAGACATTGTGATATGATATGCAACACAACAACTATAGTTGATACTACTGTATTGCATATTTGCAAGTTGCTAGGAGATTAGATCTTAAATGTTCTCATCCCAAGAAAAAATATGTGAAATCCTAGTAACTAGCTCTTTTGTGATCATTTTGCAATCTATACTAATATGGAATCATAATGTGCACATAAAACTAATGTGCTGTTGTATCATACATACATACGTGCACACACATACATATATACATACAAGATTTCTTTTTTTTAAGATTTATTTATTTATTTATATAAGCACTGGGTACAGTCAGAAGCGTGGGAGGGTGAAAGAATCCACCAGAGCCAGAGGGGAGAGCAGAGCAGGCAGACTGATGAAGTACACTGCTGAGGGGAGCAGTGGGCGGCAGAAGTCTGCGTGCCATGTGGGACCCTCGCCCAGCGGCTGGGGATCGAACCAGCACTGCAGAGGCTGTGGGCAGCTTTGCAACCCAGCACTCAACCGCTCCACCACGGGGGAGGCCCTATGTATAAGATTTCAATTGCATTAGACAGTTTTCCATGAGGTCCAAATCTATTAGAATAGTTTTGAGGCATGTCTCCAACAAACTAAGCTTTTGATATGTATTGATTATTTCAATCCACTATTTTTTTTCTATTTTTCATCTCCTTCATGGGTTAGCTTATGTTTTGGAAATTGTATGCTTGGAGAAAGTAAACCACAATTTTTGATGCTATTGCAGGCTATTTCATAACCATTCCTGTTTTTAGTGATGAGGACCACTTAGAGCAGAGTAACTTCCTGTAAGTGAGAAATTCATTGACATATGAAACAGACTTTAATTTTGCTTTTGAATGTACAGTCAGAAAAGAGCTACTGAGATCACAAAATCTCTTAGACACACAGAGCTGTATTTTCAGAGTATTATGAGAATATTGGCTTTCACACTGAGAGGTTACATCACTTCTCTCTCCCCCATATTCCGTGTTCATCACTACCATCTTTTGCTTCATAGACTTCTAAAATGAGATTAGCAATTTTTAAGGACAAAGCTCTGAATTACTTTGCAAGCCAATTAGAGAAACCTATTATTAAACTAGAAATCATAGTGTAGTTTTAAAACGGTAGGGATTAACATGAATGATATGTTAATCCTTCTAAACTATTGGTGAGATGCAAGAATGAAAAATGATTAATTTTTGTCACAGGTGTTTCTATTGTTGAATCCCTCATTTAATATTTTAAACTTAATTTTATACTTATTTTTATCAGCTTGACGCTGTTATTTTCATTAACTCAATTACAGAACTATTTCTAAAATGTTATGCAACTGTAGTCATATTTTATCTCAACCCAATAACTGCAACTGAGTATTACATGCAATTAGCATCCAGGACCATTGTTTTCTCAGTGGTTCATTTTTAACATTCACTCAGTAGAGATGGTATTATAAATATTTTTATTACAACATTTAATGAGATTTAAATAAGAATGTCAGGGCCTCCCCTAAGAATATCAGTGGTGCAGCGGTTGAGCGCTGGACTGCGAAGCTGCCCACAGCCTCTGCAGCACCGGTTTGATCCCCGGCCGCCAGCGAGGGTCCCACATGGCACGATAGACCTCTCCTGTCTCGCCTGCTGCTCCCCTCTGCAGTGTATTTGGCCAGTCTGCCTGTGCTGTTCCCTGCTCTGGCTCTGGTGAATACTCTCACCCTGCCGCACTTCTGACTGTACCCAGTGCTTGTATAAATAAATAAATAAATCTTTAAAAATAAATAAATAAGAATATCAGATTAAATTTTATTTTGTATTTGTAATGAAATCCATGCATTATAAACTACCTACTTAGTTATGTAAGTTCTAAATCCAATTCCTATTCCTTTCCCCCAATGTATTATCAAAAGTGTTTCAATCTAACAGAAATAAATAAAATGAGATAAATCTCAGATTTTTAAGGTCTGTTTAAACAGAAGATTAATAATCTGAACAATTTCTCCATGTTATTTTGTTTTTATTCTGTTATCTGACCTCATGATGTCATGATTGAAGAGTATTTCCTCATGTTCCTTTTTAAGACTTGTATGAAAACATTATTTTTTCCTGCTTTTCTACATTTGGAAATAGTTTCAAGGCTTTAAGAAAATTATAGCTTAACATATATAGTAAATTTTCAGTGGTTTTTACATTTTTCTTAAATTTAATTTTATTTTTTGAAATTAAAAAGATAATTCCAGAAAATATTTGTTGCACTCAGAATTTATTCTTAATTGAGCATGGAAATCCAACATTTTTACAAGGTCAGCATAGTAACTATACTGGTGAACTAATATGTATGTATTTGGATCTTGATTTGGATATGTCCCACTGATAGTTAAGAGAGAAAGATTTGTGGTTATTCCTATCCCCCAGTCTCCACTTAAACATTTCATTAGGTGTAATGGACTGTGGGCTATTATGACTTCAAAGGGGTACTCAGAGTAGGGTTGGTGCATCTGCAATCTAAATCTAGATACTAAATAGAGGGACTGAGTGGAATGCTAAGCTTTCTTCACTACCGAATGTAGCTTACACTTGCTTTTTCTTGAAAGGGCTTTTTTTTCTTCCTTCTTTTTATATATTTTTAATATAATTTTTCTTTTTTTTTTTGCACAATGTATGCATTTTCATCTTGTTATAGTTCCCATACAATTCCCACCCCCCTTGTTTTGATCCTACTCCCTCCTCCCCTTCCGTAGTATGTCTCTGGTTTATAGTTGCTTGTTGATTTTGATTTTTACTTTATTATAATTAGTCTTTTCCCTGGTCCCTTATTTAGGTTTTCTAAATTCCTGCTATGAGTGAGACCATATGGTATTTTTTTTTTCTTTCTGGCTTATTTTGCTGAGCATGATCCCTTCCAGCTCCATCCATGTTGTTGCAAATTATGAGTTTATCTTTTTGATTGCTGAGTAATATTCCAATGTGTATATGTACCATATCTTCTTGATCCAGTCATCTATTTTTTGGCATTTGGGTTGTTTCTATAGCTTAGCTATTGTAAATAGTGCTACTATAAACATAGGGGTGAAGGTGCCATTTGGAATTAATGTTTCTGTGTCCTCTGGGTAAATACCTAGGAGTGGAGTTGCTGAATCATATGGAAGTTCCATCTTTAGTAGGTTGAGGAATCTCCACACAGATTTCCATAGTGGTTGGACCATTTTGCACTCCCACCAGCAGTACAGGAGAGTTCCTTTTTCTCCACATCCTCGCCAACATTTGTTGTTGCTAGTTTTTTTTAATATGTACCATTCTCACTGGTGTAAGATCATATCTCATTGCATTTCCTTTCAATAAGTATTTTGAAAGAGCTAGGAAACTGAGTTATTTATAAGTGATTTATATATGAACTTCTCTCTAGAAGTGGTGCCAAGGAAATAACAAAATCATACCACTTTGATAATGATTTATAAAACCTTAAGATAGTAGGGAGAATGCCTGCCTGATTGCATCACATTAATAAATGAAAAATGATGTTGAGAATATGTATTGTAAGTAATTACTAGGAGTCAGTCACTTTGAGAAACAAATAATATTTGTTTAAAAATATGTTGATGCAATGCTGTGTTACTTGGAAATATTCTTTCCAGGTAGATCAATGTGAATTTCATTGCTAAATAGATCTCCAATATCCACCAAAGCTGTTTAAAATTGAGTTTAGTTTTGTTTCTTTTGTTTTGTTTCCTTATAGTCTACATATGACTAAACTCAAACAAATCCTATAAATCTGACAGAATTGAGGTTACAAGAAGAGAAGATGGTAGGGTGGGAAGTAAATGTAGGAGGGGTGCCAGTGGACTATGGTGGAGATCTGTGGGTGCCTTGATGGTGAATGTGGTATACATCTGAAGAAGTGTGGAGCTATGCACCTCAATTATACACAGTTTTATAAATCCTTAGCACAGTAAAAATAATACAATTAAGAAATAAAAGTCACTTATTGAAATGTTTTCTGTGTCTAATTGTTAGGAATTGTTCCAATAATTCTGAGATTAAATCTAGAAAGTTTCATTTAAAATATACCCCCCAGTTTAGACCTATTATTCTAGTCAAACATTACATTTTTACTTTCACTACAAAATTGCTATTACTGATTATAGCTTTATATAATGTGATAAGTCTTTGTGAAGGAGAATGATAAGAAATAACACATTTTGAGTACTTGATTTTATATTAGATAATGTCTTCTCTATGAAGACACTCTCAAGATATATAGATATTCTCAGTATCTACAAAATTAGGTATCCATTAGCAACGTGTCTGAACCTGAGTCTACATTTTCAAGTGTACGATCAAAATGATTTTTATTATCTTTAAAATAAATTATTTTTGTGGGTCTCCCTGGTGGCACGGCGGGTTGAGCTCAGAGCTGTGATGCCACAGTCTCTGCTGCTCTGGTTCAATTCGGGCCAGTAAGGGAGCAACCCACATGGCACGGCAGACCTCTCCTGCCTCGCCCACTGCTCCCTTCAGCAGTATTTTCCATCCATCTGCCTGTTGTGATTCCCGCTCTGTCTCTGGTGAATTCTCTCACCCTCTTGCACCTCTGGCCATACCCCAGGTCTTGCATAAATAAATAAATCTTTAATAAAATAAAATAAATTATTTTTACTCTGAATTTATCCTTGAATTGTTGTAAATTCCATCTCAGTCATTTTTGGTGCTGTTCTTTTCCTATAATTGTACTATAATCTGTGAAGTTTACCTGATATCACCAAAATGGATGAGTGAGTAATAGAAATAATTTTAATTATATAACAGTTTTAACAATAATGGTGAAATAAGTAATATTTCTGTAGTTTTTTGTTTTTTTTTTTTTGTTCTTGTGTGCTGTTCTAATTCTTCACATGAATCACGTCAAAGAAAAATTATTCTTGCACTTGTTAAAATGTTAAGACAGAATTATTCAGACTATCACAGTAGGTGCAGGGTAATAGAACAGGATTTTTCAGTAGGGGCGAGGAATTGGGCTCAAATCTCCTGAAAAGTTGGGGCTGTTGCTAAGGAGCAGGAAGGTCAGGGGGTCGGTCAGAGGATGGAAAATTAGTACAAGAGTAAGATACAATTGTTGCTAAGCTGAACTAATAGAATTCTTGTTCAAGGCAGGCCATGGTGATTAGATATCACCTTGGTGATGGTGGGGGCAAAAGAAAGTGATGAGATATCAAGCATAGGTCTTTCTGGTGACCATCCCTCATCTAGCAGGCCACCAGGAGTTACCTCATTAGAACAGAAATCATTTCTAATAATCAGAAAATTATGAGAGTTTTAAGAGCTCTGTTTTATTTTAATTTTCCCTCTGTTCCCTCCTGCTTCCTTCCACTTAGTTCTTAATAAACCAACTGCATGCTAAACTCCATCTTAAATATACTTCCAGGGAAACTCAAACTGTCTGAGAGAACAGGTGCTAAAGATGAAGTTTTGGAACAGGATCATTTACTACCCACCTGACAAGAAGGATTTCACCACTGGTTGCAGATTGAGACAGTAACCTTGAAATAAGTCAAAGTGGAGAACTGGGGTGGATACTGGTGGAAGGATGTATATTAGCTTATTTGAAAAATTAGGTATTTGATAAATTTAAAGGAATACCAACTCTAGGAAATCCCTAAACAAAATTAAATAGCCATTTCAGAGTCCCATGGTGTTTAGAAAAGAAAATAACAAAAAGGTGACCCATGTGCAGAATTTTTACTTCCAGTTCCTGAAGTATGGGGTCTGCTATTTTAAAATGTTATCAAATGGAGGATCTCTCTCTTAAGGCACAGACAGTGAATTATAAGTTGTAACTCTTGCCTGAGGACTTCAAACTCCTCCTTCCAAGAAACCAAAATGCAGAAAGAAAAGTCACTATCTAGGTTGGGGTATTTGATCTCAAAATAGAAAGTGCCTGAGGGGGAGGGATGTAACATGGTTGTGAAATAGGCAATACAGTTATGTGTCCTTTACTGATGGTAAATGGACAAGTTTATCAACTGGGGCCTGAAAAAAATCTGCTGATTAAGGACTTAGAGTCCCCAGAAATGAGAGCACAGGTTATGCCATTTAAATGTAATCCACCAAGAGAGCAGAGTTTCATATTGAGGAAACAGAATATTCAGTGGATCTACAAAACAAGACAAGCTACAACCGTGAAGCCCTGTGTTTCTTTTTCTCATTCCTCTAAAGAAGAAAGATTTATCAGAATCCTGGAATAATTGATTCTATAAATATTCTTGAAGAAGATTATATCCAAACAACTGTTTACCTCATTAGAGAAAGTAGGTTAGCAGGCAAGCTAGAATACATTTTTTTGGGAATAAGCAAATTCAGGGTTTACCGATTTAGGTAGAAACCTAAAACACATCCTGAGGAGAGACAAAACTCAAGTTTTTTTTTTTTTTTTTTTTTTTTAATAGAGGAGAAAAAAAGGATGAGGTAATGATCAGGTGAAGGAGTCACAAGGGATGAATGGTCAGGTGGGTGGGTCACAAAGTAAAAGGTGAATGCTCACTTTTACCTGTCCTTCACACACAACATTCTTGTTCTTGCTGGTTTCTTGTAAAGTTGGATGTTGGCTGTGGCTGTGTGACCCAGTCAATTCCCAATTCAGTAATTCCTCTAGTAAAATGACAATGTGATATGTCCCCAACCACTTTCAAGAAAAAACATGTTTTAATAGAGATACTGGGAGTATTCTGTGTAGAACGCTGTAAACACCTTCATTGATTACCCCAAGGCACACCCCTTCTGGGATGGCCAGCAACCAACAAACATAGATATGGTGGTATCAAGAGGCTGGTCATCTTGGCCAAGGGAAAGATTCTGCTTTTCTTTAATATAAGAGAAACCTGAACATGTGTAAATGTTAGTGAATATAAGCCTGTAGGCAGGAGGAAATTTCTTCAGAAAGTACCTGAGGGGAGTAGGGAAGGAGAGTAGGGGAAACAAGAAAGGAGGTCCCATTGGCTATGGTGGAGGACAGTGTGAGCTTAATGGTGGGTGTGTTGTGGTAACATACTTTTTTTTTTAAAGATTTATTTTATTTATTTATACAAGCACTGGGTACAGTCAGAAGCGTGGGAGGGTGAGAGGATTCACCAGAGCCAGAGCGGGGACCAGAACAGGCAGACTGACGAAGTACACTGCTGAGGGAAGCAGTGGGCACGGCAGGAGAGGTCTGTGCACCATGTGGGACCCTCGCCTGCAGCCGAGTATCAAACCGGTGCTGCAGAGGCTGCGGGCAGTTTTGCAGCCCAGCACTCAACCGCGCCACCAGGGAGGCCCTGTTGTGGTAGCATACTTCTGAAGAGATGTGACCATATACCTCTATCGAGTATTTAGTCTTATAAACCAACATTACCTTAATAAAATGATACAATAAAAACAAAGTAAGATAAGGCAAGAGGGTGATGAGATTCAGTCATAGGTGATAATTATTAATACTAAGAGGTAGGATTTTGAGTATAATATTTTCTCAAAAAGTATCCCCATTAACTTTGTTGAATTTTTAAAATCACACCTGCAATATATTGTAATGATTTCATTTGCATCATTGTCTTTATTTGAAATGTCTACACATCAGAACAATTCAATATTGTCATCAAATGAACCCTGATGGTATTACCCTCAGATCCAGGTATTTGAAATATAATATAGAGTGTAACTATGCTTATCTTTCTATTTCAACACTTTTTTTTTTTCTGTGAATTTTGACTGAATTAGGCCATGGCTTGCTGGCAAAACCCTTCCATTGCCTCTGGGCTTCATACCAAATATTGTGTCTTTATGTAGAAATAAAACAAAACTTCTTATATCTGGACCGCTGGGGAATGTGGTTGATTTGGATATATGGGAATCCTGAAAGCCTGGCTCTCTTTTCAGCCATGTGGTTGCTGTTCTCCTCCCTTCTGGTTAGCCCCATCTCTGCTTTGGGAGCTTGTCCCACCACAGTTTCATGCCAGTTCCTCCTTCATCCAGCTGGCCTTAACTCTCCTGCTGGCTCTGGCGGCTCCATGTTTTCATGCCAGACTAAGTCTTCTGTTTCCAACATGGCTGCCCCCCTTTTCATTTCTAGTCTCAGGCCAGACTCAAATTTATGCAGACAAACTAAAAATTTGAGTGTTTATAAATAAGGTTGGGATGGATATTTAGGGCTGTCTTATAATCTATGAAAATGTGTAATGCATTTGTCATGCATGGCAAATATTCTCACTTTAAAGAGGAATACTTCCCTGGTGTTCTCCTCCCTTCACTGCTTCCATATCCTAGTGGCTGAAAATCTCGGTGGGAGTGCTTTTGGGCATTCTTTTGGTTAGGTTGGTGCCATGTAACATCCTCACCACACTAACATATTTCACTGGAATTTAATTGATCATAAACGTCAGTCATAGCTATTTCTAGACTTTTGCTACAGTATACTTTGGCTTCTCTGAATCCAAAGACACCCTCAAGCCAAGTAAGAATGTTGACAAGCAGAATAAAAGGAATCGCTTTACCATCTGTACTTTGGGAATTTTAGTCTCAAACATCCAGTAGATAATTAAGCAACTTGTTTGAAACAAAAAGCAAAGTTGTAACTGCAAAAACTCCCAAATGTCCCTCTTTTTATCCTGCCAGTGTTGGAACTATTTAACCAAAATAAATCAGATTTGGAGACAAGTGGAGTGATATTTTAACAGAAAATATGACCAGGCTAACCCAGTCTTTATTTTAGTCTATTTTTACACTTATAGAGATAAGTGTGTTGCTCATCATTATCACATAAATCTAACTCAAGAAATATAATGCAGATGCAAATTGAAACAAGTGATTCTATTTAGAGACACTGTAATGATTTATAAAAGCAGTTGTTTGAGAACCTATAGAGACTAAAATTGGTTAAATGTAACTGCATATATCATTTTGTGAAATAAGAAAGCACAGTTTTCTGCTCTCTTAAAGCCAGGTTGTTCTATTTTTTTTTAAAGGTCAGAATTTTCACCATCTGTTTCTAAACTGCACAGATGGTTGCAAATTTAAATCTGTTGTAAAAGTGTATTGCTTACTGTGCTATCCACAGCTTTCTCTGGTAAGTGTCAAATATATCAATTGACAGTTAATAGCAGCAGTAACTTTTCAACTATCAAAAAGAGCTATTAGAATTCACTAACCCATGCAGAATCTCAGTCTTTTCCTGAGCTAAATCGGTGATGTTTCCTTCACAGTTATTCCCCGCCCCACCCCCCCAGATTAAAAAACTTCTGCCAGTCAAATTCCCATATGTCCAATTACCCACATTAAATGTGTGGAACATTAAATGGTGATGTAGCACGCATGATTGAATGGTGTGACATGAAATTTAAATAGATATGAGTACCTACAGAGGTTCACTATGAGAAGTAATAGTTTTATTATCGGCAATATGAAATAGAAAGTGTGAACTGATTTATACTAATTTGGCCATGCACAGCTATTTTGGCTGTTATGTTGATTTGGTTCAGTTTGGTAGTGGTAGTTGGAGGAAAGAATGATTTCTTGAATATCTAAGTTGTAATGAAAAAAGTCAGACTAAATTGTACCACACAAACCACACACATTGCAAAGCAGAAACAAATATCTGTCATACAGATTGTTCTCTAACTGGATGTGATCTTGGCTCATTATCTTTTTTCCGCTCCTGGTAACCTTGGTGAACCATTTGTTTAAAACTTACACCTAAATCAGTCTTCTCTTTTGAGGAATTCAACTGAACATCTGCTGGAGTCAGGAGATCACCAATCCTCTAAGTAGACAGAGGACATAAAAATCACGTACGGGTTAAGCATGGGTCACTTTCCCTAAATTTAGAGATTATTGGACTTTCTGGATCCGTATCTCTCGTTTATGCAAGCGAGGAATGCCTATCTGATGTTTTATTCAACCGTTATTTCTTGAATACCTTTTATTGCTTGTTTTAACAGGAATTCATTTTTAATATATTTTGTCCAAATGGCCCATTAACTTCATCCACAAAAACTTACTTCTAACATTCAAAATATGGCTATAAGAGTCTCTGGCATAATGTCCAGTTGGAAAATTGCCTTTTTCTTTCCAGTCCTAATTCATTACCCTCAAGTGTAAATTTATAATTATAGCAACTCATGCACCAAGAATGGAATTTAAACCATCTTATATACAATATCTTCGGCCCGTCCCATGTATAGTTAGACTAGTCTGTCTCTGACTAGGATTTGAAGGTGGAAAAGTACCTTATTTATCCTCAAATAGCCCTTTATTGTCATCTTAATTTTCCTGAAATTCTCTCTTCTCACTTTTCCCTTTGGTGAAAAATGCAAAAACTGAAAATTTTCTACTGACTCTAGGAGATCTTAGTCTCCAAAGTGGTCCATACCCTCTTCCTAAACATGAATCAACTAATTAATGCTGCTTTATCTGGGGCTTCCAACTTGCCCTGTGATGAATAATCCCGGTTCTGCAAAACTGAGAATTTTAACAGTGAGCAAATCTCAAAACTGGACTTGGATCTGCCTCAGTTTATTCCATAAACTCTTTAGTCATTTCATTCCTTTCCAAAACACTCATCTTGAACTATTTTCACATGGTGACATTATTAATCAGTAGTTGAATGAGTGGTATTTGATTGATTTTTCTCCTTCCCTACTGTTAAAATACCTTTTGAGTCCTTAAAATGCCTTTTGAGTATTTTATTTATTACTAAAGGATTAAATGGCACTTACCACATGACAAGCATTGTTCTAAAATCCTTACAATTATTAACTTGTATAGTCTTCAAGTTGCATTTTCTTAAATGATTAGTGATATTAAGCATCTTTTCTTATACCTTTTCTTTAGAAAAATGTCTATCCAGGTCCTCTGTCTATTCTTTAATTGGATTGTTAGCTTCTTTGCCATTGTATATGTTCTTTATGTATTTTGGCATGATTCCTCATATATGATTTGCAAATATTTTCTTTACTCCATAGGTTCTCATTTCATTTTTTTGATGGCCTCCTTTGTTACACAGAATCTTTTTCTCTGTGTTGTTGTTAATTTTGCTTTGTTGCTTGTGTTTTTGGTATCATAGCCAAAAACCTATTGCTCAGGCCAAAGTTAAGGGAATTTTTCCTCCATGTTTACTTCTAAGAGTTTTACAATTTCATGTTTTTTGTTTAATCCTCAATCCATTTCAGGTTAATATTTGTGAATGGCATAAATAGAGGTTCAATTTCATTCTTCTGCATGTGGTTATCTGGATCTCCCAGCACCACTGAATATTCCACCGAATACTCCACTGGTTTCAGTGCATATATCAGTTGACAGTATGTGTCAGGGTTTAATTACTGAACTTTTAATTCAGTTCCATTAGTCTATATGTCTATTTTTATAACTTTACCATTCCTTTTTGATTTACTTTGACTTTGATTGTAGTTTGAAAACAGCTTTGTTCTTCTTTTTTAAGATTGTGTCTTTTGTAATTCCATATAAATATTAGGATTCTTTTTCTATTTCTGTAAAAATACCATTTGAATTTTGACAGAGATTGCACTACAACTATAGATTGTTTTGGATAGGATGAACATTTTAGTAACATTAGTTCTTCTGTTTCATGAACACAGCATACTTTTGTTCTCTTCAGTTTTTAAAACCAAAGTCATAGTTTTTAGCATATATATATTTTACCTCTTTGATTAAATTTATTCCTAAGTACTTTATTATTTTTGACATTATTGTGACTGCAGTTGATTTCTTTATTTCTTTTACAGATATTTCATTGTTAGTAAGTAGAAAGGCACCTGCTTTCTAGTTGTTGGTTTTATATTGTGCAACTTGACTGAATTTATTGATTTTTTCTACACTTCTTTTTTAAAGCAACTATTGAGCTGTCATAATGATTTTTATCTTTCATTCTGTTAATGTGGTATATTACATATATTTATTAATTTGTTAATGCTGAAATCTTTGCATCTCAAGGAGAAATCCCAATTGACCATGCAACATGATCTTTTTATTGTGCTGGTGAATTTGATTTATTAATATATTGTTGAGAATTTTTATACCTACATTCCCCTCCTCTTATTAGTTCCACATGCCATTGTTTATTCAACCCATATTTCCTGACTTTCTGAAACGCAGCAATGGATATTATTTAATTTACTTTTTTACTTCTAAGTTTATAATGTTAAATCTAATTACCTTGGTAATTCTGTTGCTGGGTCAAAATGATTGTATAGCCCTTGATAGGAATAGCTGAGCTGATCTTTAGAAATGGATGTATAATAATATATTACCTTATTACTAGTCAGGCATGTGAATGTCCATTTCTTAACATCCTTGAACTTTTATTAAACGCATGCCAAATGTATTATTATTTTTAAATCTTTGATCATTTTACTGGAGAAAAAATGATATCTCACCAGTGATTTATTTTCTGTACTTAATCAGTAGGCTGGTTTTACAGTTCAATTTATTTTTGTGAACAATTCCTCTTTGGTAGTTTGGTACTTGTATTCTTTCTCATTTTTTGCATTAAATAAATCACAAAAAGGCAAAAGAATTTATTAAGACTATGAAGAACAGACTTGCTACAACTGAAGATGTTACTATGAGCATTTATTAGATAGACCTGAACTTTTTTTCCTTCTCAGATGTCCTGAGATTTGATAAATCATGATTACAAAGTTTGTCTGGTAGTTGTATGCGGGGTATCTGTCATCAAGAATTTATATAAGAATGTTAAAAGTGATTGAGAATCCCATTAAAAGAAATAACCTTAATCATCCACAATAACATTACATTAATTATTGATAAATCTAATCAGTAGTCTGAAATTGCTCACATCTAATATTAATCAGAAAGGCAGATGAAGTCCCACCAAGAGAACAGGCTCTTTGTGCCTTCTACACCTGTTTAGTGTTATTGTTGACATACTCCTGACTTGCAGAAATATTATCTGAATGTGAACCAGAAAGATGATATCCTTCAAAGGAATGACTTCATTGTGTGAAGGATTTGCTTTCAAAATTGAAGTATCTAGGGCCTCCCCGGTGGCGCAGCGGTTGAGCGCTGGGTTGCGAAGCTGCCCGCGGCCTCTGCGGCACCGGTTCGATCCCCGGCTGCTCCCCGGCCACCAGAGGAGGGTCCCGCATGGCGCGCAGACCTCTCGGCGCGCAGACCTCTCCTGCCGCCCGCTGCTCCCCTCAGCAGTGTACTTCGGTCCTTCTGCCTGCTCTGCTCCCCGCTCTGGCTCTGGTGAATTCTCTCACCCTCCCGTGCTTCTGACTGTACCCAGTGCATGTATAAACAAAAAGAAAGAAAGAAAGAAAGGAAGAAAGAAAGAAAGGAAGAAAGGAAGAAAGGAAGGAAGGAAAGGAAGGAAAGGAAGGAAAGGAAGAGAAAGGAAGAAAACATGCCTCTATATAAAAAAAAAAAAAAAAAAAAAAAAAACCAAAATTGAAGTATCTAATATTGTCAGGTCTTATAAAATGCTAAATTTAGTAATATTTTTTGTTTATTTTAAACTGATTCTCTTAAGAAATTGATTTTATTTTTCTTTCTTCACATTGCTCTAACAGCAGTACTCAGGAATAGCTCATAGATTAAAAAAAAGTGAACAGAAAGATGAGAGAGAGAGAGAAAAAGAGAGAGAGAGAGAATGAATAAATTATAAAGAATATAGAATATGGTGAGATACCCATAATCCATTTTAGCTATAAATTCTTTCAGAGAACCTTTTGATAATTCTGCTGGATTGAATTGTCCACCATTCCAAAGTTAACCATAATATTGAATTGATGTTTACAAATTTCATTTATTCCTTTGTATTTTGTATGTATAAAAAATAAAACAATGTATAGTATTATTGGCGTTAATATTTATAGGAATAGTGTCAATGGGAATCATGTAACTGTATAATTCATTTCCAATGCTATAGACTGTCTTAGTGCATGCACATACTAAAATTCATCATCTTTTTTTTTTTTTTTTTTGCCAATAGACATCTAAGCTGTTTCTAAATTCTTGAGATTTCAAATACTTCTGCCTCAAGCATTCTTCTACTCGACTAAAAGAGAAAATATTCAACTGTTTCTTTAGGGCAAAACCTAGACTCAAGTGACCTGTTTAAAGCATATTAGTTCATCAACTTTAGTAGGTCTTCTCCAACTTGATTTTCAAATGTGATTGTGCTAATTTATGTGATCATCACATAAATTAAATTTTCAGTTTATTTACTTTCCAATCAACTTAATTTTTTTTGGCCCACAATGTTTTATGTTAAATTGAATTTCACTGTGCTTTATATTTCCTTCAGACTTGGGTATTTGAGGATTTTTGACATGTATTGACAAATCCTGTTTTTCTCTTCTGAATTATAAATATTTGTTGCATGCTGTTGATACTTAAATTACCTTGGTAACATTTTGTAATTATAATTTCAAAGCACCTAAATTTTTAGTTAAATGAAACATAAACTGTCAATAGTTTCATTTATGATTCATACTTTCTGTTTGTGATCTTTTGAAATCATTTATTTTTTTCAAAATGTTTAAGCTTTTATTTTTCTGATAATATATTTTTGCATCTGGTGTAAGATAGAAACCTACCTTTATTTTTTAGTATATTATTTTTAGCATGCCATTCCAGCATTAAAATTAATCATTCTAACTTTTTCTCGCTGGTAGCTAATTACATCTTTCATTACCAGTTACATGGTTCTAAATACATATATCTTTTAGTATGGATTTTATTGATCTGTGTGAGTTTGTTGACATAGCCTTACATCAATACCTTATGGTCTTAAATCTTGATATTTCTTCTAACATTTTATATCTAACAAGACAAGGTTCTCCATTCCACCCAATTTGTTTTCTTTTCTATTTTTTTTTAATATTTATTTATTCATGCATACAAGAACTGGGGTACAGGCCAGATGTGTGTGAGGGTGAGAGGATTCACCAGAGACTGAGTGGGGAGCAGAACAGGCAGACTGACTGAAATACACTGCTGAGTAGCAGCGGGCGAGACAGGAGAGGTCTGCTACACCAGGTGGGTCAGCTCCCTGGCCAGGGATCAAACTTGTGCTGCAGTGGCTGCAGATAGCTTCATAGTACTGAGACATAAACCTGTGCACCACCAGGGAGGCCCCAAAATTGAAAACATTTTTACTTATATTTCAAACATATTGACATACTTTACTGATTATACACATTGATACGTGTTTACTGATTATACATACTGATTTTTTTCTAATGCATATATAGATTTATACAATAATATATTTAAAATCTTTACTGAACTATCCTATAATTCTGGAAATCTGTACCTGCTGTTTCTAAATAAGTAAGTTATGTTTTCAATGAATGAGAATGATTCCTATTCCAGTCTTTATATATTGTTTTTCTTGTCTTGCTCCAGTGATTGAATTCTTCACTATGATATTTAGTACACACTGTGATATGAGAAAAAAACTAATACTTCTAAAATGTTCTTTAATTTTTTTTATATGAGAGCTGGAGTACAGGCCAGAGGCATAGCGTGGGAGGGTAAGAGGATTCACCAGAGACAGAGTGGGGAGCCTAACAGGCAGACAACTGAAATACACTGCTGAGGGGAGCGGTGGGTGGGCATGACAGGAGAGGTCTGCCACACCATGTGGGTATCTCCCTGGCTGGCCAGGAATCGACCTCTCACTGCAGAGGCTGCAGACAGCTTCACAGTGCTACGCTCAACTCTCTGTGCCACCAGGGAGGCCCTATTTCTAATATTTTTGAATAATTACATTGCTGCTCTAGGTGATTTGATAGATGTGTGTGATTAAGAAAATCTGCCTTATCCCTAGATTGCTGAAAAGTTGCTTATATATTTTAAAATTTTAATACTGAATGGGTAAATTCAGTAACATTTTTATTTTGAGTGTAGTGGAATATTCATTTTCTTTTCTAATCTAGCTTTAAGAGACATAGAAAATATAGTCTCTACTTTTCTATGAACCCAGCTAAAATTTTATGAGTTTTACTATTGCAAGGATTATTCTTCATCACACAGTTTATACTAGTTCACACATTGATTGGAAACCATTTGAAACAACTTATATAGGAGATATTGTTTCTTTCTTATATATTGTCATATCTGTGCTGGTGGTTTATTTTCTTTGACTTTTTCCTCCCTCTTCTTACCTTCCTCCCTCTCCCACTCATTTTTTTCTCTTTCTCTCTCCCTGCCCCATCACTTCCTCTCTCCCTCCCTCCCTTTCTATATGGGAATAGATTTTTAACTATCAATTCAATCTTGTTAATAGCTACAGTTAATCAGTGGTTTTTCTTATTGAGAATTTTTTTGGTGAACAATATTTTTCCAATATATTGTCTCTTTCCTCTAAATTTTCAAGTTTAGGTATTCATAATATTTTCTTTTACATATCTTTTGAAAATCACTGCTGTCTTTCCCCTTTTAATTCTTAATATTGCATATTTAGAAGTTAGTTTCTTTTTCTTGATTAGCCTTGTCAGTGGTTTGTCTATTTCATTAGTTATCATTTTCAAAAACTGATATCTGTTTTTGTGGAACTTCTCAATTGCATTTTTGTTTCTATTTCATTAATTTCTTATTTATACACTTAATAATTTTTATAATTATGCAGTTTTTGCCATTAGCATTTCAAGTATGTAATTATAGTATTTTCATAACACTTAGTGCTAAGTAAGTGTTATTTTCTGACTTCTATTATCAGAATTGTGTTTTTAAAATTTTAATTTGTTTTATTATTTATCTTTGGGTATTGATTTCTAACTTATTGTGACAAAGTATTGCTTCTTTGAAATTTGATTAGTTTGCTTTTTATTTTAATAAAAATCCACTATTTCTCTCTTTTTACACAAATGTGTATAAACAATGTGTATTTTCCAGTTGTTGAATGAAAGAAAGGTTAAGCTTTATCATTATTAATTTGTAAACAGGTTGTTCAAATCTTCTTTGATTTGAACTAACTAAAATTTTCTTATTGATCTGCAATTATGAGAATTGTTTTAAACTATACTTTTTATGAATGTGGATTTGCCAATTACATTATGTGGTTATGTATATTTTTACCTAATACATATTTTAGGTTTTAATATTTGCTTCTTTTTTCTTTGTTCTTATGTTTTCTATATGCTGATTTTAAATTTGTTCATAGACTTTATTATTTTCCCAGTAATCTTTTTTTATTTTTTAAAGATTTATTTATTCATTTATACAAGCACTGGGTGCAGTCAGAAGTGTGGGAGGGTGAGAGAATTCACCAGAGCCAGAGTGGGGAACAGAACAGGCAGACTGATGAAATACACTGCTTAGGGGAGCAGCGGGTGCAGCAGGAGAGGTCTGCACACCATGTGGGACCCTTGCCTGGTGGTCGGGGATCAAACCGACGCTGCAGAGGCTGTGGGCAGTTTCACAGCCCAGCTCTCAACCGCTGCGCCACCAGAGGAGGACCCCAGTAATCTTTTTTATCTTTACCTATTATATTGAATCAGTTTATAGTCATAATTATAAGTGACATATTTGTACTTTGATCACCCTGTTTTATGTTCTTTCCTCACATAGAAATCATGGTTCTAGTTTCCCACAAAGGCCTGCTTCACTGTCTTCACAATCTCTGCTAAAAACAAAGCCTTACTTTTTAAGACTAGCAAATGACCCCTGAATAATCAAAACTTCAGAACTACTTTTTCTTTCAGTTTTTCACTTTCTCATTTGATTTTGAGGTCTGTAGATGCAGTGTGAGAATTAAACAAGAAATGTTTAACTGCTTTAAAATCACTTGTCCAAAAAATTTATTTTATAGTTGAGACAATGAGGAAACAACAGTTGGATTTTGCTAAATTGACTTACATAACAGATGTCTGTATGACTAGGAAGTACAGGAAGGTTATAGGTAATATTAATTGGGCAACATATGTAAAGTTTCTGGCATGTAAGATATACTCAAAATGGTCCCCTTTGCCATCTGTTGTCATTTCTTCTATTCCCCCATAATTATATGTTTCTGAGCAGCAGCAGTAAATCAAAGACTAGAATTCAAGAGATGTCCTAGTCCAGTTCTCATTGTAGGATACATAACTCAGGATGGATTTTCTTTTCTTTTTATTTAACATGTTAGAGTTTTTAAGTTTAATGTGTATAGCATGTTACTGTTAGATAATTATATACTGTAATGTCATTGAAGCATTATGTATCACATTATAGTATAACATTGTTTTCTATAGCTTTATGGTATACATTAGATTTCTATGACTTCTTTATGAGTTGTTATAAATTTGGACCCTTTAAACACCATCAATCCCTCAGTAACCCTGTTTTGTTCTTTCTCTTTTTTTTTTTTTACAGATTTGACTTTTTTATATTATATGTAAAAATGATACTGTACAGTATTTGTGTTTCTTTGTTTAATCTTTTTAGTAAAAGTACCCAAGTCATCCGTATTATTACAAATGGCAGATATTCTCCTTTCTCATGGCTACATCATCTTTTTTTTATCCTTAGTATGTTTCTAGCCCCCAAGAGAATCAGAGGTTGAGTGTTATAATTCTTTGACATAGAATTTGTCCCAAATCCTGGTAGGCAGTTGGACTAATTGTAATGAGAACCAATCAATTTTATTGTTACCTGAGAATAGCTATAGTTTAAATAAATATGTGGATGCAACTTAAATTTTTCTAATCTTACGTTTAAATATTTGACACATTAAATGTAAAGCAATTAGAATGTGTAATAAAAATTGATATTATAGGTGCCTAAATGTAACTGTACAGTGTACACAGATTCATAGGTAATAAAAATGATATCAAAAGGGTGCTTTATAAACCTTTTTTTTCTTTTCTTATGTGAAAGACTCACCTGTCTTAGCTGAACAAGCTGCAACTTTAAGATACAGTTGAATTGTATGATTGGATTCCCTTTTTAATTGCTCTGTGACAGACTTTACAGAACCATGTCAAATTTCAGAAGAGGAGTTACAAAAGAGAGTTTCACCTGAGTTGTAGCTGTCTCAAAGAGAACTGTTGAAACAGGGATAATGGGCGTGTGCCCCAGGTTTTCTTTGAGTTAATTGCCTAAGCTCTCCTCTGTAGTAATATGTCTGGCTAAGGATTTCAAAGAGTAAAAGTTGCTAGACTGTAGAGCTATTTAATAAAAAAAACCTTTCTGACTGACTTTCAAGATACTCAACCTCTCTAAAGACAGGAAAGCTTAGTTTGAAAGAAAAAAAAATAGGTTAATTTCTCTTCATGTGAAACTTTCTAGATAACTAGATAAATATTAACCTTTCTGAAAACTCAGAGTTAAATCTCTGCTTGAAATGTTACTTTTATAAAGCTAAATAATTTCCACTAAATATACCAAAGACTAGGAAGTGCAAACAAAGAGATGATTATTTTACCTCAACTTTATTAACACAAATTATTAAAGGTCCTGGGTGTTGTACTTGGAGCAGAGTGAGAGATACTACGGCCTGTGAAAGGAGAGCTAACTTTAGCGAGCCTTGGGACTTTAAGAGGAAATAACCACCTTGTTTTCACTGTAATTGGTCCCTTTGAGGCCAGCTTTGCCTGAAGCAGATCTAATTTCAAAAGGAAGCAGACAACCCAGTTGGGTTCTTTCAATGATCTGAGGGAAGGCATGGGATAAAGATAGGGGGCATATTCCTTGGAGCTTTTCCTGTCATTGAGGCAGGATCTGTTTAGCTCAAGGGATATATCTCGTACTCTTCTTGAATCTTTATTTTTACATTTTACTATTAGTTGAGTATCATTGTACAAATATCTGTATGGTAACTTTCAAGCCCTGTGGTTCATTATTAGTGCTGGCATAGAAGTAAGAATTTTGACTATATCTCTACGTCTACATATGCATTTCTATACATCTGTCTGTATGTCTGTCTGTCAATCTATCTAGCTATCATTAATCTGTCATCTACCTGTTAAATTATTAAGTGTTATTATAAATTATTGATTAGGACAAAACTATCATTTCTGAATATAATTCCAGAAAATCATGAAATAAAATACATATTTATTTAATGCCTCTCTAATGTAGAAAAATATGCAAGATATTATTAAGAATATAAACAAGAGGACATAGTTCATGACTAGGAGGTACTTAAAATATAATGATAATAGAAGATACAAAATAACTAGAATAATTGCAGAAATTGATGAGTGCCATAAAAATGGCAGAAGAGAAGTTCTGTATTCATTTAGAATGGTGTTTCTTAAACTTTGGTGAGTATCAGGATCTATGGGACCTTATCATTTATGGAGATTCATATATTACCTCTTCTAGGAGGGACCTTGAATTCATAACTTTACTCAAAATGCCAAGTGATTGTAATGGATTGGTCTGAAAATCACACTTTAAGTGACATTTCAATAGATGGAAATATATTTATAGATGAGGATGTAGAGGAAATATAGTCCCCATGGAATGCATAGGACTTTTGTTGGCACTCAAAAACATAATTTTGACAGAATAGAGATAGGAGAGATGATAGAAATAGTGTGAAGAAATGCACAGAGGAATTGTTCTTAGACACTGCTCATGAAACAATCACTAGCAGTCACTGTAGAAAAGCAGAGTTGTATAGACATGGGCAGTCAGACAATAATTAGGATTCTAAAATGCTCACTGGAATATGGCTATTCTGACTTGTTACTTTTAAATCTGATTTGAAGGAAGAGATGGGATGAGAGAAGTAATGGAGGTGGGGACGTTGATAATAAATTAATGAAAATACTTCTCTGAGTCGTTGGTTATCTAAGTGAATATTGTTAAGGAAAATACTTAAGGGCTCACTTTTTGTAGAACTGTTTGTAAGATGGGGGTGATATCATTTTACTTGTGATGGTCTCTCTTCCTTAACTAAACAAATTAGGATTTTCTTGGGTAAGCAGCCTGTCAGTAAAGAGTGTTCACTTTCCTGTCTTTTATTCTAAGTTTTGGAACTGCTCTAAGTTTGGAACTGTATTTGTTCTCTCTAAAAGGAAGCTTAGCATCACTGTAATATGATTAAGTGGATTAAATAAATTAATATTTGCAAATCACTTGTAACGGTTCATTAATATAAAATAAACATTATAAAACAAAATATTACAGAATAAAACAAAACTTCTTAGTTTTTGTCTATACCTTTTTAGAAATACAGCCACTGCTGCCTACACTATACTTAGTCATTGCCGCTTGCATTTTCTTTCAGTTCAAATTCATTTCACAACGCACTGTTTCTGGTTCAACCCTATTGTTGATGTTTTGCTTATTTCACTTTTTTTTCCTGAAACCTGGTAATGAAAAATACTTTTAAATTTTTAAAGAGAAGGCATTCGAATTTTATCTATTTAAACTTCCTTGGTTCCTGTTTATAGGTTCAACTAGGACCTTAGCATCTGTGCTGGATATTTTCCATTTAACCGTCCAAGACCCACTCTCCACTCTTGTATACCTTCTCTGTGTCTTAGTGGCTGACCTTTCTGGATTGCAATTCCAAGGCTTCCCTGTCCCCTGGTCTGGGCAATGGAAAGCCCTTTCAAGGCATCAGAGATGCCACTCTGAATGCCCTCAGTAGGGATGAGGTTATAGGTGTCAAAGAAACTAATTTATATGTATTTCAAGGAGAAAAGATAGTTAAATGTTATTGCTGTTAATTGAATGCCATTTGAAGCTCTTTTTTTCTTAGCCTTTCCTCCACCTCTCTTGGATTCTGATTTGTTGGTGTAATGCAAGGAACCTGAACCTGTCACCACACAAGAAGTTGCAGCAGAACCTAAGGTGGTTCCTAGGGAAAAAAAAAAAAAAAATTGCAGAAGCATTGTGAGCCAGCCGTGCTCTCCTTTTATTAGAGTCATCTTTTCATCCTTGAGGTGAAAGTTCAGCATATGGATCTAGCTTATTTTTTTAAAACAAGGTAAATTTGTGTTATCTGTGGTCTCTGTGACAACCCCACGGATCCATCAGCACTCTTTTTCACTGGTCAGTGGTTAGCATCTGAATCATTCCCAAATCAGCATCCCAAATAGCCACTCCCAGCTTACTGGAAATTGGTACTCTATAGGTAACTTGCTTTTCAGCCTTTTTAAATTTACATAAACAAAAAAAATGTTCCCACAGGGAATCCTTAGCTTAACAGGAAAAGAAGAGTGTATGAGAATTTTGAGCCATTAGCCAAGGAAATAACAAAATATTAGTTTTCTACAGATTTGGGGAAATACAGGGTTTTTTTTTAATCTTTTTATTTTTTTAATTAGTATTTTATTTCCTCAGAGGTTCTACCTCTATTTTTTTTTTTAAGATTTATTTATTTATTTATTTATACAAGCACTGGGTACAGTCAGAAGCGCGGGAGGGTGAGAGAATTCACCAGAGCCAGAGCAGGGAGCAGAGCAGGCAGAAGGACTGACGAACATTGCTGAGGAGAGCAGCGGGCGGCAGGAGAGGTCTGCGTGCCATGTGGGACCCTTCTCCGGTGCCCGGGGAGCAGTGGGGATTGAACCAGTGCTACAGAGGCTGCAGGCAGCTTTGCAACCCAGTGCTCAACCGCTGTGCCACCGGGGAGGCCCTGGGGAAACACAGGGTTAAGTTAAACAGCCTAAATAGTCAGTTTAGAGTTTCACATATGCTAATGGAAATTGCTTATCTTCATCAGATGAGAAAAGTCTATAGTTTGAATTGATCAGATTTATTTTGATTGTGAGGAAACTCCAGCTGGGGTGAGAGTAGTGGGCAAAAAACTAGTAAACTGCAGAAATGCATGACAATGGTAAGCAGTGGTTCAAAGCAGATCTCAATCAAAGGAGAGGGATGCTCCTTTTCATCTTCCTTCTGCTTCTCTGCTTTTCTCTGTTGATCAATTTCATTCTTTACTTTTTTTAGGCTGTCTTTTTTATCCCCAGCAGCATGGAATATTCCACTAACATTTCCAAACTAGTATTTCAGTGATTTTCCAATAAATAGGATACCCCTTTTCACTTTTTTTTTCCAATTAAAAGAACAAAAGCTAGAAAGTATATAATGGGCTTGGTTTGGGACATGCCCTGGGAGTGGAATATTTAACTTGGTCATCCCCTGGATTCAATGGTTAAAGCTTAAAAATGAAGAACTCAAAATAGAACAAAGTGCTTTTGGAAAGAGCAAATGATATTGGGCAGGCAAAAGGATAGATGATCATTACAAAGTGTTTTACACATTCATTTGATCATAAATCCCTTTATTGTATAGAAAAACCTCAAAAAGACTTCTAATTTTTTTAAATATCACTTGGAAAAAACTGGTTTATTTTAAAGAGTAATAGTCCATTGTGTATATGTAGCATATCTTCTTAAACTACTCATCCATGAGTACTTAGATTGTTTCTATAACTTGGCTATTGTAAAAAGTGCTGCAATTTACATAGAGTGTGTGTATCTATTCTAATTAGTCTTTTTGCATTCTTTGGGTAGAGAGAATGCAAAGAATTAGGGACTGTTAGGATTTTTCAAAGAAAAGAGATACTCAGTCTAACAGAGATGAATAGAGTTGCTGAGAAGGTGGTATTCTCTGGGATGTGGAAGAACATTATCCATAATTATTTCAGGTTACTTTTGAGACATCATTCAAGTGGCAGATTAGTAATTCAGTTTCCTAAATGCCTTTACACCAGCCAGTGACATTTCTTGATAAGGGAGTCCTCATTTGTACAAAAAATTATCAAAATCAATTCATTCATTCCAGTCATTCCTTAACTGAACAAATTTGACCTTCACAACTTGAAGGTCAAATATCTTGACCTTCACAACTAAGAATAGTCCTGGACCATCGTGAATTTACCTATGCTTTCGTTGTGTGACACTCCTTCCCCAGAGCTGGCCAGCTGCTTTTCTTCTCCAACTCAAAAATCTCCAACTCAAAAATCTCCAACTCAAAAATCTCACTCTTCAAATTTCAACTTGTTAATGGCAACTTTCTAACTAGGTGTATTTACTTTTACATCATTCTTTTGAGAACATCAACATATTTATCTACACAAGTGAACAAAATATGGTATTTGTAGGTAATTTGTTTATAAGATAAAATGTGTAATTCTAATACTAAAGATAGCTGGATTAATGAATGATTTTTAAGATAGTAGTTTTACTATCATCTTTACTTTGCAACACAAAATACAATTTTATTGATTATACTGATACTGTCATGATGTCTGCATTCAGGTTAGTCTTCCAATATTTGGGTGACTAATAGATTTGGTGCATTCCAGGGAATGTAATTAAAATGGAATTATCATTTATACTCTTCTTCCCTGAAATTTAATTTAGAACTCCTAGATCTTCCTATGATGTTCTTCTTGGTCTCAGACTATGTAGATATGAGTTTAAAATTCATTGCCCCTAATTACCTTCATATCAAGTCAAGGCTAGTAAATATTTTCCTTTCACCTGTAGATTTATTTATATTGAGCTTTTAAAGTAGATTTGTACTAATTAGTCTTGTCTCGATATGCAATTGTTTAAAAAAACTCTCTTTTTTTGAGAATTATTTATTTATTTTTATTTATACAATAGCTGGGATACAGGCCAGATGTGCGGGAGGGTGAGAGGATTCACCAGAGACAAAGCAGGGAACAGAACAGGCAGACAGACGGAAAGCACTGCTGAGGGGACCAGCGGGCATGACAGGAGACATCTGCTGCGCCATGTGGGAATCTCCCTGGCCAGCTGGGAATCGAACCCGCACTGTAGACAACTTCACAGCGCTGTGCTCAACCCACTGTGCCACCAGGGAGGCTCTCCTTTTTCTTTTTAAAGGAAATAGCCGAATGACATTTATCTTAGAAGTCAGATGTATTGAAATTAATTGAGTTTTGGGAATTCAAGGATTTAGAACATGGGTTGAATGACTGAAAATACGTGTGGATAGTAACTTCCAACTTGAATTATGGTTCCGAGTGCTGAAAAAAAAAAGGCAACTGATAAAATTTTCATAACTGAAGAATGGAGAAGGGAAGAGCGTAAACAAGTACAATATTGATTCCAGAAGCAAAGAAAACATATATGTGAAGGAATTTGAGTAACATCATAAATTGTGGAAATACACAAATCATAAATCAAGACAGTAATAAATGTTTAAAGACCTCTGGCTAAAAGTATAATTACAAATTCAGGGATTCTTAGCAGCTGATTTTGAAAATATTCTACCTCACTTGATGAAGGGGTTAACCAAAAATATGGTATCTCCTCCAACCAGGCACTATCTTTTTGTGCATGGAAACTGATGGAAATAGCTGTGCAAAGATGAGACATTTTCTCGTGGAGCAGACATGAAGTTTTCCTTGCTGAAAGATCTATGATTTTCAAAGTGAACATTACTGTTTTTCTCCACAGTTACGAATGGATCTAAGTCCTTTTGCCTATTCAGTAGATATCAGTGATTATTTGATAAATATTAACAATAGCTGGTGTTTAGAGGGAAGGAAAGAATACTTCTCTACCTTCAGTCTTAAGAGCATAAGTATCAAAGAAAGAAAATATTAACTAATCTACAAGTATTTAATAGCATGAATGCATAAAACTGTCTTATGAGCTGTTCAGTAGCTTGGACAAGTTTAAATACCTCTCTCTGCCTTAGACATTTCAAAGGACTCTGCACAAAGACTTGACTCCAAGGCTGACTTGTGAATTCACTGAGAATAAAACTAGTCAAACTTATAGTGAGTGAATTTGGACGTAGAAATATATGACTCTTCAGTTACATTATTAGTATTACATAGTAGACACAAAATCTGAATATATAAAGATACAGAGTTAGCTCAGGTTTCTGCATCTTGACAGGTTAGGGTGAGGAAGTTAGTTGATCTATACTGGCTTAGCTGGTGGTTTTGCTTCAGGCTGTGACTCCAACTGAGTTTGATTCTTTGCTGAGATATGGTTTGGCCTGGAGCCCCAACAAATGGAGAAACAGCTACCTGGGCAAGCATCAGCTTGTGGGAATAGCAGATGAAGAAAAGCGAGTCTACAGCACAAGGACTTTTTAAACCATGGACTGTATCACTTACACTAATATTCTATTGGCTAAAGCTAGTCATATGACCAGTCAGCAATAGAAGGATGAAGAAATATACTTCTGTTCTTTGCTTAGAGTAACAGCAAAGTCAAATACCAAAAGATGTGGATATAGAGTGTTGTAAAGTTGGGGCATTAAAAAAAATTGTAGCACAAATATTGATATTACAGAACTCAAGATCTTCATACCCCATCTGAAAAATTCTTATACCTTATCTTAAGCAAATGATGCATATATATATATATATGTATATCTATCCTTAATTAAACACTTTACTTGAACAGCACTATTTCATTATTAAATGTATTGTTTCTCACATCATTTTGCTAATTTACAAGCTCTCTGGTATAGACTTGTATCTGAAATGTTAATGGTTTCCAAAAATGTTAAATAATACTCTCTAGATTATTGATTCCTGCTTAAGTTACTTAAAGTGCTTTCAAAATAATCTTAATAATGTAGAAATATAATGCATCCCATCATTTATACTGGAAATCATTTTTAAATAAGTTACCACTCAGGCAATATAAAAGCCATAGGACTTTTAGTGAAGTAATACCTCCTGGCTTTGGAAGGATAGTCCTACCTGTCTTCTACAAAAATGGTCCCATAGATTTTAAATTATATATTCTGTGTTGAAGAGATTTTTAGGTTTTTAAGTAATGTGAATTAAGCAGAAATTGACACCCCAGATCACTATTACCTGAAATTAATACTTTTTAACTTCACATGGCCTTGGATACCTGGTGTTACCCATTCCAGAAGTGTGACTGCCCTGACCTATTATATTGATTCATTAAGAACTAGCCTAGAAACAGCTGGAAAGTTTTAAAAATCATTAGTAATGTCAGAGTTACATAAAATTTCTTCTAATAAGGAATTTACCCTGGAGGGAAACAGAATTACTATCCTGGTTAGTTAGCTAGAGATTGAAAAGGTGAGGAGAGCAATCTCTCGGAAATGAGTGGCAATTCTTGACTGCAATCATCAGCAAGGAGAAATCTGAGTAAGTTGAAAAATATTCAAAGAAAATTGCTCTCCTGATGTTTCCCATTGCTGGTATGGGAGGCCAAGCAGGCAGTCATGCAAGAAAAGTTAATTGCCTATGAGGCTTACAACAAAAGAATAAACCAGAGGGAAATCATTGGATTGGAATCCAAATATAAATTTTCAGAAAAGAAATTAGTGAATGATAATAAAGTGAATCACAGAGAAAAAGGAACTTGTAAAAAAATATTAGTAAAATGATATTAGACACTTGAAATGTTTTTAAATATATAAAAAACTGCACCTTGAAGTCAAAAACATATTTGTATACTAAT
Source organism: Talpa europaea (assembly GCF_964194135.1). Classification (NCBI taxonomy): domain Eukaryota; kingdom Metazoa; phylum Chordata; class Mammalia; order Eulipotyphla; family Talpidae; genus Talpa; species Talpa europaea. The sequence continues at coordinate 20,852,975 of NC_140069.1, read as the reverse complement.
ACAGTTGATAGTGGAGAAAGGGAGCTACTGACATTTTAGCAACAAAGAATTTAGGAAAAATATCTATAAGAATTGATGCAATGAAGGCATGCATCACATACCCTCAGAATTTCTGTGACGAGAAGGGTCACAATTATTATTGGAGCTGTTCAAGTAAGGAACACTGTGCAATCATTCTGGACAGTAGGAAAATCATTACAATGTATTCCTAAAGTAAAAGCACCCTAGAATTTTAAATAGATTATCCAAGAGGTCTTTGAAGTTTATGTTTTTTAGTCCAATATAACCAACGAAATATTTTATCTGTGTATTATTTCTTAATTTGTCTTTGAAAATACTTAAGAGAAGTGTGTGTTTATGATTAAACTAACAATGTTTTTATCCATGAATGTGAATTCCAAGATGCAAGAGGTTATTATTTCCTGCCATTTCAAAGGTTAGCATTTTTGATAAAATAAAATATATCATTCGTGTGGGTGTGGGGACAGATATGTGGGAAATCTCTATCTTCTATTCAGATTTGTTGTAAATCTAAATCTAAAACTACTATGAAAAATGTTTGTGTTTGTGTGTTAAAAAGTTATAGGCCATTAACAGTTTATATAGGTCACATATATATAACATATACATCATATACTATATATAATATACATATGACACATGTACAATATGCATATAATGTATGTATAATCTATATTATATGGTGGATACATATAATATATAATATACCAATATCATGCAGTATATAACACATATCATGCATAATATATACATATTTTATATATTATATTTTTGAGAGAGAAACTATTTTAGGTTAATTAAATACTTTGCACAAAGTCAAAATTTCCAGTTAGCAATTAGATCTTTGAATTACTAGTCAAGTATTCCTGTACTTTAAAATCCTCAAAAACAGTTTGATTGGGGAGAAATGAAAATGAAAAATAAAAATCTTCATTAATTGCAAATTGGGAAATAATTTTATAAAGATTATTTATTTATATACTAACTGGGGTATAGACCAGATGTGCAGGAGGGTGAGAGGGTTCACCAGAGACAGCGTGGGGAACAGAACAGGCAGACTGACGAAATACACTGCTGAGGGTAGCAGTGGGCGAGGCAGGAGAGGTCTGCTGCACCATGTGGGACCCTTGCCAGCCGGCCGGGATCAAACCTGCGCTGTGGAGGCTGCAGATAGCTTCACAGTACTGTGCTCAACTGCCTGTGCCACCAGGAGAGGCCCCAAGGAAATAATTTTTATAATATTTCATGGAACAAAAATATCAAAACTACTCTTTCAAACTATGTTAAGAGCAATGAAAATGTAGCACTTTATACTAAAAAATATTAGATGCAGTTTTAACATTATTCCAAAGAAAATAAATTTCAATTTTCTAAAGAAAACCCCACATATTAAAAGGTTAAGGTACTTATTTTAAAGATTTAGGAAAACAACAAAGTGAACCAAAGTAGTAGAAGAATGAGACAATACACACATCAACATGTGAAATTTAATTGAAAAATAAAACTAGCTAAATCTTAAAGTTGGTTTTTAGAAAATGAAAATAAAAACAAAATTTATATATTTAGTGAGTGATAAAATAAGAAAAGAAATGTAAAAATGTAGGAATGAGTTTGCAGATAAAACCATGTAAAGAACAAAAATTAAATAAATTATAGTATATAAAACTCAAAAAATTAAACATCTAGAGAAAATAAATCATTTCTCTAAGGAAATGCAAATTTACTAAAATCAACCCAAGAAGTTGAAACTTCAACACATTTCTTTTCAATTCGGAGATAAAATGAGGTTTGAAAAAATGAGATTTTGTAACTGAGTATAAAAGTTTTTATTTATTTGTTATATAATAGGTCAGATTTTATTAAGCTTTTATAAGTGACTTTTAAAGAACAGGACATTTCGATATTTTTCAAAGTGTTCCAGATCTATAAAAAGGTAAAAAGAAAATCATAGATCTGAGGCATACAGCAAGGGAGGTGGAAGGAAAGGGGTCAGAACAGGAAAGGGAAGAGCTCAAGGGATGGATGGATCATGGGTGCTATGGTGGTGTGAGAACTATGGGGGCTACACCTGATGGGGAAATCAAATACTGCCCCAAAATGAACAATAACCTAAGAAAATAAAATATATATATATATATATATACACACCACAAAAATGGATAAATATTGCTTAAAAAATCACAGTTCATATTTGTGAAGCAAGTATAAACTTAATATCAACATCTAAAATTTATATAACAATTTTCCAGGTAAATATAGATTCAAATATTTTAAGTAAAATGTTTAGATGACCTAATGGTATAATGAAGTTTGATTCTATCATGAGTTGATGCAATTTTTTTGCAGGAAAAAGAGGGCAATTCAACTTGAGAAAATCATTTATTGATTTGTGAGTGCTCTTTTTGGACCCAGAGCTTTTCATGATTTTATTGTGATTATTACTGAAGGTTGATACATTCCTTCCTCTCTGTTGCTTCCTTGGTAATGGCAGCTGATAGTCAATTAAAAAGAAGCAGCTAAATAAGTAATATTTCAAATAGTGATCAAGACTGTGGAGAAAACCAAAGCAAAGAAACTGAGGTGGACCTATATGGAGGCTATTGTTAGAGAGTTTTGATTGACATTCTGCCCCCAGATGATATTTGAGCAAAGATCTGAGTGATGTAAAATGCACCCTTATAAAGATTTAGGAAAGAATACTTTCTGGGGAAGTTTAAAAGCCCAGAGGCAGAATATCAATAAATTCTGTGTGAATGAAGCAATCCAACATGGGGAGAAAGTTAGGCAGTGAGGCAGACAGGCAGTCTGCACCCAGGCTAACTCAGACTTTTTAAGTCACAGTGGATTCTATTCTAAGCGCTATGAGAAAACATTTGCATGTTTTAACGGTGATGATGTAATCTATATTTAAAATACAGTTTTCCAGTTTCTTGGAAGAGAACTGAATGTAGGATGACACAATTAAGAGGTTCATTTTAGTATTTCAGGTAGTAGAGAAAGGTGTCTTGGCTAATAACAGCTATGAGACGTGGGGAGTAGTTGAATTTGGCATATATGTTGAAGACATTGCAGCAATGTTTAAGTGATGAGTTAATTTTAGAATGGTAGGAAGAAGAATTGAATATAATTTGTTGCTGCATTTGTATGTTATATTTAAGTGTACTTTATATATCCTTGTGTGTGTGTGTGTGTGTGTGTGTGCATATGTGTAATTGATTTGTACTTCAATTTGTTGAGAAGAATGAAGTTCAGTGTGGGAGAGAATAACATTCATTTTTAAATATTAAATTTCACTTGTCAAATTGATTTGCTACTCTAGATCCTGTATTTCCATATAAAATTTTGAAACATTTTAAATTGCTATATAAATTATTTCCAAATTATTTTCTACAAACATGTCCTCTGAGATTTTGATAGTTATTGGGCCTAGATCAATTTGGAAGAATTGTCATTTTAATAATACTGTTCCCACATCCTCTGCCACAGAGTCTGTCCATTTAATTGTTCTTTTAGTTATCTCAGAAATGTACAGTGATTAGTTTATAAACTTTGTATTTCGTTACTTAAATTTATTCATGATCTTTTGAGATGCCATTTTGAAGTGAATTACTTTCTTAATTCCATGTTTTGAGTGTTTCTTCGTGTCATATAGCAATATAGCTAATTTTCTTGCACTGATCTTATTTCCTCCAACACTCATACACTTGTGTATTAGTTAGTTCTAGTGGTTTCACTGTGGAATTCTTAGGATGTTCATGTACATGATCATGTAAATTCAAACTGAGTTTTCTTTCTTTCTTTCCAACCTGAATTCTTCAGTTTCTTTTTCTTGCTTACTTGGACTGGCTAAACTCTATTAAAATGTGTACAGAAGAGGTCTTTGTCAACAGGTCAAAGCATCTTTGACTTTTTTCTCATCTTAGGAGAGAAAACTTCAGTTTTTCTCCATTTAGTATGGTATTTAAAAAGAGTACTTAGGTACACTTTAGACTAATAGTTTGTTGAGATTTTTAATCATAAAAGAATGCTGAATTTTGTCAACTGCCTTATTTGTGCCTATTGGCAGCATGTTTTTTGTTTTTCCTTTATCATATTAATATGGGATGCTATTTTTGGTTTCAGATTCAGGTAAATTAAATTTGAGTTCTTGGGATAAATTTTCCTATGTCACGATTTATAAACTCTTTTACCAATGTTAAAGGAATTTGGAATATTATCAGAGACATTGACCCTTTTTATTCTTGTGATGCTTTTCGATTTGTAACAGTATAAAACTGGCTCCATTTTTCTGACAGCATTTTTGAAGTGATGGTATTACTTTACATTGATAACTAAATATTTGATAAACTCTACCAATAAAGTCATATTTATTATACCTAGGTTTTTGTTCATGGAAAGGTTTTCAATTGTTAATTGTAATTCTAATTACAATACATATTTTCTATTACTTTTTAAATTACTTCTGGTGGGCCTCCCTGGTGGTGCAAGGGGTTAAGCACCACACTATGAAGCAATCTGCAGCCTCTGCAGTATGAGTTCGATCCCTGGCCAGCCAGAGAGAAACCCACATGGCAAAGCAGACCTCTCCTGTCTTGCCTGCTGTTCCCCGCAGCAGTGTATTTCAGTCAATCTGCCTGTTCTGTTCCCAATCTATCTCTGTTGAATCCTCTCACTCCCTGCATGTCTGGCCTGTACCCCAGCTCTTGTGTGCATAAATAAATAAATCTTTAAGAAAATAAATTACTTCTGGTCATTTTACCATTTTAGAAAATTGTTCATGTCATTTAAATTACCTGATTTGCTCTTTTGTTTGTTCAGAAGAGTCTCTGTGAGTGTTCCCTCTCCCATGAAGATATCTCTGCCTCCCTCAGGCTTTGACCTTATCTTCATGCCTCCCATAACTCACAGAATTATTATTTTTTAGTATTTTCACACACTGTACTGAAATCATCAATATATTTCTGTCTCTCCACTAGACAGTGAGCTACTTGAAAGCCCAGGCTATGTCTTAATCTAATTGAATGGCCAGAATCCTCCAAAGGGCCTGGCATATCCTAGGTGAACATAAGATAGATTCCTCATAGACAGACCCTGAGATGGAGACTTTTTGGGGAGTGAATTATTTTGGAACTTCTTCCAGGAGAAATGAGTAAGGGAGAAGATTAGGGAAGGAAAGGAAGTCAAGCAATGTGTGAAAAGTCCCTCAGAGGTAGCTTCTGTTTGATCAGTTTGAGCACTCTGGGAGCATAATTTATGCCTCAGCAGTTGTAAACTGAACTCAAAAAATATATTCCCATTAATATTTGTAGTTCAGTCCATTTTGCTGATCTTTTCTTTCTTTTTTTTAAAGATTTTTTTATTATTTATGCATACAAGAACTAGGGTACAGGGGGTGAGAGGGTTCACCAGAGACAGAGTGGGGAACAGAACAGGCAGACTGACTGAAATGCACTGCTGAGGGGAGCAGCGGGTGAGTCAGGAGAGGTCTGCTCCGCCATGTGGGTAGTTCCCTAACCAGGGATCGAACTCGTGTTGCAGAGGCTGCGGCTGGCCTCATAGGTTGCATCTTAATGCCTTGCACCACTAGGGAGGCCCCATTTTGCTTATCTTTTCAAAGGAACTATCATTGATGTATTATATTGCTTTCTACTCTATTTATTTACACTATAGTTTTTATTATTTTCCTATTCCTGCGCACTTAGGGTCTAGTTGGATTTTGGGAGAGTGTTTTGATCTACTCACTCCATTATGCCAGACATGAATCTCTATTCAAACATAGAAATCTGTCATCCCAGGCCTTATTAATTATAATCTACAGAGATGTGTTCACTGAATGTTTACTTCCTGATATCCCCATGATAAATTTGATGCTCATCAAAATTGAAATACAATTGTATTTGGCAGGTCCATGAACTTGGTTAGGTAAGTGTTCAGAATTGATTATGTTAACATTCCTGACATAAGATAATTAAGCCTAAGTAGAGAACCTAGGTAGAGAATTGCAAAAATGTCACACACACATGATCATTTTAAATGATAAATAACATAATTTACCTGGTGAAATTTAATGATCACATCATTTGGTTAGCACGGTCTTTTCTTCTGAAGGCAAATTTAAATGTGAAGTCAAACTGTAATGGGAACGTTGTTTGGCATGAGAAGGTAATTTAGGTAGAGGAAGGTAAGTAATTGACCAATAGTATTATTAGGCTATGACAGTTTGATAACTCCTTTAACCATTGATGATTATACTTAATATAGTAAATTCAAATATCCAAGGTAATCATTCACTCTTCCTTAGAAAAATATTAGTAGTTCTTTCTATTTGGTTGCACCTAGTCTAGATTCTCTTCAGATTTTTAATTAACAAGAAATATTCAGTTAAGTACAGGATTATTTTTAGCTATATGATTGGAGTTGTATATTTACAAAGACTTTGCACAGACATATAGTTAAAATCTTCTCTATCATAGACTATCTATGGAGAATCATTACTAAGAAAATGATATACTATCAAAGTATGGTAAGACCAGAATAAGAACTTCATCACTAATGTTTTAGGAGCACTCTAGATAAAAGTTGAGAAGTATAAAACTTTACTTTTTCCAACACTGAATAAGAATCAAAATAGGGCCTCCCTTGGTGGCATAGTGGTTGAGCGCTGGGCTGCGAAGCTGCCCACAGCCTCTGCAGCGCCGGTTCGATCCCCAGCCTCTGGCAAGGATCCCACATGGCATGCAGACCTCTCCTGCAGCCCGCTGCTCCCCTCAGCAGTGCATTTCTTCGTCAGTCTGCCTGTTCTGTTCCCCGCTCTGGCTCTGGTGAATTCTCTCACCCTCCAGTGTTTCTGACTGTACCCAGTGCTTTTATAAATAAATAAATAAATAAATAAATAAATCTTAAAAAAAAAAGAATCAAAATAAATGTTACAATTTTATGTCTGTGAGAAAGCTTAGGTTATTATAAATGTTGGTCCCCAATTACTATGTAAATTACTATGTATTAGTTAGCATCCATAGCACATATGTTTATTTAATTAGTTAGTTTAATAATTTAACAAAATTTTATTTAATGAATGAGACAATAATTGCAAACCTTATTTTTCATAGATAGAATTTTACAAAATATAAACCAGTGAAACTTAAGATAAAAGAAGATTATAGAAATATATAGGGAAATATTTATATTCCTTAAATGTTTAAATGAGTGTAAGCAAAGGGAACTCAATTAAATACCATACACTACTTCTGCTTTCATAGCTCCACATTTAATAGGAATCTAATGCATAGACTTCTTATTTTGAGAATATCATTTACATTGACATATTTTTTATTTTGGTCACATAAAGTAGGGGTCATCAGTTAGTAGCTCAAGGAGGAATGAAATACTGAAACTCATACTATCTCATAGGTATTTGACTTTAGTCTCATTCCGATCAAAGTTCTCTACCTGACCTTCATTTTGACTTCCAAAGGTAGCTTTTGAGTTATCTATCTATGAAACTACTGTACACATCGATATGGTTATCTAGACAATTTTGCACAATGAAACTCTACATTTGTCTTTATTTTCTTTGTGGTTTGTTAGAAAATATTTAAGCCTGAACTTTTTGAATTACTGACTCCATCCACTTTAGATTGATCTACTAGAACAAAATACCATAGACTAGCTGACTTAAAAGACAGAAATTTCTCATGTTTCTGAAGTTTGGAAAATCTAAGTTCAGGATGCTGGCATATTTAGCACCCCCTGATGGGCCCAATTCCTGATAGTCATAGGGAGACATATTTTTGCTGTGTGCCTAGTAGCAGAAAGGACAAACAAGTAGGACTTCTGGACATCTTTATAAGGCACTAATGATATTCATGAGAAGTTCATCCTAAAGACCTAATCACCCTGAAGATCCCACCACCTCCAAATATTGTAACATTATAGAGAAATTTAAGAGGAGCAGTGTGGAAGAAACTCTGAGTCAATAAGTGGCTCTTATACTTAATACAGTGATAGAAGGTGGAGTTTTGCAAACTCTACCCTCTGAGCAGATACTGATGGGAAGAAAGTGTGGCATTGAGGCACTTGGCAATTAAGCTGCTAGCGCTTTTGGCAGTTAAACTTCTGGGATTTCTGGCTGTTAAGCTGCTGGAACTTCTGTAACTAAGTTGTTGGCAATTTTGGCAGTTAAGCCGCTGGGTTTTTGGCAATTAAACCACCTGAGAATAGTGGTATCTTTGGAGAAGCTGCAGCTTGTGACATGTGGCTTTGGCTTGAACATTTGGCTTGAACCCAGTGGGCAGTATCTGGGGTTGGACAGACAGTATCTGACCATGTGCCAGTCTTTCTGTCTGTGTCTTAACTCTCCCTTTTCTTTCTCCCTATGTAAATAAATCCTGGTGTTGTCTTTTCTCTTAGGTGTCTGCTTCTGATTTGTAGCCAACAATAGGGTCAACCCTGGTTCTCCCAGGGTTTCTCTGTTTCAGAAAAAATTAGTCTATAATGATACTCTAATTCACTCTGCATATATAGACACAGGACTGAACTGATGACCACGGAGAATTCCTGGAATCACACCTGCTGATTCTGTTGAGCATCAAGAAAAAAAAAAAATCATTGCATTTGTAACATAAAGGAAAATTGACACCAATTTTCATTTTTAAGTGAGACATCCTTAGAAACATTGGATTTCACTGTGTTCCAAAAAAATAACTGTCACATTTATTCTAGTAAAAATTCTACAATAAGGCTTTTTCATGTGGACCCAGATTTATTTAAACAGGATTTCCCATTAATAAGGCAAATGGTTTCAACTAGACTACATAAAGACAATGCTTAAAAAACTCCAGAGAAGCAACCCCAACTCAGTAATTCCCATGAAGCTTTTCCCATTGTGACCCATAGCCCATAGAGAAGCAGTGTTTCACTCAGCTTGATTGTTGCTAAGCAACAAGTAGGGAATAGAGGTTAAGCTTCTAGAATCACTTACACATTAATTATAAGCCAGTAACATTAGAATAATGTAAGTTTTAATAATGAAGGGTATTACATACATTGTCACAGTGTGCTTTTTTCATATCCAAGAAGAGAAAGGCCTGTGTTCTACTTGTCATGGGGAAATGACATTTCATTAGCATGTAAGTACCAAGGGAGTAGATTTTAAGAGAAACAATTAGGTGGTTTATAGCTATCTTTCCCTTTCTCAAAGGTTTTCTTTCCTAATTGCTATTGACTTTGCACTCTTTGAACTACTGAAGCTAACAATAGCCTAAGTAGGTGTTAAGTTTCCTAGTTAGGAAGTTGCTGAAGTGTTTTGATGATTGCAAGATTGCCAAAGACTTTTAAATGCAAGGAAATTGAAGACCATTAAGAGCAAAAGAAATTAAAGACCAATTTTTTTGTTTCTAATACTTAGAGATCTTTTTATTTATTTAAATTTTATTTTATATTACCCATACAATTAGAACCCCCTTATTTTGACCCCAACCCCGCCTTTCTCCGCCTCCTACCCCCCAAGAGTGTCTCTGGTTCATGGTTGTTTGTTGATTTTGATATTTTCTTTCTTATAGTTATTCTTTTTCCTGGTCCCTTTAAGTTTTCTAATTCCTGCTATAAGTGAGACCATCTGGTATTTTTCTTTTTCTTTCTGGCTTATTTCGCTGAGCATGATCCCTTCCAGCGCCATCCATGTTGCTGCAAATTGCATGTGTTTATCTTTTTTGAATGCTGAGTAATATTCCATGGTGTATATGTACCACATCTTCTTGATCCAGTCATCAATTTTTGGGCATTTGGGGTGTTTCCAAAGCTTAGTTATTGTAAATAGTACTGCTATAAACATAGGGGTGCAGGTGCTCTTTGGAGTTGATGTTTCTGGGTCCTTTGGGTAAATAACTAGGAGTGGAATTGTGGGATCACATGGAAGCTCTATGTTTAGTAAGTCAATAAATCTCCACATAGCTCTCCATAGTGGTTGGACCAGTTTGCACTCCCAACAACAGTGCAGGAGAGTTCCTTTTTCTCCACAACCTCACCAACATTAGTTGTTGCTATTTTTTTAATATGTGCCATTCTCACTGGTGCAAGATGGTATCTCATTGTAGTTTTGATTTGCATTTCCCTGATGACAAGTGATGTTGAACATTTTTTCATATGCCTGTTGGCTATTTGCATTTCCTCTTCAGAGAAGTTTCTTTTTAGCTCTTCTGCCCATTTTTTGACTGGATTATTTTCTTTGTCTGTGTTGAGTCTCATCAGCTCTTTGTAGATTTTTGTGATCAGTCCTTTATCATCAGTGTTGTGTGCCAAAATGTTCTCCCAGTTGGTGGGGTTTCTCTTTGTTTTTGTTATTGTCTCATTTGCTGTGCAGAAGCTCTTTAATTTGATGTAGTCCCAGCTGTTTATCTTTGCCTTCACTATCACTGCTTTGGGTGATGTGTCTGTAAAGATGTCTTTGATGTGCATATTACGTAGTGTTTTGCCTATATTTCCTTCTATGTTTTTTATGGTTTCAGGTCTTATGTCTAGTTCTTTAATCCATTTTGAGTTGGTTTTTGTGCATGGTGTTAGGAAGTAGTCAAGCTTCATTCTTTTGCATGTAGCGACCCAGTTTTCCCAGCACCATTTATTGAATAAATTTTCTTTGCTCCAATGCATATTCTTTGCTCCTTTGTCAAAGATTAGTTGACCATAAATCTGTGGGTTTATTTCTGGATTTTCTATTCGATTCCATTGGTCTGTATGTCTGTTCTTGTTCCAATACCATGCAGTTTTGATGATTATGGCTTTGTAGTATAGTTTGAAGTCTGGGAGTGTGATGCTTCCATTCCCTTCTTTTTTTTCAGGAGAGCTTTGGCTCTTCGGGGTTTTTGGTGGTTCATATGAATTTCATAAATAATTGTTCTATTTCTTTGAAAAATGACATTGAAATTTTTATTGGAATAGCATTGAATCTGTATATTGCTTTTGGTAAGATGGCCATTTTAAAAATGCTTATTCTTCCAATCCATGAGCAGGAGATGTCTTTCCATTTCTTTGTGTCTTCTTCTATTTCTTTTAACAGTGTTTTATAGTTTTCTTTGTATAGGTCCTTTACCTCTTTTGTTAGATTTATTCCCAAATATTTGATTTTTTTTTGGTTTCAATAATAAAAGGGATGGTTTTTTTGATTTCTTCTTCAGATTTATTGTTTGTGTATAGGAAGGCTACTAATTTTTGCGTGTTGATTTTGTATCCTGCCATTTTACTGAAATGATTGATGAGTTTAATTAGTTTTTCTGTGGAGTTTTTGGGGTTGTCTATGTAGATTATCATATCATCTGCAAATAGAGATAGTTTGACTTCTTCTTTTCCTATTTGGATTCCTTGCATGTCTTTATCTTGTCTTATTGCTCTGGCTAGTACTTCCAGTATTATATTGAAAAGCAGTGGTGAGAGTGGACATCCTTGTCTTGTTCCAGATCTTAATGGGAATGCTTTCAGCTTTTTGCCATTGAGAATGATACTGGCTGTTGGCTTGTCATAGATGGCCTTTATGATGTTGAGGTATGTTCCTTGTATCCCAAAAATTTCAAGGGCTTTTATCATGAATGGGTGTTGCACTTTGTCGAAAGCTTTCTCAGCATCTATTGATATTATCATATGGTTTTTATATTTCTTTTTGTTGATGTGTTGGATAACGTTGATTGATTTTCGGATGTTGAACCATCCTCGTGTCCCTGGAATGAATCCTACTTGTTCGTGGTGAATTATCTTATGGATATATTATTGGATTCTGATAGCTAAAATTTTATTGAGGATTTTTCCATCAGTGTTCATTAGGGAGATTGGCCTGTAGTTTTCCTTTTTTGTGTTGTCCTTGTCGGTTTTGGTATTAGTGCAATGTTGGCTTCATAGAAAGTGTTTGGTATTATCCCTTCCTTCTCATTTTTTTTGGAAGAGTTTGTGAAGGATAGGCATTAGTTTGTTTCTGAACGTTTGGTAGAATTCATTTGTAAATCCATCAGGTCCTGGGCTTTTGTTTTTGGGGAGATTTTTGATTACCATTTCAATTTCGCTGCTTGTAATTGGTCTGTTTAGGTGTTCTATTTCTTCTTTATCTAGCTTTGGGTGATTGTAGAGTTGTAGGAATTTGTCCATCTCCTCTAGATTGTTGAACTTGTTTCCATATAACTGTTCATAGTAGTTTCTGATTATTCTTTTGATTTCTTCTGTGTCCATTGTGATTTCTCCTCTTTCATTTATGATCCTGTTTATTTATGCTTTCTCCCTTTTTTCCTTTGTGAGCCTGGCTAGGGGTTTGTCTATTTTATTGATTTTTTTGAAGAACCAGCTCTTGGTTTCATTGATCTTTTGGATTGTTTTTTTAGTTTCAATTTCATTTATTTCTGCATTGGTTTTTATTATTTCTTTACTTCTACTGGTTTTGGGTTTTTTTTTTGTCGTTGTTGTTGCTCTTTTTCTAGATCTTTGAGTTTTGAGATTAGGATATTTCTTTGAGTTCTTTTGTTTCTTGATGTGCGCCTCTATTGCTATGTATTTTCCCCTTATTACTCATTTTGCTGCATCCCCTACATTTAGGAAATTGGTGTCCTCCTTGTCATTCAATTCAAAGAATTTTTTAATTTCTTCTTTGAAATCCTCATTAGTCCAGTGGTCTTCCAGTAGTGTGGTTTTCAATCTCCATGAGGAAGGAGATTGCCTTCTTTTTATGATTTATTTCTAGTTTGATGCCTTCATGGTCAGAAAAGATGGTTGGTATGATTTCAATCTTGGTGTATCTTTTGATGTTTGTCTTATGTCCCAGTATGTGATCAGTCCTGGAGAATGATCCGTGTGCACTTGGGAAAAATGTGTACTCAGATTTTTTTGTGTTTAGTGTTCTATAGATGTCTGTTAAGCCCAAGCACTCTAGATCCTTATTTAGAGCTTTAGTGTCTTTACTTATTTTTTGTCTCATTGATTTATCCATTGTTGATAGTGGTGTGTTGAAGTCTCCCACTACGTATGTGTTTTCTCTCATGTCTGTTTCCACAGATGATAATAGTTGTCTGATATATTTTGGTGCTCCTTCATTTGGTGAATATATGTTAATGAGTGTTATTTCTTCTTGAAGTATTGTCCCCTTGATCATAATGTAGTGACCAATACTTAGAGATCTTTATCAGAATTTGGTTTTCCCAACAGGAAAATGCAATAATCAGAAATTATAATACATCTCCCTCTATATCTCTCAAAGTGCTTTTACACTGTCTCTACTACTCTTTTTTTTTTTTTAACTATCTTTTACCTTTGTAACATGTTATTGTGTGATTTTCCTTTCTTCCAAGTTGAAAACTCTGGGACATGTCTTATCTTGAGCAAATATTGGCATGCTATCTATGGTAGCTCTCTAAGGCAGTATAGCAATATTTGTCCATTATAATGGACTTTGGCAAACCTGAATAGTCTAGTAGAGAAATGCAGAAAGACAAGTGTATTCAGATTAGAAAAGCCATACTAATTGTGCAGTATAGGTATTTCAGTCAGCCAAAAATTGTTGTAAATTATTAAAATTTTACTGCAGTGAGAAATTTCAGAGTCCTGCCATTTTAAAAGTGTGTTTAACTTTCACACATAGAAAAATCCATTGGGAAAGGTACACAGTATAATGGAAAAAAAATATGGACTGTATGGTCAGATAAATATGTCTAAATTCAAGCTTTGGTGCTTCTTGTCTGCATGACCATGATTCAGTACTTCACAAATTTTTAATGTTAAGTTGATTCACATATGGGGCAAAGGAGTATTAGCTTAACTCAAGGGATAATTGCATGACTACTATAGAGATACCTTTCCAGATAGGACCACCCATTACCACTTTTACTCCTAAAAGATTTCATCTTTGTTGGACAATTCCCTCTTTCAATGATTCACTCTTACCCAATGTCTCATGGGTGTATCACTGAGAGACAAGGTGGCAACACCTTTCCTTCAGATACCAATAGGTAATACCAATAGGTAACAACATTTTACTTTCACTGTATGAAATCAGTATTAACTGTGCAGTGATCAGTCATTGACACATGCTGAAAGAATGAATATGGCTGGTCACACATCTGTTCATCTATCATTTATGATGTAATTTGTGGACTTTAGAGCTACAATACAAGCTTTTGAGTCTATACTTTGAGTTCACTCACTGTAGCCTTAATCCTAACTCTAACCTTTGAACCCTTTATTGTGAGACTCCTGTCATTTAACTAAATTTTGTTATGTGAAATTCATGTATATTGCAATTGTGCAAAACAAGGACTGTGTGTGTGTGTGTGTGTGTGTGTATCTATCTCCTTTTCCTATCATTGAACAAGGGCTTTATTTACTTTACCCTCATCTGCTTCCCTAGTACACAGAACAATGTTCAATAGATAATGTGGAATAAAACAAAGAATGAATGTTGTCATATACCAGGAGTAATTATCCAAAAACTGAATATAAAAATTTACCCACTTAATGCTGGATATCTTAGTGTTTACTTAATGCCTCTGGTTTTAAGATGAAGTACATTTGTCAAAATGAATTAAATAATCATTGTGCTCTAAACATATATTTGATGTAGTATAATTTTGTGAAGGAAGACAGAGTTTAGTTTCCTGAAACAGTCTGATGGCATAGCTTAAGACTTTCTGCGTTGTAGTCATAAAGATGAAAATTTGACTTAGTTTTGCTAAGTCAAAACTAAGTCCTTGGTTTTCCTGTCCTTAATTGCTTGCTCATATACACATTTGTTGAAGTTTCTAATCAACTTTCACTGTACAAAGAAAAATCTAAGCTCTTAGCCACCAATTAAAGTCCTTACTAGCTTTCCAATTAGTATTTTCCATAATCTTCCTGTTTCAGTCAAATAAGTCTACTTACTGCTTACTTACTTCTCCTTAGGTAAATTATTTGAACACCCTAGGTTTTAATTTTTTAACCTGTACCATGTCAACAACAATTTCTACTCACTTAAATAACCTATGTGAGACTTAAGAGAGCTTGTATGTGTGAAGTCCTTAGCCCAGTGAGGTACCTAATAAACACAGATTATAGCTGAGTTTATGGCATATAAGAAAAACCAAAATATTTTTTTTAAATTATGAATTTAAAAGCATTGGTGACAAGAATATAGCAAAAGTAAATGTCTCCACATTATATTATTTTACACAATAGTAATTCCTCACAAGTGTAACTGACTTTTCAATTGAAAGCAGAATCTAAAATTTTCTGTCCTTTTCTTAGAGGAATCTATTATAAACATTCAGAAATCAGGAGTGTGTAGATGACTACAGATAGCAGAACCATGGGTGGTTAAACTGAGAAATAAAGTCAGTTAAAGATCATTCTAAATCAAAGATCATTCTAAAACCATAATTACTTAAAGTGATACAGTATTTTATAGTTTTCTATATTTTTACTTATTTGTTTTAATTTTTCACTGAAACAACATTGCATTGTGACATTATACAACTTTCAGACGTGCATCATTTTAAATCAATGTCTGCATTTACTACACTTAGTTCACCACTCAAGGTCCACTTCCTGCCATACGGTTGTTAACATCAATATGCCTCAGTTTCTTCTTTTGTGAAATGGAGATGATGAAAATCCCTATTTTGTTGAATATCATGATGTCCAAATGAAACACCACATTTAAAATATTTCTCACAAACTTTGGGCATAGTAAGAATTCAATAAATCTTCACTGATCTTTGTATTCCTTTATTCATGTTAAATTAATTCCTGACAATTCTTTCCTTATTAAACATTTTATTTCTACATCTTCTTTTTCATGAATGCTATTTCCCTCCTAGTCACATGCTCATTACAAGATTAATGGAACCATCTTCCCCTGGTTTTCCTGTCCTTAATTGCTTGCTCATATACACATTTGTTGAAGTTTTTAATCAACCTCCACTGTACAAAGAAAAATCTAAGCTCTTAGCCACCAATTAAAGTTCTTACTAGCTTTCCAATTAATATTTTCCATAATCTTCCTGTTTCAGTCAAATAAGTCTACTTACTGCTTCTCTATTCTATTTTAAGCATAATGTGTTTGCCGCCATGTGTGGCCGGTAGATATTCTCTATGTGCCATCTCTAAACGAATAGCAGTTGCCTATTCATGGCCATGTCAGTTCTTCCAACTTCTGGCCAAATTCTGTGACTGAAATGACAGGTGTGCCTATTGACTCATCTTGGGTCAAGTATTCAAGCCTTTGTATAGAAAGTGGGACACTGTCATGGCTATAGTGAAGAAGAATAATTCCTCAAATTTCAGGGAACTGTTACCAGAAGAAAAAAATGAATGGTTTTAGGAAGTTAAAAAGGAATGTCTAATTTAGATTATTCTTTGTAATTTTATATAATTTAACTTCTAAGGTTATCACAAATACATTAAATGGCATATGTTGACTTTACATGAATTTATTATTTGTAAAGCAAGACTAAATTAACAGAACTGTAGACAGTAACAGTACAAAGTAGCACACATTACCTGTTTGCTTGTTGTGAAACTGACTAAAAGCCCTATTTGGAAAGCATTTTAATATTCATCTATTATATTATATTATATTATATTATATTATATTATATTATATTATATTATATTATACCTATCCCTTCTCTCTCTCTCTTCACACACACACAAACACACATACACACACCATTATTGCCATGTTTCTTTTTTTTTTTTTAAGATTTATTTATTTGTTTATATAAGCACTGGGTACAGTCAGAAGCGCAGGAGGGTGAGAGAACTCACCAGAGTCAGAGAGGAGGGCAGAACAGGTAGACTGACAAAACACACTGCTGAGGGGAGTAGCGGGCGGCAAGAGAGGTCTGCGCACTATGTGGGACCCCCCTCGCCCGGTGGCCAGGGATCGAGCCGGCGCTGCAGAGGCTGCGGGCAGCTTCGCAACCCAGCGAGGCCCTATTACCTTGTTTCTTTCTCTTTTAGTTAGTAGTGATTATTTTTTTCTATCCAATTATAAAAGGAACCCAAATTCATTAAAGTCGTTTCTTTGTAAATCATTTTGGCTTATTGGTAAGTTACTTTGATCTGGAACTATTCCCTATTTGAATATAGGAGTTTGGATTTTCAAAGTGATACTAAAATGGTACTTTTTGTGGTGGTGAAAACAAATAAATATGAAATAGAGAGAATTGTATACATTTTTATGGATACAATTTCATTGTTCAGTTAAATCTCAACAAAATGGGGCTTGTAAAATTGACTGGGATATTTTTCTACCCTCAGGTAGTAATTTTCAAAGATTTTTTTATCATAATAAGAAATGTTTACAGTTATTTCTTTCCTGTTGTTTTTGAAAAAAGTTAAACATAAGACAGAAAAAATGCTCCCCCCCCCTCCGGTGCAGCGGAGCCTCTGCAGTACCTTTTCAATTCCCAGACACCAGCGAGGGTCCCACATGGCGCGCAGACCTCTCCTGCCCCGTCTGCTCCCCTCAGCAGTGTACTTCGTCAGCCTGCCTATTCTGTTCCCCGCTCTGGCTCTGGTGAATCCTCTCACCCTCCTGCACTTCTGACTGTACCCAGTGCTTGTATAAATAAATAAATAAATTTAAAAAAAAAAAAGACAAAAAAATCAGTTATCTCCATTTAGTTTTTTTAATTATTCTGTTGTCTTAAAACAAGGGTCCATAAACCAAACCCCATGATGTTTTGTATAGAATGTTTTACTGGCATATAGTCCCTCTCCCCATTTGTGTCTATAATATGTGTGGCTGCTTTGGTAGTACACAGGCAGAGTTTAGTATTGTGACAGGGACTTTAAAGTCCTCAGAGGATAAAATAATTAGCATCTGACCCTTTTAGGATAATTTTCCCATCTATACCTTACATTAAACCCCAACATAACCAATATTTTAAATAGCTTCCTTGCCTTCTACTTTCAGTATATATTTGCTGTACTCTAACATATATAAAAATATATCTTTTTTCTTTAAAATAGGTTTTAAGAAATATCTCAACAATTAATTTCTCATTACAAATTTAGATATTCCTCTGCACTTTTAGGTAATTTAACTTCTAGGGTTACCACAAATCCATTAAATGGTATGCGTTGACTTTATTTGAATTTATTATTATTTATAAAGCAAGGCTAAATTAACAGAACTGTAGACAGTAACAGTACAAAGTAGCACACATTACCTATTTGCTTGTTGTGAAACTGACTTAAAGGCCTATTTGGAAAGTGCTTTAATATTGGCCCACAATTTTCAGATATTTTAATATATTTAATTCCTGTAAGAATATGTGATACATAGATATTATTGTTTTCCATTTTGAAGATAAACAAAGTAGCCTAGAGAAAATAGTCACATTGCTGAAAGTCACATAACTAGTAAAAGAGAAGTAAATGATCAATTTCATACTTTTTGATTAATTTCTACTTCCTCTGTATATATACATTTGTATAGTGTTAGCCCTATCTCCCTGCATCAATGTATGTATCTGTGTGTGTGTGTATGTGTCTATCATCTGTCTGTCTGTGTCTCTCTCTCTCTCTCTCTCTCTAATCTATCATCTATTGTCTCGCTTTCTCTTATCTGTCCACCTATCATGGATCATCTGTTGTCTATTTTTTTAGAGGAAATCTAGCTATGACTCAGAATGAAGGCAAACTTAACTTCAGAGAGTGTTTCTTTTTTCCCTTTTGCATCATCAATTCTACTGAAGAACATAGAAAACCACAACTTTGAATATAACAAAACATTTCTTTGAACTCAGTAACATTTTTGAATATAGTATTATTCTAATATTTGGTAGGAAGTTAAATTTATTTGCGGGGGTAGGTGAAAATTATAAATCTGCTTTGTCTCCCTCAGTTATAAACTCCTTAAATAGCATCTCCAAATTATTGCTCTTGCTTTTTTGCTGCCTAAGCATCTTCACCTCTCTTATAATAAAAACACCCTTCTCTTTATTGGGAAAAACACCTTAATCTTCATTTCAGAAATTTATGGAGTTGATTCTGTCTACATACTTCAATTTATGTTACTGGGCTTCAGCAATCAGTGCATTAAATTCTTTTGCTATAGAGATGGGTTCAGGATGGTGAACTTATAGATAGTTTAGGAAGAAGGTATATATTTACCAACTAAGATTGTTGGTAACAAGGAAATTCTAGCCAGGAATTAATAGGAACCTAATCCATGGAGTCCATACACGAGACAGAGAAAAGCAGAGTAGAGAGGTAGAGAGACATTGGACTTTGATAATACTATTTTTTCCAGTGAATTCTGACATACCTGCCCTTTGGTCAAGTAATTCTAGGTTATGTAAGTCGATAAACTCGTGTTTTATAAAAATATTGAATTGCACTTTTTTTTGTGAACCCAAGATGTCATGACAAAAAAAACCCTGAATATTAGAATAGCTACATGTTAAATAGTAATTGTGTAACTGAATGGAAAATACAAACATAAAAATAGATAAGTGATTCTAAAAGAGTTTTCATTCTGTTTTTTCTTTAAGTATATAGTTATTATAAAAGCTCTTTTGACTTCTATAAATATTTTCATTTACTTGCTGCATAGATTTTTCTTAGTGCAAGGATCAGTAAGAATTTAGAATGAGATAAAGATGAGATTCACAAATACGTGCAGAAAGGATGGATTGTTCAATGCACAAAAAATCAAAACTACTATTCCTTCAGGGTAAAAATAAACATGTATTTTATTTGCTTAGTCTAAAGCTTTTATGACTTATTGGCTCCTTAAGGATCACTTGGAGTAGGATAATACTGATAAGAATACAAATTTATTACTTTTCAAGCTTCCCAAATGATAAAAAAAAAAAACAACTTGGCTTTCCTTTGATTAAACAGGAGAGTGAATGAAAATAACTTCTGGAAATTTGAAAGTTTTACAAAAATACATAATCAACTCAAAATTATCTGTTTTAATAACTATTTATAAATTATGCAATAATAACAATGTTGGTCTAGTCTGTGGATCAGTCTACTAAATTATCAGTTATGAACACATACATGTTTTATGTGTTTTCATTATTTATATTACTAGATGAAAGTGCAAATAAGCCAGGTGACACTTGAGTCTTTAATGTGACATTCCACTAAACAATTGAAAGCTGCAAATAGAGGTTGGATTTAAGACATTAAAAGAGTACTTATAGATTCTGTCTTCATACCAAATAACAAATGAAATTTAAATTAATGATTTCCCCTTGTGTCTTTAAATCATGTTATGTAACATAGACATTTTTTTGAGTTGAGAATTTTAACATGAGAGTGACTTTTTCTTTTTTTTTTAAGATTTATTTATTTATGCCTATGAGGGCTGGGGTGCAGGTCAGAGATGCAGGGGTAAGAGGATTCATTAGAGACTGAGTGGGGAGAAGAACAGGCAGATATACTGAAATACACTGCTGAGGGGAGCAGCAGGCGAGACAGGAGAGGTCTGCTTTGTCCTGTGGGTTGCTCCCTGGCTGGAGATCGAACTTTTGCTGCAGTGGCTGCGTATAGCTTCATAGTGCTGCATCTTAACCCCTTGCGCCACCAGGGAGGCCCCAAGAATGACTTTTTCTAAGATAACATCAGGTAAACCTCTGTCTCCCTTATGTTATATTCTCCCCACATGGTCTCTTCCCCACTATAGTGTAACCTTCAGAAAGGGAGGAACCTTGTCTCTTTCCCCGCCGCTGCTGTGCTCTCTGTACCTAGCACAGTCCTTCACATGTAGAAGGCACTTAGTGTTGTTAAGTAGAAGAGAGAAATGAGAGAATTAACATGAGAGAGAACAATATATATGAAGGCAGAGAACAATAAAGAACATACTGCAATTAGGGCCTCCCCGGTGGCGCAGCGGTTGAGCGCTGGGTTGCGAAGCTGCCTGCAGCCTCTGCAGTGCCGGTTCGATCCCTGGCTGCTCCCCGGCCTCTGGAGGAGGGTCCCACATGGCGCGCAGACCCCCTCCTGCCGCCCGCTGCTCCCCTCAGCAGTGTACTTCGGTCCTTCTGCCTGCTCTGCTCCCCGCTCTGGCTCTGGTGGATTCTCTCACCCTCCCGCGCTTCTGACTGTACCCAGTGCTTATATAAATAAATAAAAATAAATCTTTAAAAAAAGTCTTTAAAAAAAAAAAGAACATATTGCAATTAGATCACTGGAAGTACTATTATAAAATAAAGAAAACATGAAAGAAAATTGCATAGGGTAAGAACAGAGATCATGAAGATATTTACAGTGTAGAAAAAGAGGTTGCTACATTGTAGAAATTTTAGTGAAATAATGAAAGATTTCTACCCAATGATTAAAATTAGTAGGCTCGTATTTTGGAAAGCTCACGCAGATAAGGATAGATCGAATGGTATCAAGACTAGGAATGATATTTCAGTTAGACACCAACTACACTAGGTAGTAGAGCTTGAACTAAGACAGATTATACCAAAATAAATAAAAGAAACACAATTCAAGAAAGTTAATGAAATCATCACCCAAAAATTGTCTACTTTTTTTTTTTTTTTTTTTTTTTTTTGTAGAGGAAAGGAATGAACTGAAGGAATTTAGATTTATAGGGAGCATTCAAAGATCATATCATTTTACAACTCAAATTTGAGGTACTTGTCAAATATCTAAGTGGAAAACATCCAATTAACTTTAAGGGTCTGGGAGCCAGTAGAATTCATTCATTTAATTCATTAGTTAAAGTTTACTAAGCATCTGTGTGTGTGTGTGCATGAGTGTGCATGTATGTAAGACAGTTATAAGTAAAGAGGATTCAGTGATAAAGAGAAAAGTTCTTTGCTCTCTTGAAGCTTAGAATCTAGGATGGAAATGAACAATAATCAAGGAGACAAATTTTATCATGATATAATTTCACTTATATGTAAATTGAAGAAAATAAAGCAGAGCTGATATTAAGAGTGAAGCCTGTTCTAAACAGTGTGGACACAGAAAGTCTCTGAGGTGACATTTAAACATAGACCTTCAGAAGGAGACTGAATCTTGTCACATTAGTTAAGGGAGAAGAAAATTGAAAGTGGTGGCAAGTTGTCAACATTGTTAAAACCCTCAGAGAGCAATAAAATAAGGATATAAAAATGTCCTTTGGATCTAGCTATCTGGAGGCTGTGTTGGTGACCTAAATGAGAGCAGTTTAAGTAGGTGGAAGTACAGATGCTAGATTGAAAAAGGAAGGCATGAATGGGCTTAAAGAAGCACAGAGTTAGCACAAGAGAATTTTTAAAGGAAGCTTGGCTGTGAAGGGACAGAAAGAAGTAGCACGGATGCCAGTATATGGGTCTTGCCAGGACAGAAATTTGCCAATTTTTTTCTATTAATTTTTTTCATGAATCCACAGAGTGAGTACATATTATGCAACCCTTTTGAAAACATCATAGTTATCTCATTGATGAAATGATTATCTTGCTTTAGAGGTGGGTAATAGTATTTTTTCATAACCCATTAATTTCATGATAGGAAAAAATAGACAAAGGCTGGAATGTTATGGGTAAAATGTATGTGTGCTAGATAATATAAAGAGTTGAAATCCAGCCACTAAGGTATTACATTAGAATGACTTGGAGGGCCTCACTGGTGGCGTGGCGGTTGAGTGCTGGTTGCGAGGCTGCCCGCAGCCTCTGCAGCGCTGGTTCGATTCCTGGCTGCTCCCCGGCCCCTGGAGCAAGGTCCCACATGGCACGTAGACCTCTCCTGTCGCCTGCTGCTCCCCTCAGCAGTGTACCTCGGTCCTTCTGCCTGCTCTGCTCTCCGCTCTGGCTCTGGTGAATTCTCTCACCCTCCTGTGCTTCTGACTGTACCCAGTGCTTGTATAAATATATAAATTAAAAATATATATTAAAAAAAGTCTCAAAAAAAAAGAATGACTTGGAGTCAAAATATTTTCAAAGAATTTCTGAGTGTAAGGGATGGATCTTTTTCATTGCATCATTGTTTCATAATAAGAACAGTTTTTAAATTTTCTGTTAGATAATGATTAAGAATACTTGCTTTTGTGTATCAACATTACGCTGCGAAGAAGCCTTGGTAAAGAATGTTGCATAGAGATACTCCTCTAAAACAAGATGAAATCTAAGCATAATTTGACCTATTAAACTTAATCCACCATGCTGTTCCCTCTTGAGTGTCAAAGCAATTCTTATTGTACCCAGTAGCGCTTAAATAGTATTGCCAATAGATGACAACAACCATTATTTTTCTTTTCCTTTCACTGAATCTTCCTTTATTTTACCAGGCAGTGGTGCCATTACTGATTTTCAAAATAAGACTTTCTAACTACTAAAACAAATAGACAAACAAACAAACACCCTTTACAAGAAAGCCTCTAGCACTGAAAATTAAGTGTCTCCAGGAATTCTTTTTTGTGATTAGGATATGAAATAATGATGAGTTATCATATGGGTCACTACTTGGAAACTACTCAGGAGACCCAGATTTTAATATACTGCAGCAAGTAAAATAGGGCTGTGTTTGCCATGGAAGGCACCCGTCAGATCGCGAACAAGTCGCTGAGCATTTTTCATAACCAATTAATATATGACACCTCAAATAACATGGACTTTATTAAAAGAAACTAGGTTGCTAAAGGAACAAATAAGAGTACCTGCAACTCAGACAATTGGATTTCTATCTGGAATTCTCTGCAATTATTTCTAAAGGTAGAGATGACCCTAAGATTTTGCACAAATTTCCTTCACAGTATAAACCTTTTTTACCACAAGAACGTCAACATTATGTGCATGGATAGTTACTGGAAATATTTCTGACATGGTAATAGTTTATCTGGTGAATAAGAATTAAATCTGCTTTGCTTTTTGATCTGTCCAACCATTACTAATTCCTGTACAGGCTAAGCCATTTTTTCAGCTGTTCATTAAATGTTGAGTTTGCTTCACAGCTTTTCCAGGGGAAAAGGAGTCTGTAAATTATTCCTTCTACTACTGATTGTGTAATAGGGAGCAAAGGGCATGCAAATAACTGCATTTGTTGAATGCCATAAATTCAGACCCCATTAACAGCAGACTTTGTATTTTCTTTCTTCTAAAAGGTTTTTGAAACACAGATTATTTCAAACACAGAGGAAATTTCTTACTGCAAGAAAATTCAGTAATTAGTGATTGGATTTTTAAGCTCCCACAAATCCTTTTCATGAGAAATTATATAGTCTAGTTATGTACTAATTGTGGTAAAATCGAATTGAGGGGGAAATAAAATTTAGGGTAGTGAAGAGAGTAGGAGTATAAATTATTTTCCTGAGTTTGAGATTGGTTTTAGGAATTTTTTTTCAAGAACCTACCTACCTAATTACACCCACATCCTGCACTTTCATGGTATATCATTTAGCCATTCTCAAATTGTCTCAGAAAACGGGAAGAGTGGTTGAGAAATTACCAGCTGGCAGGAGAGTGTTAGAGGTCCTTAGATTGAAGGTGGATAAAATAATAAAGACTGTAATTTAGGACCTCCTATATTCTGGAGCATGGAGAAAGAATCCTGACTTCCATTCATGTCATATTCTCAATATATTAATATTACCAACATCTACAGAGTGAGAATTAATATATTCATACAGACATTTTAATATTTGGGAACAATTAGTTTGGTCAAAAATAAAATAGGATTGAAAACCTGTATAACAGAGAATTTGAGAGAAAATATCCTGAAAAGGTTGGAGAATTGTATTAAGTATTATTTCTCTTCTCTGAAAAAAACTGTAAATTTCTTCAAGATTAAGAGCACATGGAAGATTAAGTGGTGAATGGAGAGAAAATCCTTGGAGCCTTAATGGAAGAATCTTTTGGAAACTTTAATATAAGGCTCCATTAAAATTATATGCACAATAAAGTATAATCATCTTTATAGTGGGATTTTTAGATTCACACAAAGGCATTATTATATTCATGATCAATTACAGTAGTTGTACTAGTATAAAACTTAGTCAAATGGATCAAACATTTGACCAATTTGTTATGCTTGTCCTATTTATATTGATACAGTATAAAGTGTCCTGTCACTGATACTTCATTTAAATTCAGTTTTATTTGACAAATATGCTAAGCACTATATGAAGTTTTGAGTCCTCTCCAAAATTCATCTTTTAAACTCTAATCCTTAGTAAGATGGTGTTAGGAGGTGAGTCTTTGGGTGGTAATTATGTTCAAATGAAGTCATGAGGCCAGAGATGACATCATTAGTGCCCCTATAGGAAGAGAAAAGACCTCAGAACTCTCTGTCTCCATTATGTAAGGACTCAGCAAGAAGTAGCCATCCGCAGGTCAGCAAGAGAGCCCTAGCAGAACCAAACTGTGTTGGCACCTTCACCTTAGCCTTCCTAGAATTGTGAAAAAAAAAAGTGTAATATTTAAGTCACCTAGTCTACAATATTATGTTATAGTAACCTGAGCTGAGACACATATCTACTTTATGTGACATGATTTGCTAGATACGGAGGATGAAAAATGAATAAGATGGGTTCCTTGTCATGAAAAGGCTTCACTGAATTTTTTAGTGCACCATTACTTGGATAGCATGAAATAAATACTGAGCTATCAGTGATGACATTGGTTATATTTACGCACTAACGTGAATGAAATCAGACTTGATATTTGTTGGAAAATATATAAATTTTGCACTAAATCTAGTGACATGTTGTTCTGTTCCTCTATGTACATTTTAACTTGTGCCAGTCTTTTGATTTCACAGTCCAGAAGAGATGATGAAAGCATAGAAAGAATCTCAACTACAGTCTATTGGTGCCTAAAAGAGGAAACTTATTTTCTTTATAACTGACATTAATGGAATATATTTCATCCTGGTACAAGTAAAACCCTAAAAGAACCAACACTATCTCCAGTAAAATGTGCTAAGTCTTGAGATTCTCACTGTAATCTTGCAAACAAGTGGAGAGCATAAGACAAAAGGAAAGAATGAAAAATAAGAAACTATGGTTTGGGAAATTATTTCTATAAATCAGAAGTATCTTCATAAAATTAGTTTTATCTGTGAATTAGGAAATTAGACTTGCATTTAATGTCTTTCCTAGTACATTGTATTTAGACCCCAATTAAAATAGTGTATATATCAGTTCTGATATTGGGCCAGATCTCCTTCAATCCACATGGCAGCCATGAAGTGACCCCCAATGAGTCATGTAGACACCTGCAAAAGGCAGAGGGGATCTATGTTTGAGCAGTGAGCCTGGAAAAATGGATGGTACTTGCCAAAATGGAGTTCATATTCTTCTAGAGTTCCATTGTTTCCCATTCACTATGACTATACAAGCTCTGGCCTTCTCCTTTCCAAGAATCTCTCTCAAGCACAGGTGCTTTGTCATATCTTAGGTATGAACCATCTGGAAATTAGTGATCTGATAATAAGCATTTCCACATCAAAAAATAATGTCTATTACTGAAATATTTCTTCTTGTATCTTAAGGTGAAATCAGAATGACTTATTATACTTTAAACCCTAAAACAAGTTAAAAGGAAGGTTTTGAAAAATGGGATTTTATGTACATGCATGAGGAAAGATGATGACAAATGATGTCAGTACTCATTGTGTTTCTCACATCTTTATACATATAGTTGTGTCAGTTTCTTTGTAACTATCAATTGTCTTCAAATATAGCAATTTTTTAAGATTATTTATTTATATAAGCACTGAGTACATTCAGAAGCACAGGAGGGCAAGAGAATTCACCAGAGCCAGAGCGGGGAGCAGAACAGGCAGAAGGACCAAAGTACACTGCTAAGGGGAGCAGCGGGCATGGTAGGACAGGTCGGTGGCGCCATGTAGGACCCTCGCAGGCAGCCGGGGATTGAACCGGCGCTGCAGAGGCTGCGGGCAGCTTTGCACCCCAGGGTTCAACCGCTGCGCCACCGGGGAGGCCCAAATATAGAAAAACATTTATAAAAAATAATCATGATGAAAAATTGGAGTATTGAGTCTCCAAATTACATTAGTTGACTCAAATTTCTCTCACCTATTTTTCAATTCCATCCCCTGTCCTATCCCCAACTAACTTCTATTACCAACTTTTTGGTGTTCAATGCATCAGAAAATCCACAGGTAAGCCTGAAAATAACCATTTTGGGTAGTTCCCAAACTTGTGTGACAAACACATTGCAATAAACATACTTGATGCATAAATGCATGACAGCATCTTTATGTTCTTTTGATTAATTATTAGCAATGAGTTTTGTGAACCAAATTGTAAAAAGTCTCTAAGAATTTTGATCTATATCCAAATTTAAATATCAAAGGTTCTAGTAATTTGTATTTTGAACAGTAAAGCATATTTTCCTATATATTTCACCAGGCACCACAGATAAATGCAAATGTGCATTTATAGGATGAAAGACATAGATCCTGATATGTCTATTAAATTTTCAGCTATTGCAAACCAATACAGCAGACCAGATACTGATGCACATAACCTGGTAGTAACTTATACCTTATAAACTTTTAAAGATGACTTTGGAAATTTCACTGTATCTCTAGGTGTGTTTATTGACACTATCTTTGTTTCTACTGAGATCCCCAGCATGCATCACCGACTCAATCATGTGTTTTGATATTTGGACACTTTTAGATCTTTTTGCTACTTGATGCCATTGTTTACTTGTTTCCTTCTATGATTGCTCTTGTTTATTCTACCTCCTAGAGAAAAGAGAAGGATATATTCCTTTCAGAGATTGGGGAAAGGGATAATGTGGTCTTCAGCAGATAGGTTGACATTCCTAGTAATAAAATTGTTTAATTTTCCACAGAGGCACTTACTTCCTATGATATTGTATTTCTTTTATATAGTGTTCCTGGGACTGGGAATGCAAAGGATGATTGATAAATATAACTGCAAATATGCTATCACAGTCCAGCCTTGCAAAGAGTTGGTTTAACAGGGGTGATAACCTATTTAAAAATTTGAGGACAAAAAAATTAACATTTATAACTTCATTACTCCTGGAATGCAAATCTATAGAATTGCAATGATTAAAAAAAAGTAGATAAAAAGTAAAGATGCCTGCTAACAAATTTACAAAACTGGAGACTGTTTAGTATATAATATGTGAAATATATATTCAAATTAATTGTAAGGTTAATTCCATGGGTGTGAGTATGTCTTTTAAAAATATTATGTAATTAAGTGTATGTATGTGATTTAGGGAGTCAAGTATGCTATTTTTTTTCTTTTGTAATCTAAAGAAATTGACAAAATATATATATGTGTATATGTATATAATGCCAAAATATTTTTGTTAATTTTACAGATATAATATGCACTATATACTTATCTTCAGTACCTCGCAATTGAATTTAAATATGGGATTGACATTTTAAATAACCTCATGCTGCTCTGTTGAAAATAGCATTAAATATTAGAATTGAAATATGGTGGAAGAAAGACACCCTACTTAGTGACCTTGTATTCCAGGCTAATAGATGGTGGCATATGTTAGCTATAAATGCTAAGTGAAATAGACAAATATAGAACATATGTAAATGGATAGTTGAGAGGATCTGCTGATGAATTAGATGAAAAGATTAGTGGAGGTAGTGGAGAGCAGAGAAATTAAGAATGATTCCTAAATTTGGGGGGTTGAGCTGTTAAATAGATCAGAATGCTAATTCCACTTGTGTAGGAACAGGTTCAGAGGACAGAAAACACAATTCTTAAATGTCATTGCCAATCTCATATTTATTTCATAAGTAAGTGACAGTAATATTGGAGTAATATTTTTATTACTATTCATATAACCAGGTCTAGTAATATCAGAGATGTTACACTACCTTGTCAGAGAACCTGTTCCTAGTTTCAAACTGTTTTTAGGGTTAAATAAGATCATCAATAAAATGTTCATCCACAATTCTTCAGTCAGTCCTTTGGAATACACTAATTCTTGACAATGACAATAAATGGATTCTAATTTGTTTTGAAGCCAAAATAACAATTTTTAGATTTACTAAATTTCTTGAAATCTTACTTTCTCTAAATAACTTGGAGAAAATCATGATATTTTCTAAATTTTCAGAGATATGAAAAAGTGAGAAATAACACAGTAGCTTGCAGGGCAATAATACTCCAGTTGACTAGAAAATTTTATCTTAGTTGTGAACCAAATTTATTTTACCAGTAGGTGCCAGTCTTAGCTCAAAAATTGAAACTGGAGTAATTGTCTATTGGTAAATTCCATTAGAGCAATTTCTTTTTAAAAGTACAAAGAATGGCAGAGTTTTTATGTCAGGAAAAAAGGCAATTAATGAACTTTGAAGGCAAAACACAATATAAGCTCTTGAGCATGCGTAAGACTATAACTACAACTGGAAATAAGATTAATCACTTCTTCCATATTTTTCATGTTGATATAAGCAGATATGATCCCCATAAAAAAGGAGCAAGATATTAAAAGGAAAACAAATATGTAGGTGTCACTTACTGAAGTGATTTCTCTGCTTATCTTTACTCCTGTCTTGTTTTTGTTTTTTGATGGATGCAGAATAAAAATAGATTATACATTAAAATCAAGATGACAGGGTTATTTGTATGATTATAATAGCCTAAAGCTCTTTAATTAGACAATGAGGCCATGGTTGGCCCTTGCCTGTGACTGCCTTTTCCTTTACTGAAGCAAGGTGCACTCTTGTACTAGCTCAAGATTTCGGGCTCTTATAAGATCTTTTCTCTGTTGCAACTCAGATATGGCCAGTCATGTGCTGTTCTCTCTTGACCAGGATGAAATTGTACCTATAATAATCAATTTAGTCATAAGTGTAATTAAAAATATTTTTAAAAAAGAATTTTCTAAGATATGTATAGTGTCCGGTTTGCTAATGCCTTGTATGTATGTTATGGTGTCTCCAAATTCTCTGTGCCTATTAGCCTTCTAAAATTGTATATATATGAGTGGTGATGGACATGGTGAGATAGATACAGTTGATGAGTGAGAAAATGTGCTCAAGGAACCTATACAGTGTTGATAACTAATGTTATTTCAATAAAAATATAAATAAAATTGTATAGATACTTAAGAAAGCGACATAGCATTCAAAATCAAGACATAGTAGAAAAAGGGGTATCTCTGCCCCAGGAAAGCTAAAGCAATTCTGAATAGAAGCTGTGTTTAGGAAATACACCCATGCACAGAGTTGTTAATTTCATGCCCAAATATACTGCTGCTATCCAAATGCATTAAAGTATACCTGCAGCGTGCCAAACTATGTTTCCTTAATAAAAGGGGAGAACAGTGAAGAGCTGGGTGGGTAAAACTAGGGTTGGATCTCTCTGTCCAAAGCATTTGAAGGTCTGTGTGACCTGCTAATTGACCAGGTTGAATATTTACAAAGAGCAAAGAACTCATCCTCATTAAATAAAATGTTCCTACCCACAAATTCCTTTATGCATGACCCAAAAACAGTGTTGAGAATAGGCAGAGAAAATGGGAACTAATTTACACATGCCAAATTATCCTAGCAATTTTTTCTGTCTCTTATATTTGTACGTAAGCTGTAGTTGATAGAAGTCATTAAAGGAACACTGAAATATGATGTATGGTGTCAGTTCACTCAGAACTATACCCCATTACCGAATTTTAAATATCTAGGATTATGTCTCTTTCCTTGGGGAAAAGAGTACAAAACATGTTCAAATGGACAATAAAAGCAAAATCTAGCATTCAACAAAGAATTTGATCACTGATCTACTGTGGACTTCAAAAAACAGGCATGTGCAAATGGAACAATGTAACTCTAGGAGCACCCCCAGTCCTGGGGCGAGGGATTGACTGCTGTCTGAAATCAACAAGTGCAGTGACTTGAAATTCAGCATTGCATGATGCTCTTTAGAAAGGTAAAGGCTTTTTAAATTATTATTTTCATTTTCCTTTTCCCCTACATTTTAAATATCTCCACCTCTGCATTTTCAGAAAATCACAAATATAATTGAAAGAATATAAGGGAAGGAAGACAATGGAAATATTTAGGTCATATTGCATTAAATATTCATTCTAAAGCAATTGTATCTTTCATGCTAATCCTCTATGAGTATGATGGGTGTTATCCAGATAAATGAAGAAAAGTGAAAAGGAAACAAATTCCAAATGAATTAAAATGTTCCATTATTGGCATTACTATGGCACACATTTCAACCTCTTCCCAACAGAATGTTCTCGCTTCCATCATAGGAACCTGTGTGCAAACTATCATCTCTTGCCTGGGCCAGTGTCTTATCTTGCAGAGAGCCCGGCTTCTGCTCTTGCTCTTCTCCAATACGTTTTTTCACACAGCTGAGTGAGCATTTGTAAATTGGAAGCAGACCCTCTATTTAATTCTTTCTAGTGGTTTCCCATTGCTCTAGAATAAGATGTTATGATCACGACCTACACACCATGCATGAGCAAGCCCTGCTGACCTCTTTCTCCTCATAATCAAATACTTGCTCCATATATTTGTGCCATGACCCATCTTATCCAGTGCTCACTGGAGGTGAGGTCAAATGAGTTTCTTTATTGCTTGGATATATCAAACTCTTTTTAGCTCCTTAGGACGAATTCACTTGCTGTTTCTCCACCTGGATAATTGTCTTTTAAAGCTTTGTGGCCATAGTCCCCAGTAAGAAATAGATTTTATGCCATGATCTGGGGTGTATGTGTGTGTGTGTGTGGTGTATGATGTTTTTTTTTTTTTTTAAACAGTACTTGTCCTTGCTGTATGTGATAGCCCTGCATTTTTGTTTCTATTTTATTTCCTTCTATAATGACTGGTCACAACCTAATAAATTGATTTTATTAGTCACAATTGTATCGTAACCCAGAGTTGAATTGCACTTTTAATTTTTACTCATATAGAGCTATTGTTACTCATTAGGTCTCATTAAATATAATAATCAATTCATGAGGCTTTACCTAACCACCCAAATCTGAAACCAGCCCTTCTTGTTATTCCATTTTGAATAATAACATGGCTAAGCATTATTGTTTTATCTCTTAAGCTGTACTAATAAACTGTGCAATCTTTGCAGAGAGTGCTTCAGTCATGCCTTTTTTTTTAAATCCAGTGCCTTGCATAGAGCATGATATACAGTATAAGCCATTAACAACCTCTTTTTTATTGAAGTACCATTGGTTTACATCTTTGTTAGAGTTTTGGAAACTTGTGATTCTCCCTTGCCCCAGGTAGGTATAGTGACCATAGTGCACCCACCACTGTAGCACCCATCGTCCTCCACTGTAGTCCATTGTGCTGTCTTCCCACCCCTTTCCCAGCTTTCTCCCTTCTTTTCCCTGTCTGTGGCGAACTTTCAAGGGTTGCTTTAAAAGTTTGTCTTTGCCTGACCCTTTGTTTGCTTTTTCTCTATTCCACATATAAGTGAGCTCCTCTCAGTGCTAGTTGCAGAAAGGTATCTTGCTACAATTTCCCCCAAATCATCTGTGAGCAGATTCTAGTTGTGTGGGTAAGCTGAAAGGAGAAAATATACCTAAACAATTAGAAGCAAAAATTGGGACTCAAAGTATCTTATTTGTTTAAAATAAGTGGACTAGTGCCCTAGGTTGCTGTAACAGATTACCATCACCCTGATGGCTCATAAGAACAAAAAATGTATTTTTTTAAAAGTTCTGGAGGTTGGTTTGAAATCTGCATCACTGGGTTAAAGTCAAGGTGCCAGGAAGACCATATTCCCTGGAAGGTTCTAAAAGAGAATCCATTTCTTGACTCTTCCAGTTTCTGGTGGTTGCTGGCATTCCTGGCCATGGCTGCTTTACTCCCCAATCTCTAATTTCATCCTTATATTACCATACCCTCTGTGTGTGTGTGTGTGTTTGTGTCAAAGAGAGGGAGAGAGAGAGAAAGAGAGAGAGAGAGAGAGAGAGAGAGAGAGAGAAAGAGAGAGAGAGAGAGAGAGAGAGAGAGAGAGAGAGAAACTCCCCCTTCTCACTGGTAGAGAACACATAATGCTATTGCATTTAGGTCCCAACTGGATAATCAAGACTAATCCTCCTATATCAATATTTTTTAATTTAATCACATCTGCAAAGACTAGCTATAAGGTAATATTCAGAAGTTCAAAGAATTAGGATATGAATGTATTTTGGGTGTTCATTTTCCAGCCTACTACAATGGTCAGCTCACTTTGCTACTGGTAATAAAGACTTGTGCACACTGATTATTCTTTGGTTAGTACTTTTTAGTTATTTGGCATTGAGTTAGTCTAATTAAGAAGGCTAATTCAGAGGCATTTAAAATGTTTATTTTTCTTTAATGATTGGACCTTACTCGTTGTAAAAGTAGTGAATATTGCTACTTTAGAAAGTAAGAATCGAAATTAGAAAGCCCTCCTGAGTCTAGAAAAATATCACAAAATAAAGGGCTTAGTTAATTTGAGGACCAAGGACATTCAACACAAAGGACATTCAATGACACAGCCTCCTACTGCCTTCTAATGTATTATTGAATTGACATGGAGCTGTACCAATATGGTGTATTTCTTTCACTCAAATTCTAACCACTGAAATATTTATTAAGAAAAAATTATCATTGAACTATTTCTTTATTG
This sequence comes from Talpa europaea, assembly GCF_964194135.1. Lineage (NCBI taxonomy): Eukaryota > Metazoa > Chordata > Mammalia > Eulipotyphla > Talpidae > Talpa > Talpa europaea. Next base: position 20,819,398 of record NC_140069.1, on the reverse strand, counting down.
CAGCCAGGAATAATAAAGTCCCAGAATTGAGAGATCCTCTTCCTTGAATGCAGGCGGTGCACAAGTTGGGGCAGATTGGGATGTAGAGTAAAGTCAACAATTCCAGCTACAAGAGAGCCCACAATATTTAATTAGTATATTTAGAGTTTATACAAACACAAATGCCCAGGACATACTAATAAAGGCCACGAATAAGGAATTTGATGTCTATATATCAAGGAGAGGGAGAAAAACAGCAATTCCCAACAGTACTACCCTGCAAAGTATTTCCGCAGACACCTTAGTTATCATTGGGTTGTTATCAGATATTTCTCATAGTGTGTGGGGTTAGGCCTTCAACATAGAGCAGGTTTAATCCTGCTCAACAGAATCCATTTTAATCTTTATATAATCTGTAGATAAAATAAATAAGAACCAACCATTTCAAGTATCTTTTTCAAGTAGGTAACTTTATACTGTATATTCTACCTGTGTAACAGCATAATCGATTGGTTGCCTAGATTGGGCAATACCAGTAAAGCCATCTCAGTTAACCTTATAAAATTTTTGTTTTTTTAAAGATTTATTTATTTATGTGTCGAGAACTGGGTATAGGCCAGAGGTGTCGGATTTACCAGAGACAGAGTAGGGAACAGAACAGGCAGAATTGACTGAAATACATCGTTGAGGGGAGCAGTAGATGAGACGGGGGAGGTCTGCTGTGCCATGTGGGTAGCTCCTTGGCCATGGATTGAACTCATGCTACAGTGGCTGTGGTTAGCTTCATAGTGCCTTGACTTAACCCCTTGTGCTACCAGGGAGGCCCCATCTTTCTTTTTTTTTTTTTTCAAGGTTTATTTATTTATTTACTTATACAAGCACTGGGTACAGTCAGAAGTGCGGGAGGGTGAGAGAATTCACCAGAGCCAGAGCAGGGAACAGAACAGGCAGACTGACGAAGAAATACACTGCTGAGGGGAGCAGCAGGCGTGGCAGGAGAGGCCTGTGAGCCATGTGGGACCCTTACCTGGCAGCCGGGGATTGAACCAAACCGGCACTGCAGAGGCTGCGGGCAGCTTCCAACCCAGCGCTCAACCACTGCGCCACCAGGGGAGGCCTAAGGGAGGCCCCATCTTTAAAAAACTTTCTCTAGGTTTCTTTCTCATTGAATGAACAGCTATGTCACTGACTAAAGGGCTTACCAATTTATTTTAAAGATATAGTAATGTGAGAAAAAAGGGATGCCTATATGAACCAAAACATTATTTATAGCAGACTATCATTTTCACCTAATATCCATTCTCTACTGTTTTAGTAACAGAGCTTTCATTTTCATTCAGACAATAATAGACTTATAAAACATATTTCCAGAATTTCTTGTAGCAGTGATTGACATGTGGCCAATTACTAGCCAGCATTTAGAGACAGACAAGGAAACTAAATGTTGATGAGGAGGGTAGTGTTTCTTCTCTCTTTGTTGTCACCTGTAATACAAAAACTAGTCTCCTGGACTGTACAATATCCTTGGGCAAGGAACCAATGTAATCAAGGAGGGAAGACAGACATATTGAAGATTTTTTTTTTGCAAGAAAAACAAACATCTGCTTTATTTAAGCCACTATTGCTTTGGCCTTTTATTACATACAGCTGAAACTAATCTTGACACTATTATGTGTCATTAGCTGTATCATTATGTCACTGACAAAATTCTCTCAAATATGTATTCTGTAATAAAATGTCACTGGGTTTAGGGCTGCTAAAAATTTGTAGGTTGGCATATATTGTGGGCTTCCCTCCTCTCCCTCTCTCTTTTTCTCTCTATATCTGTGTATCTACACAGACACATATACACATATACATATGTGTGTGTATTATATATATGTGATATTCAAATTTAGGAAAATATTTGCCCTAAATTTAAAGTATTGTATTTCTCGAGCAAAAGGTATTAAAATCCAAAAAATATTTCCCATTCTTTTGCAGACCTCTTACAGGTTTGGTTTAACTGCATTTGCAGTTCAAAATTTTCTTTGGCCATTTTATTCTCAATTTCAAACTTGACCTTTATTATCTAAGTCACCAGTCAGCAGTTAATCTTAGCTTTTGATATCATTTCATGGCTAAATTGCTATAGTGTTGAAAGTATTCCATTAATATGGCAAGAAGTAGGAAAGAATGGTTACGTTTTTTGATTGTATATATCAGCTGCAAGTTTCAGCTACTTTGGTTAAAGGACAGTTTGTCCACATGAATGTAAAAATAACGTATCTGTAATGCAAATTCTCTTTTATGATCATTTAATTTCTTAATCCTTCATTTAATTTTCTGTCAATCTCTTTAGCCTGTTGTACAAGTGCTGAAATATGCTGGCCAATCTAATTAATATGTACTTGGATCTAAAATATAGACATTCACATATATAAACATTCTTCCCCTACATCTCCCTGAACCAATCTTTTGATTTCAAATGTAAAGCTCTGGGACATATTTAGTTTTCAGCAACTAAGGAGATATTTGGCAAAGGACATTTGAAGTTCGGTTTTGCTAATAGCCTGATCAAGTTCTAGAATTATTAAATCCAGATCTGTTATAGTGGGGCATAGGACCAGGAAGGATGGTTTTAGCTGAACTTGTTTGTCTAAGCTGGGGCTGCGTCTGACTCTTAATTTGATGATTAATTGTGGTTCATCTCCATGATTGCACTAAGGGGAGCATGAATACTAATGTTAATGTTGTTTACAGGGCCATTCTGAGTATGCCACAATCATAAGTATATATTCTAAGGGCATAAGTCATTGCATGGGGTTTTTGGTAATGGTTTTTATCTTTTTACTAATTGTGGTAAAATAGAAATAATATAAAATGTATCATTTTAGCCATTATTAAGAGTACAGTACAGTGATGCTGAGTAAATTCACATTCTTGTGTAACCACCAGCACCACTATGTCAAGATCCCTATTCCTGCAAGAATGAAATTCTATACTCATTAAGCAAAAATTCTTCATTTTCCCTACCCCAGGCTCCTGGCTACCACTATTCTACTTTCTGTCTGCATGAATTTGACTACCCCAGTTACCTCTTATAAGTGGAACACTTAGTATAATGTCCTCAATGTTCTATTCATGTTGAAGCATGTGTCAAAATTTTCTTCTTTTTAAAAGCCCAGATAATAATACCTGAGTTCGTTTTGCCTTTCAACTCTTGTAAATAATGCTGCTATGAATGTGGATATGCAAATATTTCTTTGAGATCCCACTTTCAGTTCATTTGGTAATATACTAAGACACAAAATTGCTGGATCATACAGCTATTCTATGTTTAAATTTTTGAATAACTGCCACACTGTTTTCCAGAGTGACTGAGTCATCTTACATTTCCACCAGTAGTAAACGACTTGTATTCATATCTCCACATCCTCACAAAACAATCGATCTATTTTTATATATTGACCATCTAGATGTATGTGAGGTTTTAAGCCTTTTAATTATCATAAGTTGTGTTTGTAGTGATCAACAATATTTGTTATTGAATCTAATTTTCCCACATAAATTAACTAAATAGCCAGTGTACTTAAAGCTATTTACATATTGTATTCTGTATTTGCGTTTTACTTGAATTTTGATTTTGTTATTGATGCTATTTATCGAATATCTGGGCTTCATATATCTTTTTACAATATTGTTGAATAACTTCTTATATGGGCAGGTGATTTCTTAAAAATACATTGTAGTCTATACATTTATTTGAAAATTAGTTATTAGGTACATCAAAAATACTTTCCCATATAATTAGGGTTTTAAAAATATGTCTTAAGCTATTCCAAAATGTAATGTTTGGTCTAGACAGTGATTGAAATCTGGTATATTAAAAAATTAAATCATAGAAAGTTTAAAACATGAAAAATTTAGTTATTTAATGTGTTATAATTTAAATGTTTATTTCAGTTTTCAGGCATTTTGATATACTTGAACAATATTATAGTCCCAAATATGCAGTTCATAACATTCAAACAACTTCCTTCAAGAAGTTGTATGCATTTCAACAGAAAGAATAAATCTCATATGAGCTAAATATTTTAAGTTACTTTCATGACAATCAGTAACAAATTAGGTTTTTACAGAATATTAAACAATTTACCAAGAGTTCAAATGTAAGTAACTTAGAGTATGTTTGTTTTTTGAACTTTTCCCTTGAAGAGGTAGTATATAGAGCATATTTGAGGAGTATACAAAAATATGCATAAAACATATTTCACCTTGTTTAGTCAGTGCTGATTCAGAAGCACCAACTTAAAGCAATAAAAATCACATCTGTTTTCATGTCATAAACCTTTAATTTATATATGGTCTTCAAAATGTCTTTTTTTCAATGCATGATTTAAGAAAATCTTTATTGTGGTAGTTACATCAGTTGTTATAAAAATGATACCTGCTTAGCTGCAAGACATGATTTTATATGTTTAATTATAAATGAAACTTTTGCACTTATTATGACAATCTACACTTCACTGAAAGGAACTTTAATTTCCCTTAAAAAAATTGCTAATTGCTAATCAAATCAGGTTGGTAGTTGTAAATGAAGTTCTGAAATGGGGCAGATACTAACAGGATGATACCACTTACCAACTCACCCTTCCAGTGGCTATGAGAAACAGTTCATCAATAACCAAATTCAATCTTGAGTTTGTGACCAGTCTGTTTTTCATGAGTCATCTTTAAACACAAAATCCTGAAAAGAAATGAGTATTGCTTTACTGACTAGCACATAAGTCATTGTCACCTTATAGGAATTGTACCGTAAACAGCAAGACCCATATTTATATATATATATATATATATATTCACAAAATGAGAAAGAACTTTCTATTTCTAACATCCCCACTCTGCTCTAGTTACTATAGGTATAAATACAGAAGTTTTTGAAGTAGATTCCTTTTTACTGAACTGCAATAGTACATAAAATCAAGAAGTCATTAATGCCCAGGCAATTACACATAATTCATTTTTCTTTTTTTTTCTTTTTAAGATTTATTTATTTATGCAAGCACTGGGTACAGTCAGAAGTGCAGGAGAGTGAGAGAACTCACCAGAGCCAGAGTGGGGAGCAGAACAGGCAGACGGAGGAAGTACACTGCTGAGGAAAACAGCGGGCATGGCAGAAGAAGTCTGCACCCCCTGTGGGATCCTTGCCAGGGGCCGGGGATCGAACCGGTGCTTCAGAGACTGTGGTCAGCTTCTCGGCTCAGCGCTCAACCGCTGCACCATAATTCATCTTTCTTAACTATTTGCAATTATTCTTCATGAAGGGGTCATATTTTTAGTAGTAGCACTCATAGTAGTAATAGTACTTTAAAAAATTCTCCTTTTTTTAAATAAATGTAACATCAGTTAATATTATTGTTTGTACAGGATTCCCCCTTCCAGTGCAGTTACCTATGTTCCTGTCACCAGAACGCCCATAATCAAACACCATAGTCCAATCTGATTCCTCCCCCAGCCCACCTTATGTTTGCTCCTCTCTTTTCCCTTCCCCTCTGAATCTCTCAGGTCTATAGTCTGCTTTCAAGGGAAAGTTTTTGAGTTTGGCTTTAATTTTGGACAGTGACTAACAGCCCTAGTTCTAAGATGGCAACTCCAGTTTTGGTTTACCTGTCTGACACATGTAAGTGGCCCAGAAAATTTTGGAAATTTCTTAGTGAAAAATCACTTTTTCAATATAAATGACTAGATGTTTCCCTTTTACAAGATATTTAAAGTTCTTCAAAATACATACCAAAATATATTTTTTAAAGATTTATTTATTTAGGCATAAAAGGAGTGGGGTGTAAGCCAGAGGCGCGGGGGGTGAGAGGATTCATCAGAGAGAGTGGGGAGCTGAACAGGCAGGTCTAATGAAGTACACTGAGGGGAGCAGTGGGCAAGGCAGAGAGGTCTGGTGTGCCATGTGGGTAAGCTCCCTGGCCGGCCTGGGATCCAATTCATGCCGCAGTGGCTGCTAATAGCTTGATTGTGCTGTGTCTTTAACCCCTGTGCCACAAGGGAGGCCCATACCAAAATATTTTAAGTTGAGGAAAATCTGCCCAGATTGCTTTTTGCTGCTCCCTTCCTCTATTCACACAAAAGTGAATGTGGTGAGTTTATTTTGACTAAAGCATAAGTGCTTCAGGTCTTCTCTCCTGGAATTTAAGAGCATGTAGACATTGCCTCTTCTTCTGAAGTATTATATGCTATTGTATGTTCGTCTACATACTGGGCAGTTCCACCAATGCATCCCAGCATCATGACTGACCTTTCTTCTATCACTTGTGTCTTACTGGATTGTATGACTTTCCCTTGGCATCTCTTCAATTGTTTGATAATGTTCTATGTCTCTTTTATCTGCTTTTAAAACCTCTATTTATTTACATAATATGTTCTTTATTGGTAAGGTACCAGATCTCCTACTTAATTTGCATTTTGCTGATGACACTTCCAGTTTTGAGAATAAAGTTTCATCTTGATAAATACTTAATGATTTTTATTGATTACCTCATACTTTTGCTTTAAGAGTATGGCATCTAAACAGACTTCAAATTGGGCAGCAGCAGCAGCAAAAAAAAAAAAAAAAAAGAGAGAGCAGTAATGCATAGACTTAGTTTTAGCAAGTGCCTGGCAATCTGTTTTACTGCTTTTACATGTTTAGTAATTTTATCCCAACTTAACCCAATGACACTGGGACAGGATATAGGAAGGATGAGGGCCTTGGTGTTGGAGAAAGAAAAAACATGTTTATGACTCAATTGTGAGCTTTCCTTTTTCAAATCTTTGTATTTTTGTCTTTTGATCCAAAGGGAATTAGTTAACAGGGATAATGTCCAAACAAAATAGCAAAACTGAGTTAGCTCATACTGCCAAAGTTGTTCATTAGGATTTGTGAAAAATGCCAAATACCAAAGAGCCTTCAACTAATCTGGATTGATGAACAGGGGGTTTGTTTAAATCCTTTTGCAATCACTTCAATTAATATTGGGACTCCAGTTTTTCTAGCCTGTACTTCTATGCTTTTTTTTTTTTTAAATTTCCAATATTTTTAAACACTGGGAAATAAAATATACAATATAGAGACTCAAAACCAACCTAGAACTAGTATTAAACTACTTTTGTTTGTTTTTCTGTTACTAAGAAAAATGATGCTTTTTTCTGCTACCTCAGGAATAATAGGAAGAATTTAGTTTACCATTTTAGAATTAGTGTTAACATTTCATCATTGGTGAGATATATATATATATATATATATACACACACATATATATATACATATATATATATAGAGAGAGAGACTTAAACCTTAAATCTAGAAACTCAAGCAGAAAATGATATTTATTGGATACCTACTTAAGTCAAAAGCTACAGTAAAATATTTTTTCATGACTAATTTTCACAATAAATTTATTAAGTGGATTATTATTATTTCCATTTTGCATATCAGGAAACTGAGATTTAGAAAGGTTAAGGTCAGCTAGGTAAAGGTAATAAGTGGTGTGACTAAGAATAACTACACATTTATTAATGATCAGTCATCTTTATGTTGACTTCTTATGGTTGTGAATTTTCTGATATAGATGTTTTTGGAGGACTTTTATAATTTTAGCACTTCCACTACTATTATTTCTAAGAAAAAAAATAAAGTTTCTATAAGGCAAAAGTAGGTTTAGCTAATGTCTCTTTAATTGAGGGCGGTTTGCTGTTCATATGCCAGAATATTATGTTTAAAATACTTGAAAATGGGGCCTCCCCAGTGGCGCAGCGGTTGAGCACTGGGTTGCGAAGCTGCCCGCAGACTCTGCAGTGACAGTTCCATCCCTGGCTGCTCCCCAGCCACCGGAGGAGGGTCCCAAATGGCACGCAGACCTCTTCTGCCGCCTGCTGCTCCCCTCAGCAGTTTACTTCGGTCCTCTGCCTGCTCTGCTCCCCGCTCTGGCTCTCGTGAATTCTCTCACCCTTCCGTGCTTCTGACTGTACCCAGTGCTTGTATAAATAATAAATAAATAAATCTTAAAAAAAAAAAAGAACACTAGGAGGGAAATGACCTTTAATAAATAAATAAATAAATAAATAAATAAATAAAATACTTGAAACTGTAAAGTCCCTGTTTGCATTGTCTCAGAGATATAATAGGTAACATTTTCTGTTGAATTATAATAGCAAGACTTTTAGGTACTTGAAGTTAGCAAATGGAGATCATGTCTCTTTTTGACCTCATCACTTCTTCTTTCTCCTTCTTTCCCAGTAATAATAAGGTATTATAATATTGACCTTTTTCCAATGGTGCTTTGTCATTTGCCTTATCTTCTCCATTTTTGTGTCCAATGCCAAAGTAGTAGGAAAATACATTCATATGTGGTCCTTGGTGAAATAGCTCTGATGCATCTCATTAGTCTTCTGAGAACATATATAGCACAGAAAGCACACCGGGTTGATATTTTTAAAGCTAATGAGCCTCTGATTAGCATCTGACTAGCTATAGTTAGCAAGACATATGCCCTTCCACTGATTTATAGTGATTAGCATAATCCAAGATTCTTTCTCATCTTTGAAATTCATCTTATCCGCTAGCTTAAAAAATCACACACATGCAGACTTCTGATGCTTCTTGTAGAAAATAGAACAAAATAAAATACTATTGGATTAGAGTAAAGAATTTTTAGTAAATAAAGTTTATCTGTGGAAATATTCCATTGAGAAAAAGGAAAGAATAAAAATAGTGCCTTGGTGTAGAATATTCTGTTAATCAGGAACCACATATACAGGCTTATGTACAGTTATGCTCCACATAATGATGTTTTCTTCAGTATGGGATGAGTATTACAACAGTGATTTCTATATCATCCATGTGTGTAGTAGGCTTTATCAGCTAGATTTGTGCAAGTGTGCTTTATGACAAAATTGTCTAATGATGCATTTCTCAGAATGTATCCCTTCATTAAGCAATGCATGACTGTATTGACATGTCCATGTAATATAGTTTCAGAAGTTCTGGATGGGTCTCTACTTGGGTCTTAACATTTCACTAATTGCTACATTTATTCACTGATTAAATATTTACTGAGCATGTGTCATGTTTCTTTAAACAGTGTGAACTTTTGTAGATATGATCAGGGACAATATATAGATTATCCCTGTCATAAAATATCAATATCTGCAGTCTGATGGAGGTAGACTGGTATTTAAGTAAAGAATGAACTATGATAAATTTCATAGTAGAGAAGTACATATCAAGAAGAAATAAACATATTTCAACCTGAGACTTAAAGAATGAAAAGGAGGGTATTAGAAATAAAATTGAGGACCTCCCCTGTGGTGCAGTGGTTGAGCGGTGGGTTCCGAAGCTGCCCGCAGCCTCTGCAGTGCCGGTTCGATTCCCGGCTGCTCCCTGGCCACTGGAGGAGGGTCCCACATGGCGCGTAGACCTCTCCTGCTGCCCGCTGCTCCCCTCAGCAGTGTGCTTTGGTCCTTCTGCCTGCTCTGCTCCGCTCTGGCTCTGGTGAATTCTCTCACCCTCCCGCGCTTCTGACTGTACCCAGTGCTTGTATAAATAAATAAATAAATAAATCTTAAAAAAAATTTGATTGTGTATGTTCATGTATGTATTCTAAAAGCCCTTTTTCAATCTGCTTTCTTATTTGTAACATAAAACATTTTGGTCACACAAATTCTAACACCGTTTCTGCTTATAAAAATGATGTTTCTAAGAAATTGTAAAAGCAAGTTACACTAATGAGGAATGGAGAGTTAAGCTACCCTAATGTGTAAGATATATATATATATATATATATATATATGTATATATTATCCCTGTCATAAAATATCAATATCTGCAGTCCGATGGAGGTAGACTGGTATTTAAGTAAAGAATGAACTATGATAAATTTCATAGTAGAGAAATGCATAGCAAGAAGAAATAAATATCTATATATTTATATAGATATTTATATAGATATAGATATATATTATATAATATTATATATTATATTATTTTATATTATAATATATTATATAGATATATATAGATATAGATATCTATTATATAGATATCTATTATATAGATATTACATAATATAATATATAATATATATTATATATATTATATAGATATATATTATAATATATAATATAATTATATAATATTATATAATTATATTATTATATTTTTATATATATATATATATTTATATAACTCTTTTGAACAAATAAGATAATAGGCTCATTCCAAGACAAGTAGAAATCTTGTTAAGTGCTTCTTTAACATTTTGTCCATCACCATTGGTATAAGCTAAGTAATATTCTAGAATTTTAAAGAATTTGCTTACCATCACTGAAGTATATAACTTTTTTCCAGGGGTTAGTGTGCCGTGAGAGATACTAGTTCTTATCAACCTAAGAACTACCCATTTGCCCTTAGTGAAATAAAATTACATGCAGAAAATTAATTTCATATAATCCATCCTGTAAAGGACTTCTTATTTCATCCTGCAGAGAGAATTCTTTAAATATTCTCAGAGATTTAGTCTAGAAAATATCAGCTCTCTCATAACATCAAATTCTTAAACTTCTCCTAGCAGTCATTAGCTCCTGACCCAGACAATCCCTCACTTCTAGATACCTGAAAACAAGAAGAGTCTAGTAGTAATAGAAAGCTAGTGAAATTTTCTATTGTGGTCTTGTGGAGAATGGATTTTTGATTGAAGTCATTGGATGAAACTTAATATCAGAACCACTCGTATAAAAGGATATTAGCTCACAGTCAGATGGACTGTGGAGAAACCATTTCCCAGAATACTGTAAAATTTCTTGGCTGCATTTAGGCTGCATTATTGTTTGGCAACATGTGGGCACTGAGTATATTCCCCCTTCAGATAAAGATATGGTCTTGTTGATGTGAGACTAGTTGAAGAAATAAGAGCACTTTTTTCTACTTTTTTTTAAGTGGAAAGATAAGACGAAATAGTGTCCCCTAAGACACTGAAAACCTATATTCTATTTAATGTTACTATGAAGACTACCCCAATATTTTTTAAAAAAAAAAGCTTATTTGATTCAGGATCATTTATTTTTAATGATGAAAGGAATAACTAATATCAATTATATGGGTCTCTGGGCATACTTTATCATGAAGTGACTATTTTATTTTGTAAAGAGAATATGACACAATGTCAAAGTGTAGAAATGTAGCTTTAAGAACTACTAGCGGTGAGACTCTAAGCTCCCATGTTTTTGATTTTCCTTTTCTATGGAAAAATATTAGTTTGAAAATCAGCTTTTCATAATCTGCACTAAATGAGATGATTTTGGTAAAGAATTTACCAGAGTTGTCAGTGCATACCGAGTGCTCAATAAATGTCTGATATTCTCCCAAATGTGGGGAAAACAAGAGCAATATTAGCAATGTATGAGTGAGATTAGAGTGTACATCAAAATTTCCATCAAAATTAATGTTTTATAATTAAAAAACATTTGTTCATTTCCCCAAGAGCACTTGTTTGTGGGCACCTCATATATACTGCTCACCAGGAGAGAGTAAAAACTGGTTGATACATATATTTTTGTGTGAAAAATTGCCTTTCATAGAAGCCAATTAGCTCTCCTATAAAATTCTCAAAATTAATATTAATCCCATTTTATAAAAATCACTGTTCTGATTTATTCCCTGTGTATCCTCTATAAAAATCTTAGAAATAATAATAAAAATGATATTTCAAATAGGTTTTTTTGGAGCTTCACAATATTTTCTCCACAAATATAAGTATCTCTGAATTGTAGAGCATAATATAAAATTTCACTGTGAGATTAAGACCGTTCAGAAAGTGAACTAGCCTTGGTCCTGCACCAGTTAGGAAGGGAACCAACAATAAAATAATTCAGTGCATTCAGTATAGGAGTTGTAACTCAGAAGCAAATAATGCAGCAGTCAAAACAATGAGTTATGAGTGCAAAGGAAAGCAATGGCTATAATTAATCTTACATTTTTTACTGGAAAGTAAATTAAGTACAGTCAGTATTTTATGATATAAAAATCACATATATGTCAATAACATACCAAATTCCTAATGGTTACTAATTGAATACTAATTCTAATTCTAAAACCCTTATAGATATATCTGCATTTGATCTTTTAATAGTTTTATTTTATACCAACTCTACACTCTGTTCCATGCCCTTAATTATAATTGTCTAATATACATTATAATGGGAAGGCATTAATTTACCAAGGTAAAAAATAGCCCTTAGAAAAGCCTTCATACATTTGAACATAAAATTTCAATATGTGTATTTTTAATTTTCACCTATTTTGGTAATTATTTCCATTTACCTAAAAAAATATTTTCTTTAGTCACGTGACACATCCAAAGTAAACCATAAGAAATTTGCAAAAAGCTGGACCTCACACATAATCTTTTCTATTCTATTTTTTAAAATATTTTATATTATTTAATCAAGAACCGTGGTATAGGCCAGATGTGTGGGAGGGTGAGAGGAATCACCAGAGACAGAGTGGGAAACAGAACAGGATGACTGACTGAAATACACTGCTGAGGAGAGCAGCGGGAGAGACAGAAGGGGTCTGCCTGGCCATGTGGTCTGCCTCCCTGGCAGGGTGGGGATCAAACTCGTGCTGCAGAGTCTGTGGGTCGGATTGTTTCATAGTGTGCTGCTTAACCCCTTGTGCCACCAGGGAGGCACCAGATAATCTTTTCAATAGCAATTAAATTAGAAACCAAAAATGAGATTAAAAATGCCTTTTTGTATTTCGGGTTTTTTTTTTGTTTTGTTGCTTTACATATTTCAATGCAATTAAAAGATGCATCCAGTTTTATCATTGCTTTGAAGTTTTTTAGTTCAGAAGTTGTTCAGTTCCCCTCTATTAATCATTTTAATGAAGATCGTATCAAATATCAAATATCATATATATTCAGCATTTTATATATATATTCATGGAATAAAAGCAATAGCAATTTTAATGAAAATCCAATAGTATAAATTTCCACAGAAAATTTAAAGGCTAGTAATTCATCCAGATAATTGGATAAAATCATGCTAAATAAAATTAAATATTCTTTTCTATCAACAATACACTGTTAAAAAAGATGTGGAAATACCCTATTCACCTTAACACCAACAACTATAAAGTATACCAATAAATGAGAATATATTAATATATTTTATAATAAATTAAGAATTTATTAGAGATGTATTAATTAAACATCAAAAAGCATTACAAAAGAATAAAATAACTGAATAAAATGGTGAGCTATATCATGTTTAATTTAATCATGGGAAAGGGACAATACAATTCTCTGTGGTGGTAGCTTTCTAAGAGCAAGGCAAATTCTTTATCTTCAGTATAATGATTTTTGACATGCTTGAAGAACATAAAATTATATGTGGGATTATGTGCACTGTTTAATGCTGAGAGGAAGTAGAATTAAATTACATCGCATATAAATGGAATAGAGCCTGTTGGGGCACTATATAGAGAGGAATGCAGAACCCTGGAATAGAGGAAGGAGAAAGAAAGTAAAAGAATATGAGAGAGAAAGGAAAATGTATGACAGAGGGAATCCTTGAGAGAGAAGGCATACTTTGGCTATTTTAGAGCTATAGTTTTTTAAAATTTACTTGTTTGCTGTTTCTGTTTTGCCATTATAAGGCTGTGATTCCTATCAGTACATGCTTCTCTTTACCTTTGCAACATATATGATGACTACCTTGCTCACTGATACTGTTGCATATGAGAAATTTTATGTAGTTAAAACTTATAATTCAGGTAAATACAATGGCTGAGTCATGGCTGTAAAGATAAATCTTATAGTTCATTCATAGAGAATCAATACTGTACTTCCTTTACTCATCAAAATTCTCAAGAGAACAGAACCAGAGAAATAAATAACACACACGTATGTATTATATAGGCATGCACATGTTTCCATATATATGAAACAGAATGTGTATGTGTGTTTATAGATGTATATACACACATACTTCTTAAAAAAATTCACTCTCATTATCATCAGAACTGGCCAGTTCCAAATTTGTAGGAGATGCCAACAGACTGGAAACCCACATAGGAATTAATGTACTAATCTTCAGCAAAATTTCTACTTCTAGCAAACCTTAGTTTTTTTCTCTTAAGATTTTCAACTGATTGGATTAGGTAATTACTACCTTAACCTAAAGTCAACTGACTGTAGATGTGTTATGTTCATGGCAACACCTAGATTAGTATTTGATTAAATAAAAAATAATTAGTATTTGATTATTTGATTAGTACCGCATAAAACTAATCATTAGGCTCACTAAGTGATATGAACATCACTTAGTATATTCATATCACCATAAAATGTTATGAAATGAATACTTGCATAAACAAAGGGGAAATGAATGAATGAATAACATGCTAGTGGTTTGTACTATTTTCTCAGTGAAATACTGGCATTGTTTTAGTTATACAAATTCAACATCCCCAAGGAAGAGAAATATTTTACAGTATCAGTCAAGATGGAATTCCATCAATTTCTGATTAACTGTCTAGATACACTAACCTTATAAAACTTCAGGAAATATGTTTAACCTCTCTATATAATAGAATTCTATCCTGCTAGTATTCTGTTATATTAGAATTCATGATATCCATGTGTCATAGACTGCCCCCAACTTTTTCTTCTTTCCACTTCTCATCATAAAATGTTTTGATAAAAAAGTATATTTCACTTCACATTTTGAGAACAAAGTATTAAAATGCACATAACTGGTTGAGCAATAAGATTTAATTTCATTACTCAGAAGATTATGCTGTATTAGCAAGTCCCTTGTTTTTTGCAGAAATGATGGATTAAAAAGCTGAAAGCTACAGCATGGAATGCCAATGATTAAAGAAAAAGAAAGGGGTTGCACTGATGATTACCTTAACTATGCTAATGAAGTTTTAAAGGGCACCTCATTTGGTATGGTCTGGGTATACTATTTATAAGGAATGTGGGGCCATTTGTAATGAATGGACTCTGAGCCATCATGTTCAAATAAGGCTCTGAATAATATGTAGCAAGAGAGAGCCAGGGTACTTGAAGGAATGAAATTTTTATACTTGTATCATAGCCAGGATGCACATTTCTATACAGTAGACCCTTTACGCTGGTCTTAAGTTTTAAAACAAATGTCCTCTGACTTTGGCTAATGGTTTTAGCCCCTATTACTGGGGGCTGGTGGGAACCTTGATTTCTTTCAAGTAGTATTCTTAAATTTGAAATACATTGGTGAAGCCCAATAAGGACAGATCTCAATAAATGTGCATATTTTTGTCTATTCAATCTTCTGTATTCTATGGTCTTGGCATAGATATGTTGAAATAACAAAATAAATATTTTTTCATTGAAGAATAATTACAATATGGTATAGATCTACATTTATTATTGTCAACTTTTTTTTCAACTCAAATTAAGCTATATGCCTTCTGACTCATAAAAACAGAACTATAGGCGCATATATACCATCCAATTTAAAGATGAAGCTTCCGGCACTATGGGTTCAGATATGCAGAAGTCGCTGACAAGATTGATGCCCAGCCTGGAGCTCTTACACAATGACTTTAATGCTACAATCTGTCCTTTTAATAGTCCCTGCAGCTGTTGCTTCTACACCCTGCACTCTACTGATTTTTCAAATAGTATAATTGTTTCCTTAAAAAGAATGTCTGGCTAATTTGTGAAAACTGGTAGAAAATTTCCAAATTTCTATATCTGGAGCCAAAATTCTAGGTTAAGTTATAAAAAGCCACTGTAGTAAAGATAAGAATCTTTTTCTCCTCTTGTGCTTTAGGAAAGTAAAGTTGTAGTTTCTGTTGCATTTATTTTCATTTCCTACATGTGATTAGTCAGGTAAATACTCTCATTGGTAGCTTTGTGGATATTTCAATTTTATGTACAATAGGACTCTAAAGTGAACAGCATTGCTGGAGGAGACAATGAAGTGTAAATGTATTGTTCCAATAAAAGAAGTGTTCAATCTGGTCTAGAATTTCTTCCATAGTCAAAATAATTTTTGAGACTTTTTAATTTTTGTTTAGCTGCATGGCAAATTTTTTCTTGCTTTCAGAAACTTTCAAAGGAAATGGCATCCCAGTGCCTTTGCTAATCCATTCAGTGAAAATGAATGGTGATAAAAATAGACTTCAAAGTATGTATTTATTTCCAAGCATTTATTTAACCTGAATAAAAGATAAAAAGTAGGACAGGTTTGGATCAGCACAAGGGAATGAGGCAATCCATGGAAGAACAATCAGAAATACATGAAATTCTTTTCTGATAATTAGAATCATAGTGAATATAACTAAATACTCTCTCCGATACTGACTGAAGATTAAATGAAAAAGAATATGATGATTCATTTCTGATGAATCAGCAAAATCTAATCAATGCCATCATTTCAGTTAGTCATATTTCTAATAAATGATGAAGCTATATGTGGATACTAAATGCATAGATACGATCATCTAAGTACATAGATAAGATAATCTTGAAAAAAGCATTTGCCAAGAGTTTGCATTATTTCCTAACAAAATTTGGAGGGGGAAGACATTTCTTTATATCTCATCTCCTCCATGAAAGCTATAGAAAATATTTAGTTATTTTATTTGACTGTCACCTAAAATACCATGGAAGGTGTTCTTGCAAGTTCAAATCTCTCAGCTGCAAATTTCCATGGAGTAAAAAGCTTATCATCTGTGACTCAAGCCAAATACAAATAAACACAATTTGAATTTATTGGCAGCAAGGGGCAGGGGGAGCCATATTACAATATAGAGTGCAATTCAATTAGCAGCAAAAGGGGGAAGGTAATGAACCTCTTGGCAAGGCTTAGGAAAGAGCTGAAGCAGAATAAGCAGGGCCTACATAGTGGAGTTCTAGAAGCCACGCCTCTGCAAGTATGGAAAGGCCACGACTCAGAGTGAGAAACCCTAGTTGTTCTCATTAAACCTGTGGATGGCTTTGGGACCACAAGCATGAAATTCATAAGCATCTCAAAGTAGTTTAATTCCATGCCTATATTTATACCACTTTTCTGAAACATTTTCAGGACCACCTGCTAATTTTAATTGAGGCTGGGCCTCTATGCCCAGCCAGATGTTTTGTCTTTCCTTGATTTCCATATATCTGTTCAATCATGTCTTTATATAAAAAAGTGGTTGTGTTTTCATTATAAATAAGTTGCTCTATCTCAATTGCCCACATCTCTCAATCAGTCAGCATCATTACAATGTTAATACATAAAATATCTGTCAGTCAGTCAGGATTATTACTATCCCACTATAATTACAGACGATCTCAGTTAGAGTGAGAATTGATTCTTTAAAATCAGAGCACTTTGATACCTAACTGACAGCATAGCCAATATCATGCTTGATATTAGAATAAATATGGGAAACTTAAAAACAGGAACATATTTCCACTGAAATACCAGACACTGTTAAGAAAATTGAGAAATGAGGTTTGTGGTATGTACTTGAAATTGGGGCTGTTTTTCATTAATGGTAGATACTTCTTTCTCTACCTCCTTGTGAAGAATCTCAATATAATTTTTATTAGGCTATTATCCATAAAGTGAACAGTTAGGTTCTATAATAAAGCATTTCTTAGTTATGCTATTCCTAAAGCAATTTTAGCATGACTTTGTAACTATACATATTAACAAACTAACTTCATATATTTTACTTTATAGCATTTTACTTTTGAAATGTACAACTTTCATTCTATGTTAATATTTCTAAAATCCAAAGAGTTATAAAAAAATATTTTTCATTTCTAATTCATTTAGCAGAAAAATATAATCTGACTTGACCTGGTCTTCATTGGCTCATATAATGTGAATATTCTTCTATTATTCTGATAAATATCACCATGCTCTACTATAGAACACTGCCGTAGATTCCAATGTATAGCAATGGCATTATATTAGTACTCTAAAACCTATAAAGGCCTCAACCTCCAACTTAATCTATTTTAAGTTTTTCTATATGAATTATAGTGTCTTCATTTTCCATTTCCACATTTTTTTCAGTTATTTTGAGCTTAATGAGATAATTTTGGTTATTGTTTTTGAGAGACTCGCAGTATTATTTTTAACTTTTCGTTTATTAACACTGTGGTCATTTAACCCAAGAGTATCTCATTGTTTACGATTTGATTTTAAGGGGCACAGTAATTCATCATTTTTAAAATGGGAAAACTTGAGGAAGTCAGAGTTTATCTAGTACAAATGGATCTGAACCATAACACTCTGATTTGACATTTAAAAGCTGAATTTTTATAGTTGGACTGGGGAAAGAAAAGATGCCTTAATCTAGTGTTATTTCGTGATGTAGATACCAAAAGAATTTGTCATTTTTTCTTCTCATCCATTCATCTTTGACATTTCTTTCCTTCTGCTCAAACACAAAGGAAAAAAGGGGAAAAAATGAGAATCAGTACTTATTTGAAAAGATCAATTGCACTTTGATATGGTTACTTTTATTACATTTAAAAGCTAGAAATAGCTCACTTTTTTATCTTAATGTAATTAAAAGCAATTATCCCCAATTGAAGAAAAAGTAAAAGGCATTCAAATCCTTTTTAGTGACAGGATACATGGAATATTGATGTCATTTATATCTACACTTAGTTCATTTCACTTTGAACTATAAGTTAACAAGATACTAAATTAATTAAAATGAAATGTAATATGTTAAAAGTCCTGGTAAATTTTTATGAATGACTCTACAAGCTGATCTTTATCTTATTTACAGAGTTGTAATTTTCACCTAAAGATTTAAAATAGAGCATTGTTTGGTTTTCCTTTGTAAAAATAGGCAGTGAGGTTGATTTTTCATACAAACATATTTATTATGAATAGTTTTACATTTGAGTATTCTCAATCCATTCATTTACTTCAGTGATACTTCCATCAATACTTCAGAGCATATATTTTGAAGGTGAAGTTTGAGAACATGTATAGCTTATTTTATAAATAAAAAAATAAATTTAATTATAAATCTAAATGTATTTGCCCAATCCACTGTTTTAAATCTAATTTGTTTTATGTTATCTATCAATAGTATATTTACTTTTGCATGATGTTTTGTAACTTACTAGCCCGGTTCCCTTTCAATAGACAAATGTCAGCCAACCAACCAAACTACAAAAACAAAAATAAAGACTTGACATTACTAAGTATTTTCAGAAGAATCCATTCACTAGATAAATATTGAGCATCACTTTATAATGACATTGGTATATCACTGGGAATACAATAGTGAACAAAACAGATTTAAAAAAAAAGAAAAACTATCCCAGTCCTCAAGGAGGCTAACTTTCTGGAACTGCAAAGCAGTCAATGCACAAAACAAAACAAAACAAAAAAGCAGATAAGAGGTTAAATATCAAAATGGAGGCAATAATTCCAAGGTAATAGTTTCTAATTTTAATTGAATGATCAGCAATTTTACCAAAAGGGTAAGATTTGAGCAAATACCTGAAGGAAGACAATGAGTGAGCCACTTGGATCCCAAAACAGTATTTTAGTGAGAGCTATCAGCAGATGCAAAGACCCACGGGCAGAAGCACTGTGTTCTAGGAAGAAATAGAGCCTGTGTCCTTGATGCATGTTTGTTTTTTCACAAATATTTGAAAGTTCGTTTCTGAAGTATTATTCAAATTGCTACCTAGCAGCTCTCCTCCCAAGACAGCCCACCTGTGTCTATGCAGATGTCTTTTTTTTAACAAACCTGCCCTTTTCAGAAGAACTTTTTCTGCCTGCTTGCATCTATGCAAGTGCCTTCTTCTCCTTTCCTTTTCCTAGTAAACCTGTCCTTTATGAAATGTTAAAAAAAATTGCTATTTACACTTAAGCCTTCAATAAAGTAAGATTATGTATACATTCTCCCAAAGAAAAAGCAGGGGGGGGATGGGTCAGGCTGCTCAATATGGGCCAGTTTGCTTGCAAGTAATTCCACATATTTTGTTTTAGATAGAATTTAAATTAGTAAGAGTCTGACCCAAATGAAGCGATCAACATAGCAAGGAGAGACTATTAGCCATATTATATAAAGAACAATGAAAGAGTCAACAATGTTGGGTCTTCAGATAAAAAAGTTTCCATGAGGAAGAATAACAAAGAAGAAACGATAGTTCTCAACTATCTGATGTTTTGCCAGAAGTAATCATGAGCCTTTAAATCTGGAAATTATACTTCAGCTTTTGGCTCAATCCTTTATCTACATATTGTTCTTTGCAGCTCAAATCGTAATTAAGCTTTTTACAAATGACCAAAAAAGTAGAACAGTATAACATTAATGTCATGTTTCCAGAGGCCTTAATAAATGCTTAACACATGCATTTTTTAGTCAGTTAATCCTAACAATAATATGATGTTGTCATTGTCTCCATTTTACAGTTGAAGAAAATGAACTTTCAGGGCATTAAGTCACCTATTCAGAGTCACACTGCTAGTAAGGCCTGATGGTTCTTAAACCCTCCACTGTCATGTAGTAATATAATTTCCTATAAGTACCAGAGAAGCTTTCTAACTACAAGAGCCATCTGAGATTGGATACTAATCTCACAAGGAAATGTAAATATTATTACCTTAGGTGGTTATTGATGGACTGTATGACTTTTGAGGATTCTTACCTTGAATAAGGAATTTGAGAATGTATTGTTAAAACCCCTCCTGGGCCACCCTGGTGGCGCAAGGGTTAAGAAACAGCCTATGAAGCAATCCCCAGCCACTTCAGCACAAGTTCGATTCTCAGCCAGCCAGGCAGCAACCCACATGACGCAGCAAACCTCTCCTGACTTGCCTGCTGTGCTCCTCAGCAGTGTATTTCAGTCAGTCTGCCTATTTTGCTTCCCACTCTGTCTCTGGTGAATCCTCTCACACCCCATACCTCTAGCCTGTACCCCAGTTCTTGTATGCATAATTAAACAAATCTTTAAAAAAAAAACACTCCTAATGCTAATGCTTTGTTATTTTAAGTTTCATACATGTTGAATGAATCAGCATTCTTTATGGTGACTACTTGTAATTTTTTTTACTCCATGTTCATTTTTTAATGAATTTTATTTTATATATTACATTCTTAGTTGTTAGTGCTATTTCCCCAAGTCAAAATTGATATGTTAGTTATAAAACAAAAAGCAAATCTAGACTTTTTGATAACTATTATTTGGGAATTATAGCAGAATGTAAAAGATATCTGTTAGTGAATAGGCATCTTACCATCTAATGATAGCTACTTTACAAAAGATTTTTTTTGTGTTATCTAAAATATTTGATTTAACAAAAAGCTGTTAATAAATCTTTTCCTTAATTCTCTCTTCCCATTGTGTATCCATTAGTGATAAGTGTGATGTTCAAGATTTTGTAGACCCAGATACTCTAATAAAATATTAGACTGTATTTTCTAACCTATTTTTTAATAAATAGAGTTTCTTATGTTAGCTTATGATTCCCTCTATTTCCTAAATCAACAACAGTGGGAATCCTTGAATACTGCTTGGATTCACCCTAGAGAATAGAAACTTCAAAGATGTTTGCTTTCAGGTTTGATATTAAAGGGAGACAAAGGTACATGTTATATAAATAGTATTCAATCTATGCATGATATATTAGTGCTTGATAGACACCTCATTTAAAATGTCTTTGCTGTTTGATTTTACATTGATTTCATAAAATTTTTACTTTCTATTTTCTTTCATTTTCCCAAGTTGACTAATTATTAAGTGTTTCTACTTTCCAAATGTATATTCTTGTGTCTACCAAAAATGACAAAAATAACCTACCACTAAAATGAAATAATTGTTACAGTGATAGTAGAATTCATGCTGAAATAATTTTGTACCAAGAATTAATTCTATTGAACTAACTCCTATTAATTGTCCCTAGCCTATATGCAAATGTGTGATGTCATCTACATTTTTGAACTGTTACTTGTCACCAAGTCCTTCCTTCAGTATCTTGTTTAGAATCATACCCCTTAACACATTATTCCCAATCTGCTCTATTGTTGTTTTTTTTTTTTTTAAGATTTATTTATTTATTTACACAAGCACTGGGTACAGTCAGAAGCAAGGGAGGGTAAGAGAATTCACCAGAGCCTGAGCAGGGGACAGAACAGGCAGACCAACGAAATACACTGCCGAGGGGAGCAGTGGGTGCAGCAGGAGAGGTCTGTTGCTCCAAGTGGGATCCTCGCTGGAGGCCGGGGATCGAACCAGCACTGCAGAGGCTGCGGGCAGCTTCGCAGCCCAGCGCTCAACCACTGCACCACCGGGGGAGGTCCTGATCTATTGTTAATTAATAGTACTTGTGACCTCTAACCAACTGTGTGCTGTTTTCTTATGTGGTTTATCATTCACTTCCACCTCCACTAGAATAGCAGCTTCTCATGGACAAGTTCTCCTATTTTCTTTGTTCAAGGAAAGGTGACTCAGCCTAGCAGGTGTCTTGCAAATTGTAAGGACTGAAAATGTTTATCAGATAGTCCCATTTTAATTGGGAGGAGGTAGGTGAAATAAAGCAAAGAGAAACTCGCCTAGGCTTTTATTGTAGTTAGGGGCTAGGGCTCAGATGAGAGTTCCTATGCACTAGCAGGGTTTTCTGAGTTTGAATCTCAGAGCTCCAAATGAGTGTGGCCCCAGACTTTATTTTTATCAGTTTTGTTCCAATGTAGGACACTAGAGGAAGAGACAGGAGAAGACTTAAAAGGTGTCAGGAGTCAAACATTTAAAAATGCAATAAGATTCCTTATCATAGTCTTATAAGTACTTTGAGCAAGTGTATATAAAAAGATTGATGTGACAATCACCCAGTATCTGGAGACAGGATTTAATTAACTGCCAAACTAAAACTGCTAATCAAGACCATTAAGAGACCAAGCTTCAGATACTGTGGTGTGGATTTGCATCTGATCCTCCAGAGAAACTTCACTTTCATCCTAAGATAACTGTACTGCAATTAGATAGAAACAATAGGTATATAAATGGATAGGTAATAGGTAAGTAGATGGATGATTGATAGGTAGGTAGGTAGATAGATAATGGGTTGATAGATTAGTTGATATATAGACAGACAGACAGACAGACAGATAGATAGAATTACTATGGAACCAATTTTAATGATTCAATTTCAAAAATTTATCTTACCTAGCAGGTCAGTTAACACCTCAGCATAAGTATTTGCTTTCATATCACTGCGTTTTTTCCCAGAATAACGTGTCCTTCCTTTCAATTTATCTAGCTAACTAGCTATTCATAGGATTTATCTAAAATGAAGACAATTCAAATGAGAATTCAAATCTTGATCTTTTTAGATATTAAAAGTTAGACATGCCTTTTAAATGAAATATTTCTTTCAGCTTCAACCATTTAATATTTATAAGACTTAATCTAAATAAAATCTTTGTCTTGAGTTTCATCCAAGGTACTCTATAACATTATCATTTATATCATCAAAAAGGAAGGACTTACCTAGATCAAACATGTTGCTCTATTCACATATTCATCTTTCTCTGAGCTTTATTGTTGATGTATTATTTTTGAAAGCTTTAAAGCTGTTCAGGAATATAAGGGAGCAGATTCATTCCCTTTTATTTGATAACCACATGCCATGACCAAATCTTGCTTATACACCATGTTTCTTTAGAGAGCTGCTAGTTCTTTACTGTGCACCTTCAAGTTTATGAAGACTGTTTGCTAAATTTTATGTCTAAGCAAGTTTCAGACTTGTTTACACATGGCAATGAAATTTTATCATGCTGTAAATTCCAATGTGGTTACTAAATCTTATTTATTTTTAGACTTGATATGTCCTTTTTTCTTGTTTGTTTTTTTTGTTATTGTTATTATATATCAAACAGCAAATTGTCCTTAACATTTGAATTAGAAAACTAAGAGTCTGTATTTTTAATATGCTATTGAATATCAATGATTCCATATTAAGAGAAAAGCCAAAATAAAATACTAACAAAGTGAGTACTTCAAAATTGAAAATTTTCATAACATAACACAAATACAAGAATTAAGCTCAGATTGAAATTTCCCCTGTGAAGTGGCCCATTGCAGCTGTCATGGGAGAAGCTGTAATAATACAGTGTATTGACCATCATCATAATTTAACCTTCACTAAGACGATAAACCAAAATTATAATAGAATGCTTATCTTAAAAACTTTGTTTTTAATAATTTGGAGTATTTTCTGAGAAAGTTTAAGGAAACACATGTCTGAACTGTTGTTTGCAAATATGTTCTCAAATAAGATGCTAGCATAACATGGGGCAGGTGTGTGGATTACTGGGCACGGAGCTTTGGGAAATTAAAAAGAAAACAAATCAAATCAAACAAAACTTTTGCTCACAATTATGCTTTGCAGTGTTTTTGAATCTAAAATCTGGCAAGCTGGATTACTACTAGGGGATATTCGTGATATACACTTTTTCTGTGATACTCATTTGGTTTTAAGTGGCACATACATATTTGAATAAACATCATATAGTTGAGGGCATTATATTGAATATTTTTGGAATTACATGTAGGCGGTGATATTATATATAGATTTTAATTCAGGAATTTCAATCTGGATTAAATTCCTATTAAATGAATGATATAAAATATCTTCCAGAAGGGGACCTTTATTTTTATTTATTTCCTTCACATTTTAAAAAGACAAGTTTATTAGAAAAAGGAGAAAGAAAAAGAGAGGCGCCTGCATAGTCACAGGCAGGCAGGAGGGCTGCCCAGAAGGGGAACATTATATCTGAGGATCATTGAACTATTTCAGACAATATCTTTATCCCTGACCATAATCAACTGCTATAAGCATTTGAGTAAATATAGGCATACTTCTGGAGAAAGTGACATATCTTATGTTTAAAACTGTGAAGTCTAGGACAGCTCCTTACACATAGATTCTCCATAGATGTTTGCTGATTCAAATTAATTAAATTAATTACCTAGTGCTATTGATTTAGCCAAGCAAATTAAAACATTATGTAAATTACTGTTGGGCAGCTGTTTGCAGACCGAATCAATATATTAGAGAACAAGTACAAATCAGATGGTCAAGTTTGACTCCTAATTTCTTTTCTGCCTGCTCAAAGTAAAAATGTTGGAGAAAAGTCTTTTCATTGGCCTTCAGGTTGTGTTATCCAGAACCAATTACCATGGCCAGAAAATTGAGTAAAAAATTTAAATAGAAATTTGATCAGAACTTAGTGGTAGTATAAGTGGAAATCTAGTGAAAATTATGTGATTGGAGTAAGGGAGCAGCAAAAACCCAAAGGAGGTTTGGAATGAGTTGTTAAATGGATGTTATGAGCTATCTTTGAGAATCTGAAGGAGATTATGGAAATTCTTCCCAGAAAAATTTGCATGTGCAAGTACACACAAATTATGTTTGAATACATATCAAAATTTTTCATTTCAAAACCAAACTTCCTCATTTTAACAAAGTTAAGGAATTGGATGATCTTGAAACAGCAGCTGGTAGCATTCAGGCTCTTCTGCACATGAAGTCTCATCAACAACAAAGAATGGCGGTGAGTACAACACAGCAGAATTAAGAGAGAAATCTCAGCTTCGGTCCAATTGTAACTGAAATTTGTCTTATGCTTCAACTTTTCGTTGTGTGAAACAATAAATTTGGCTTTTTAAAAAATCTCTGTTATGATCACAGAAATGTTCAGATCTGTCAAAAAGTTGCCCTCATTTCTCAAAGTTCCTAGGATATTTAACACAGTTGAGTGATTTTTGATTGTGTTAACTATTCAGTGGTCAACTAATTTCACATGTTGTCATGGTTACAAAATATCTTTGCCTAATTACACTTGCAAGGTGAAAAAAATTTCCACTGGCTATTCATTATAATTTGAGCTTTTCAATGAGTGCTGATGTCATAGTTCCATTGATCTTTCTGTACAATTTGTTATAGTCCGGAAGATGCTTAGTATGTTTCATTCAAGTTGATCAGTAAGTTGAGGTGGTTAAATACATTAATAATTTGATAATGAATTTCTTAATTTTATACAAATTAATTTGAATTATAAATAAAGCTTTCATTGTTATATGATATACTTTTGTATTTGGGAAAAATATTTCTATGGAGCCAAAGGAAAACTTTACATAATGTAGTTTTAATTCTATAATTGAAAACTTTAAAAGCTAAAACCATTTATTCCAAAAAAGGAAATTCAGTTTTTTTTTTTTTTCCAAAATCTGGGGTATTGGCCAGAGATGCAGGGGCGTGAGAGTATTCACCAGAGACAGAGTGGGGAACAGACCAGGCAGATTGACTGAAATACACTGCTGAGGGGAGCAGTGGGTGAGTCAGGAGAGGTCTGCTGTGCCATGTGGGTTGTTCCCTGGCTGGCCCGGAACAAACTCATGCTGCAGAGGCTGCAGATTGTTTCATAGTGTGGTGCTTAACCCCTTGCACCACCAGGGAGGCCCAAAAAATTCAGTTTTTGAGAGAAATTTTATTTTGTTTTAGTTATGTTATGAAATAAATGCTTGGCTTTGGTTGGAAGATTACCTCTTTTATCAAATATACTAGGAGGAAAATAATAGATTCTTTCTGTATTTTATACCTACTCTGTATTTGGATGGCTTTTAAAATACAGGCTGTGGTCTAGAAATGTATCAAAATGATTCATTCTATCCTATTTTATATAACTTATACTTTACTTTTTCACATAATGAAGAGCCCCTGTCTACACATTTTGTCTTACCTATTTTTGTTGAAGAAAATTCTAAATGTGGGATAAAATTTGTTTTTCAGTTTTCCAGCTTTTTGTTCTTATCTCATTGCAGGAATCATGGAAAATATTCATCCTTCTCATGAGAATGTGCCTACTCTTATATGAACCACCTATGACAGTTAATGAAAACCAAATGGTAAGTCAATATTACTAACAAACATCAATTTCAAAAGTTCAGATTTTTTTTTATTATTTTATGTTTACTTGATTATTTATTTTTATTTTATACATTTTTACATCATTTTTCATTTTTTTGAGTTAGCATATTAATTTTTTTCTCTTTTTTTTAATTTTTATATTCCCCATAGAATTGCAACCCTCTGATTTTGACCCCAAACCCTCCTTTCCCTGCCTCCCCCAAAGTGTGTCTCTGGTTCATAGTTGTTTGTTGATTTTGATTTTTTTCTTTCTTATAGTTACTCTTTCTCCTGGTCCCTTATTTAGGTTTTCTAGATTCCTGCTATGAGTGAGACCATCCGGTATTTTTCTTTTTCTTTCTGGCTTATTTCGCTGAGCATGATCCCTCCCAGCATTTTTCATTTTTTGCACAATGTATGCAGTTTCATCTTGGTTATATTCGCCATACCATTACCACCCCCCCCCTTATTTTGACCCTAATCCCTCCTCCTCCCCCTGCCCCTGTAGTGTGTCTCTGGTTTATAGTTGCTTGTTGATTTTGATTTTTTCTTTACTATAATTAGTCTATTTCCTGGTCCCTTATTCAGGTTTTCTAAATTCCTGCTATGAGTGAGACCAACTGGTATTTTTCTTTTTCTTTCTGGCTTATTTTGCTGAGCATGATCCCTTCCAGCTCCATCCATGTTGCTGCAAATTTCATGAGTTTATCTTTTTTGATTGCTGAGTAATATTCCATTGTGTATATGTACCACATCTTCAAGCAGCTTCATTATGTTCTCATACCATTGTGTGAGCTGGCCATGGTTGTGAAGCAGTGACTTTGTGAATCCAAGCCACCACCAGCACCATGATGCATAGGTTCTCCATTAAATAAAGTTAAAACTGTCTTATAGAAGAAAAAATTAAATGATGCTAGGCTTATGCTTGATTTTCTTGCCATATTAGGCCATAAAGTGATCTCACTACTGATGAATATGAATGTCTTGCATTGGTCAATGAAAACAATTAGATAATAGTCTACTTTCTGCGGGCTGCCTCTTAATAGTTGTATCCTGAATTAAAGTTCCCTGCCTCAGAAACACTGCCTCAGGCTCCATTAATACTTCAGTTGGGTAATAGTTTTTATAAGTGCAGAATAACAAAAAATAGGTAAAAGTGCAACAAAACCTGTCACTCAGGACAGCATATGTAAATATTTGCACTTCTCTTCAATATCCAGCTCTTGTGCCACCAGGGAGGCTTCAAAAAGACATTTCTGCATGGAAACTATTTAAATGGAAACAAGTCATACTTAGTATGAACAATTTTATTTTATTTTTTTAAAGATTTATTTATGCATGCAAGAAGTGGGGCACAGGCCAGAGGCGTGGGGGTGAGAAGATTCACCAGAGACAGAATGGGGAACAGAAAAGGCAGGTGTACAAAAATAATACTGCTGAGGGGAATAGTGGGCAAGCCAGGAGAGGTCTGCTGCACCACGTGGGCATCTCCCTGGCCGAGGATCAAATTCGTGCCACAGTGGCTGCAGACAGCCTCATAGGCTGTGCCTTAATCCCCTGTGCTACCAGTGAGGGCTAGTATGAACAATTTTAAAGGAGTTTAAATTCTGATGTGAAACAGCCTATGTATTTGCTAAGCACGGGTATTTGTACAAGTTTTCATTGAACAAATGAAAGAAATGGAAAAACTTTCTTAAACGCAAAATAAAAAGAGTCATAGCATTTCATACGGTTGATTCTTAGTCAAGTAGTGACACCTTTCTTAAAATTACCATAGAAATGATTTCTCTCTATTAGTCTTAATATGAAAAGCGTCAATCCAAAAAAGTAGACTAACTGTGGGGAAACATAGAAGTTAATATATTGTGACTATTCACTAAAGTGACCACTATGCATGTCAAAGGTCAACATTAGTCATATTATTATTATTATTATGCAAGTTCATTAATGATATGAAATATCAGAAAATGATATATTAAATTTTGCATATGACTGGTTATGACTATTTGCTCCTGATTTGATATAATAATTATTTTATTATTACTTAAATTTAACAATGACACTGTTCTAAGTTATGATAATGCAGATTTAAGATGAAAAAGAACATTGAGCAATGCATTTAGAAGGCAACAAAAATTTAATGAGATGAGTTTTTAAACACTCTGCATGAATCTCAGATTATTTTTGATTCTGACCTCATAAACTCATTGGATGAGTAAGGGGAAAATAGCATTTCTGTATTATACTAAGTAAACTTTTATTTTCCTCTTTCCATATATTGTATCATTAATTAATTCCTATTTTCATTTCACTTAGAATAAAGATATCAAAATGAGTTCAGTTCTCTATTCTCTAACAAGTAATTCTCTATTCTCTCTATTCTCTAACAAGTAATAGCAGTGGTGGTGGTCATGCGTAGTAATATGGGTGTGGCAACATTAATATTATGCATAACATTATCCATAACTTTCTATGTGCCAAGTCCTGTGTTAAACATTGTGGATCTGTTAAAACTCCCTTAATCCTTAAAATAATGACTATATCACTATCATTATTATTACTATTACTGTTTTGACTATTATTAAAATTGTTGTAGGCTTGCAACCTATTTCATAGAAACACAGGAATGGCTCTTGTTTTGTGAGGACTCATACATGAAATCTATCAACTCCAAATATGTTTGGGGCATTAAAGGGCCAAATTTTCCATAGCTTTCTACTACCAATAATTTTTAATAAAGTTTATTATTCTATACATCTGATTGAATGTCAATCTTTGGAGATCAATATTTGGGAAGAAAAATGCTTAAGGGAGGCAGAAAACTTAGTGAAAGATGATATTCAATCTGTGTCCAAGACTGGGACTCTAGTTAATTAGAATAAACTGCAAATCAAATCAATTACTATTCATTAGATGTTTACACCTACTATGATAAACTGATATTGTTTTCCATATGAAAAGTTTCAACATATGTAAATAGACAAATGGTAGTGAAATATAATAGACAATGTTATAAGTACTTATAGAAGAAAGTGGCCCTTATAAGATGTTGGTGTTAGTCACATTATTAGGCACACATTTGTATGTATGCTCTTAAAACAGTCCTGTTAAAATGAGGGAAAAAGTTGATCAAATTACTATATAAATGTAAGCTTCTCAGTCTCTTTTTCCATTTCATGAAATCCTCTCTGGCCACTGTAATTTGGCATTGGCATTTGGCATTTGGTCTTTTCCTGACAGTGTAGTGACAGTGTAGTTTTGACTGAATATATTTTACATTATAACTTTACAATAAAAATTATGTTTTTTGAGTTCTGGATATGCATAAAAATAGAATGCAAAATACACATTAATTGAATATTTTATCAATTGCTTAATTAATAACAATTTCCTTTTTTTGAATCAAACATTGAAAATATCAGAGTACCTATAGTAATAATGGAGATTTTACTTTTATTTATAGTATGTTTTATTAATAGTACATTCATTAATAGTATATTTTAATCTATATATTCATGCATACAAATAGTGGAAAACTGAGCTAGTGTCAACAGTATTTTTTAAAATGTCTGATAAAGGCAATAAGGAAAACAAAGAACTGGTTCTTACCTTTAGGAGATATCTTTAGAATTGTCTGGTCCATTGGAGCATAAACACATATCTTTTGCAAAAGCATCAGTCATAGTCTTAAATAGGCTATTTGCCAAGTTCATTTAAGTGCTACTTCTATGAGCTAAAGTTGGGACTTACTACTTGGCCTATATATTATATAGATTTACTAAAATGTTATTTCAAGCATGTAGCCCTAGAGGTCACTCAATTTAACTGTCCCCCAAAGTTATAATAATTGATTATACTAGAAGTCAAATGACTAGCATATGAAACTCACAGCCATAACTGAACTCCATTAAATGCATTCACAATGTCAAAGTCAATTGCTTCTGGCAGTGCCATTCCTGTTATCATGTTGATCAAAAGGTAATGGGAAGTGACAAGCAATATCACAAACACTTCATCATAAACAAAATACTCTTCAAACACTTAAGTGACCATGGTGATAGTCTGTTTTCATAATAGTCAAATCCAGCAAAGTCTTTTATAGCTTTTAGAAACATGCCTGTGTTTTATAGGAGCAAATCTTCCCCTAAGGACTTTGAATATAAGCCAGTTAAGTACTCTGAAAAGTGAAGCACAAAAAAGGTTCATGTAAGGAATCAATGTGAGAAACTCACTTCCATACACAGCATAAATTTGTTTGTCTGACTGTATTTATTTGCCACATAAATAAAGACGATAGTGGTATAAATATATTCCTCCTCTTTGTCCATATTACATACTTTAAGCATTTTATAAACTTATGAATTTTCTCCCAGCCTAGAATAACCTATATTCCGTTCTTGTCACTGGCCAATGCCACCTCATCTGTCATGATTTGCCTTACATATTCTTTCCCTCTGTTGCTTTCCCTAAATTTCTTCACTCTCAAACACAAATAATTGGCCATCTATTCATGTTTATAGTGTTTTGTTTTAATATTTATAGTTCAATAAACCAAATTGCTGTCTGTAAGTCAAAGCACATCATGTTCAGTACGTACAAAGCTTAACTCAGTGTTTTATCCTTCCCAAGCCAAGGTGCTCTTGCTTCTCAATCAATTATGTGATCGGAATTACAATCTATTCTGTAACCATTAAAAAGTCAAAAACTTGGAAATTGTTAATAATAACACTCTATGCCTCATCATTAGTTGTATTTGTACTATTGAAATCTTGTCAATAATTCATGAAAAAAACTGTCCAAACCCTTAAACTTCTCTGTGTATACTCTACCACCAGTACCAAATATCTGTGGAGTTGCCATCAGCATCCTTTCTAACTGGACTGTCTGAAAAGTGACTCTATTGACCCTGCTAGTTCGACATTGTTATTTTCCCAACAAACAAAAGTGATCTGTTAGTATCGTCAGTTAAGTCTGAAATGTATCTCAAAGTATTTATAGATTTTCATTGACTACAAAATTAAATTTCTTTTTTTTCTAAATAGAAAATTAATGTCCTTTCACATATCCAGTCCAGTTTTCAGTCTTTGTTTCTGATCTTACTTCTATATACATTATCCTATCATTACTCCATAAATTATTTGTGCACATATCCTACAAATATTATTTTGAGTGTTCACAATGCGTGTGACATTGTCTTAGGTTCTGGTGTTACAACAATTAATCCAGTTAACAATTCATCAACCTGACTTTTAACTCTCTTCTCCTTCATATTTTATTCAAATATCACTTTCCAATTCAGGTATTCTTCATTCACTGTCTATAAAATCTCACCCTGTAAAAACACACTTCCCTTTTTTCTTCCCAATTAAGTCTTCTCCCCCTCAATAATTTTAATCCTAAAAGTACTACATTTTCTAGATAATTTACTAATATCTCCTTTATTACTATAAAGGAAGTTCAATGAAAATTGAGCTATCTGGCCATTATAAGTTAGTAAATAGTTAACAACTCTAATATGTGAATTTTTCTCAAAAATTTTTTTCTCAAAAGAAAAATGTGCATATCTCAAAAATATAAGCCTGCATTTAATAGTCCAGCTACTATTATCTACATGGAGATTTTTTTTCTCCATTGTCAATCTTAAGTGATCTTAGTTTTATTGTATTAGCAGAGGTGAAGGATTTATGTAAATGCCCACATTCCATTTTCCATAATCCAATTATATTCATTTCATATGTCAAGCTCTATCTCAAATAACTCCTTTTATATAAAGTTTTTCTTAATATTCCCATTAGAATTGCTTTTTTTTTACTTTCTGTGACAGCAAAGAGTAATACATCTATAAACACATTTATCATTGTATATAAATAATTTATTTTAATTTGATTCACAGTTATGTAGCATTAGGTAGGATGGAGAAAGGGTAAACAAGCATTAACCTAAATAGTCGGAATTTCCTAGAGGTATTGTTAAATATTTTTTTCCTAACAGCAGAGATGTAAAAAGTCATATTAATTATATTTGTATCTCAGATGAGTACATTTTAATTTAAACACCTTTATGAAAAACTTTCTAAGGTAATACTGTTATTTTGAAAAATAATACAGATATCAATACTGTTTTAATGTATGGATATGCCACACATAAAATTAAAACAAGCAAAAAATTAAGTAGACTCCCCCCTTTTGTAATAGCCAGCATAAAAAAACTGGAGACATGCTCTTATTTCTACAACAAGAAAAATCCTAATTCTTTAAAATAGTTTTGCTATTAGTGATGAGCTAATGTATTTAGACATAAGTCCTGAGGGGGAATAAGCTAATGAGACTTAAGTAGTTAATTTATGTGTATGTGTTTGATACCTTTGGGAAATGTTAAAACTATGCTCATTCAATTAACATATAAGTATGAACTTTCACGCTAACTATTTGGTATAGAGTAGTTCACCTGATGACTATTTCCTGTCCTCTTAGAATTTACTGACTATTCAGGAATAAACAAAGTAAAATACTAAGATGAAACAAAGGAAGCAGTGGGTGCTGCAACGGAGAACAAACGGAGGACAGGTCTCCTTGGAAAGTCCTTTGAAGGGAGGTAACATTTATGCTGAAACCCAAAGGGTGACAATAATCTCTGAATCTCTGAATCCAAGTTCTTAGAAGGACTAATGAGTTGTTCATATGTTCTTAAGGTCATAAGGACATCACTGTGACTCTACTTACATAGGGAAGCAGTAGGAAAAATAAGGAGAATAGCAATAAGTTAAGGAGAGAGGTATGAAATTGAAGAAGTTTGCAGACAACAAATCCTGCAGGTCTTGTAAGATCAGATAGGCATTTGGTTTTAACTCCAAGTTCAAAGCTTTAGGAACAGAGATGTATTCTAGACTATTATGCTCTATCTGGCAAATATTCACCATTCTTTTATATCCTCATGACATTTTTTCCTATAAAACCCCTATTACTTACTCCCCTCTGTAAAATAATTAAAACTGACTCTTGAACTTCAAATCTATGTTTCATCCCCAAGGAAATTAACATAGACAAAATCCATAGACCTGTAGCCTTTAAAATGTTGCCTATATTTCAAAGGATCAGATAACAAAGGTCATTTAGATCTCAAAAAGACAATTACTCCTCTCCAGGATGTTGTTTCATAGGTGCAGATGCCACACTGTGTTGGAAATCTGCTGACTACAGTATGCCTGAAATATGTAGCTTTATATTTTTATTATATTCAGGTGTTCTTTTATCATAACCTATAGACACTGTCAAAATCCCCAGAAATGCAGCAAAATACAATGAAACAAAATATTTTCTAAGAACAAAATTTAAGTTGAAAACCACAAATTATATAATAACTACCTTTGATCATTATTATATAAATATCATTATTGTGTGGGTGAAAATTTACATAGTATTAGCATTTATTAAGCTATTTTTGTTGGATCTCAGAGCTTTGTAATAATTACCATCTGTATATAAAATATTGTAATGATAATTGACATCACTAAAAAAAATTTCCATTCTCAAATTTCAATCACTAATTTGATAATTTCTTAATTTGATGAATGCATCTACTCTGAATTACAATACTATATACCAATTTGTACTTTTCAAATGTTAATGTCTCATTTCCATCAGGGTTTTTCTTTTAAAGAAAAGGAATACAAAAATGAAAAATGACATTCAATCAGAATGTTAAAATTAGTTCTCAATTTTCACATTTCAAGGGAATAGACACAACTAATTAAAATTTCCATCAAGTCTACACCTTCTAACTATGTGTAGCCTTTAACAGTTTAAATTCACATGGAAGAAAAAAAATTGTCTTGGCAGTATCTTCTCAAGTGTAGTTTAGGAACACCTGGAATATTTTTGACACTTCAGACTTCAAGATACTGTGATTTCTTTCATTTTTTTTTTCTGAGAACCAGATACCAGTATTTTGATAAGCACCCTAAGCACCTTTGTGATTCTCATTCAGACTTAGAAGGCCTTAGATCGACTACCAATTAGATAGAGCAAAGACTCCCTATTAGATAAAAATCTAAGAAAGCAATATTTGTATTTTGCTTTTATGAAGAGGCAAAAAGGAAAGAGAGAGAGAGAGAGAGAGAGAGAGAGAGAGAGAGAGAGAGAAAGAGAGAAAGAAAGAAAGAAAGAAAGAAAGAAAGAAAGAAAGAAAGAAAGAAAGAAAGAAAGAAAGAAAGAAAGAAAGAAAGAAAGAAAGAAAGAAAGAAAGAAAGAAAGAAAGAAAGAAAGAAAACCTCTGAAGGAAGGAAGGGAGGGAGGGAGGGAGGGAGGGAGGGAGGGAGGGAGGGAGGGAGGAAGGAAGGAAGGAAGGAAGGAAGGAAGGAAGGAAGGAAGGAAGGAAGGAAGGAAGGAAGGAAGGAAGGAAGGAAGGAAGGAAGGAAGTCTGATATAAACATCTCAGGCTATTATTCCTCCCTGAGGATTACTGGAGTCCAGTGTTTCCAGCAAAAGCACATTATGGGTGCTTTTCATTTTTCCCTTTTCTAGTCCGTGACTATGGAATGAAGGATTCTTACTAAGTAGGCTCAGCTATCTTCTCTTGCAGAAATGTAGTGAGCCTTCCCCATATGCAGTAGAAAGTCAGACATGAAGGAAAATAGCATTACCTAATTGTGTCAAAAAGGAAAACGACTTCACAAAGTATTAATTATGAGCTACAGGCAGTTCATGTTAAAATGGTCAGATGCATTAAAAACTCACTGTACTTCTAAGGAAATATAAATTCCAAAGGAAAGCACCCTGAAATGGAACAATCAGATGAACAAACCTGGAATTATGTTAAAAACAAATGAACCTTCCTAACCAATCAGAAATAGTGGGTAATAACTAGGACTCATTTATGTTTAAATCCCTGGCAGGCAGCATTGCATAAGCTACCTTAGAGGATAAATCACTCATCCTTGCAACTATGCTAAGCAATAGAAAATACTATGCCTAATTTGCCAATAGGAAAATAAAGCAACTGCTTCTGTAGAAATGATCATTTTTCCTTATTAGCGATATATATTACTACTCCAATTATAGTTTTTTGGTGATTTTCTATTTCCCCACTTAAATATATTTTGGCAGTATTTTTTTTATGTTTATATGTTATTTAAAGTCAATATAAAATGAACACATTGCATACATGTTTTGCCTAACGCCCATTAAATAATGCATAATAATGAGTGTCTGTTCCTACCCATAAGGGTGTGGTTCTAGAAACAAGAAGATATTAACACAGTCATTCATTCAGTGAATGTTCATTCACAGACTATAAAGTTCAAACTATTCTCTTATCTCACTGGAAGCTTTCTCTTATGTTATTAGATGCTGTCAATTGTTATAGCAGTTATAGTCCTTACTCCCAAAGTTTGGATGGTAACTGATTTAATAATCACAGTACAAACCCAATTGCATAGAGTTATTTGGATAACTGAATGGTATAATGCATATGAAGTATTTGGTTTAATATCTAGTATCTACAGACATCAACATTTAGAACATATTTAGTACCATCGTTATTTTTAAAATTAAGAGTAATGTTGAGGGTAGAGGGCTAGATGGAATTAAATTACAGCTATTTAAGATACCGTTCATAATACTTAACTCAGATTGAAAACAGGGGCTAGAGAAAATCTCACTAGAGGCAGTAAAATGACAAGCGTATTTCAGTGATTAGTGCACAACTAACACTTCATGATTCTCATGGCGAGCACGAATATCATATGGCTATCTCTCTATCTAGCTTTATTGCAAGAAAATATTGTTTTGGATTTCCAGGTTCAATGGCATAGGAAAACAAGTTAAGGAAAGGGTTGAATGATTATTTATTGAACTAACAACATTCAACATAGTCTATGGTTTGGGATGCTCATAGATGCAGATATATCTGCCTCATCAAATAAATTTTAAGATAAAAACAATAATAAGGTGTTTTCACTTATTATGCAACCATCTGTATGTATATATATGTGAAAATGTACCTACTTACACAGAAATGGAGCTCCAAAGTTTTGTTAGTCTCTGCACCCATCTCTAGGTGATGATCACTCTTCAATTAATTTCTCTTGTTGATATTTTGTAAACTAACTAACTATAAGTACCTCCAACCCATCCTATATAAAATTATAGGGGAAAGTTAGTGGAAAAAGGTAAAAATGAATCTACATATAAATTAGAGCAAAGGAAACATGTTATCTATATAGTACTTATTCATGCAAATGTTTGATAGTTGGTCTTTACAACTTTGTTCCTCTAGTATACATTGCTTTCTTTATCCCTATAAACAACCTCATGCAATCAGTTTTCTTATCTGAGTGGGTAACTCTAACCTTCATTTCTCAGGACTTGGAGCATTTGCCAGTCCTATTTGTATTGGCAATCTGGCAATTACACTTTACCGCTGTACATTACTGCATTAAAAGGTGGTTTAAAGCATTCCTCTAGGTTTTGGACATGCACCTGCTGTGTAGCTATGACAAATTTCCTATTAAATTTTTACCTTGCACTACACAGAAGCCCCATGCATCCTTCTTTATGCAGTGGAATGAAAAGCCCCAAAATATCAAGTGATGGGCTTGACCTTTTTATTGAATACACTCCTATGCCTTCTAGCGGAGGCATTCCTCCTCCAGGTCTATGGTTGTTACAGTGCCAGCATACACCGGCATTACCAGGATATAAAATGACCAAAGGAAATAAAATGAAACATGGAGCAGAAGTCAAGATGACTGACTAGCAGGATCCTGGATCATCTTCCCACAGGCACAGCAAATACCTGTATGCATCTATGTTGGAGCAACTATCTTTGAAAAAGAATGAGGATTTCAGAATCAGCATCTCCACAAGGAAAAGTGGCAGATGCTATCAGGAAAAGTAGGAAAGCCTGAAATACAGACCTACCAAGGGAGGCTATGGGGGGCACTGTGACCCAAGATCATGAGGCACCTCAGGGACATAGACCCTTTAATGGTGAAAGACTTACTCCCTTGGGTGCTCCAGCATTACACAGAGAAGAGAATGTACTCACCCCTTCCCTAAGAGCTACAGGAATCTAGGGAGTAAAGATCCAGGAATTGAACACAAAGGGAGTAGACAGAATAGCTGCTAGATGCCTTTCTAGATTCTCCTTTGTCTATGTAGCGCTAGCACTGATGAAAGCCATGCTTGCTGACATCAAATAAGGAGGTAGAGTTGGAGAACAAGTCACCCTGCCTTTCTGCCATCAGGAGCTCTTCTGAATTCCAGTCAGACTTGCACCAACCAGGCCACAACAGCAATAGTAATTGCTGATATAGATTTTGTCTACAGAAAGTGTTGGGAGCAGACAGTGATCACAGCTCCGTTCAGGGGCTTTCCCACAGCCAATAGTAGTCTGGGAAAAACACACCCCTCCTTGACCCAGGCTCCTCAGACTTCCAGTGTCTCACTCTGACAGTAACTGCAGGAGCATACACCTCTGGGGAAAATTCTGTTTGTGGAACATGGTGGGAGCAGGTGGTTGTCAGAGATCCCATCAGGACATGCCTTCAGTGAGCTAGATCTCACTGTCCTCTGAAACACCCCACATCCCACACTGCAAAGTGGAATTGTCAGGCTTCTGAGCATCCTGCCTGCTATAAAGAATACAACCACTCACAGTAACTGCCTGCGGCCCAAGCCCACAACCTCTCTGAAAGCTCTGCTCTTACCTGAACCTCAAAGGGAAAACTCTACTGAGGTCAGAGTTAGGTTGCAAGTGAGTCAGGCTGCAGTCTGAGACAGGTGAGAATGTTGCATCAGTGTAATGTGAGCTTGACTGTGGTTGCCGAACACTCCTTCAGCTCAAGCAGCTGCAGAAGCCAGGTTAGACTATGCACTGGGCACATGATAGCAGCAACCTATTTGCCTCCTTCCTCCCTAACACCTACCCTGGATGTTGGACTCTCAGGCAACCACCTCATACTGGTTCTTGAGCTCCAGTTATGCTAGCTGCTAATGCGACTTCAGGCTACTTAAAAAATAATCACATTGGGCCTTCCCGGTGGCACAAAGGGTTAATTATCACACTATGAAGCAATCCGCAGCCTCTGCAGCATGAGTTTGATCCCCAGCCAGCCAGGAAGCAACCCACATGGTGAGGTAGACCTCTCCTGTCTTGCCAGCTGCTCCCCTCAGAAGTGTATTTCAGTCAGTCTGCCTATTGTGTTCCCCACTCTGTCTCTGGTGAATCCTCTCACCCACCCCATCTCTGGCCTGTACCCCAGCTCTTGTATACATAAATAAATAAATCTTTTAAAAAATCACATCAACAAAAAGAAAGATAAAAATCATCTGGTCATACAGCAAATGCAGAGAAATCATTTGATAAGAGTCAACATCATTTATGATAAAAACTCTCAATGTCAGGATAGAAAGAAAATGGCTTAACATAATAAAGGTCATATATGTCAAACCCACACTGACATCATAATAAGTGGTGAAAAACTGGACAACCACAAGTGAAGGAATGAAATTAGATATCCATAGACAAAAATGACTTAAAATGGATGAAGGACTTGGATCTAAGCCCTGAAACCATAAACTATACAGAAGAAAACATAGACAATATACTATATGACATTGACTTCAGAGACGTCTTTGGGAATTCTACTCTAATAGGAAGGGAAAGAAAAACAATACTAGATAAATGTTACTACATCAAGCTAAAAAGTTTCTTCATGGTAAAAGAAACTGTCATTCAAGTGAAATGGGATCCTACGGCATGGTGTAAAATATTTGCAAATCATGCACCTGACAAGGGCATAATATCCAAGATACCTAATGAACTCATACAACTCAACAGCAACAAATTCAATTAATAAATGAACAGAAGAACTGAAAAGGCATTTCTCCAAGGAACATACTCAGAAGTCCCACGGGGCTGACTTAGGTATGCAAGGATAGATGATTGGAGAAAGGTGTGGTCCATATCACAATGAAACATTATTCAGCTCTTAAAAAAAAGATGAAATTTTGCCACTTGCAACAACATGAATGGAACTGGAGGGGGTTATGCTAAGCAAAATGAGTCAGAAGAAGAGAAACAAGTTCTGAATAATTTCACTATATGTTGAAGAAACACAAAACCAAGGAGCAGATACCAAAACAAGATAAACTCTTTGATTCTGACTGCAGAACTGAGCTTACCATAGGGGGAAAGTGTGAGAGCAAAGGGTGAAGGGGCTCAGTGGACTGTAGAGAAGGGTTAGTGGTGTCTTGTCCTTGGGTGTGATATGGTAACATACATATGAAGAAGTGTGTGCTGTACCCCTAAAACATAAACTGTTTTCTAAGTCAACATTACCTTAATGAAAACAAAACAAAACAATACAAAACAAAACCCAGAAAAAAGATTTCAAGTGAGTCTTTAAGTATAAATGAGAGATATCTTTTAAATTCTATTCTCTTATTTCCCAGACTTATATA
This sequence comes from Talpa europaea, assembly GCF_964194135.1. Taxonomy (NCBI): domain Eukaryota; kingdom Metazoa; phylum Chordata; class Mammalia; order Eulipotyphla; family Talpidae; genus Talpa; species Talpa europaea. The sequence goes on along the minus strand of NC_140069.1, from coordinate 20,779,001 downwards.
TTCTAATGGTGGATAAAACAAAAACAAACACAACACAGAAACATACATTGTTCATTTTTGATGATACAAAAGATGCTTATTTTCTAGAAAAATACTAACATTTAAAACTGCAGAAAATGATTCAGAAGAGGACTGTATTTGGTCATTTATTTTAATAATAATGATTTAATATTAAGGAGAAATTTAAATAAGAAAATGCCATGCTATAGATATATTGGTGGTATTTAAAACTTTATAGAAAAGGAGTTATTTGAGGTAGAGCTCATGACATATGAAATGAATATAATTGGATTATAAAATAGAATGTGGGGATTTACATAAATCTTTCACCTTTGTTCATAAAATAAAATCCAGGTCACTTAAGATTGACAATGGAGGGGGAAAAAAAATCTCCACAAGGACAATAATAGTAGCTGGACTATAAAATGCTGTCTTCAATTATGTAAGATTTACTTTCCTTTGGAGAAAAATTCATATATTAGAGTTGTTCACTATTTACTGATTTCTAGGAGCCAAAAATCTCAGTCCTCACTGAACTTACTTTATAGTAGAGAAAGAGATATAAGCAAAGCATCCAGAAAATATAGTAGTTTTAGGATTAAAATTGCTATGAGAAAAACGTTAATGCTCTGTAAAATAATGGTGCAATTACAATAACTAGTATCTTTGATTCTATGATATTTGATAAAAGTAAAAGACATCAGTCCTTGTGGCAGCCACAGATGTGTGTCTCCCAGATCTCCCTTCAAGACAGAACCTACTATTAGGAGTCGAGTTGGCTGTCAGACTCCAACCACAACAATTTGGGATCCATTTCAAAATGTTTTCCTTTGGAGGCCAATCTACTTGAGCGAACGCCAGTCTGACAGGTTTCCTGGGGATGGCCGTTTCTGCCTAATGTGCAATTTCTCCAATGAGAAGTCTTTTCTCTAGGGTTCTATTCCTTAACCAAGACATTCTCAGATTAGTACTTTGTGCCTCTCTTTCAAGATAATAAAGATTTTTCCATAGGCTATCAAGCTAGAGTGGGACATTCAAATCGTTAATCTGACTTTGGTTGAAATGTTGGAATTTATATGATCATTTGCCACTAAAAGCCTTTCTAGATCTTATTTTTCTTATAATTTAAATCCATGAACAACTTTTCCAGTCTTTGAGGCTGTGTATTTTTGAATTCTATAGATTCTCTTTTTTTTTTATTTTTGAAAACCATTAAATTTTTTCCTGAGTTTATTTTTTTCTTGTAATTTCTTGCCAAGTACATACTATAGTTGCCAAAATTGCACATTTGTTCTTTCTAACCACTCTCCTAAAGCTTTTGGTTCAGTACACTCAGGATTCACCTTCCTTATCATAATCAACTGCTTTGCTAGTTTTCTACTGAATGAAGCATATTGTTTTATGTCCAGCCCAATACATTTCTCTTTAATGACCACTTTATGACCACATGTTCTTTAATGACCACATTTATGCAGAAATATAGGCAAGGATCTCAGTGACTTAAAAATAAAACAATTATTCCTTGTTTACATTGGTATCTAATATGGTTAATGAAGGGGTCTCTGTTACTTGCTCATAAATACACCCTGGCCTCTTCCATGCTACTATACTAACGCCTACAATCATATAGCCACCAAGTTCAGGGTACATGGGAAAAAGTAGTGTTGAGGGGGCACCCCCACTCTGAACTTTTGCCTCTGCATTGGTGAAATTTTTTGTTACAGGGCTAAAGTAATATGAAAGGGGACTGAAAAATTATATTTCTTTCAGAAGGAAGAAAACTGTTTTGTTGTACATCTGAACAATCAACATTATAGATGGGAAGTCATTTTTTGTTGAGTCAATGAAAAATCTTGCCTTTATTTTGATCAAGAGTCTACTGTTGGATTGAAGATAGTAGCTATGTGGGGGGCAAATAGATCAAATTTAATTCTGTCATTTAAGTTTTTTAAATTATTTTTTTTTCTTGCATTGTTTGCAAGAAACTATATCACCTATGAACCATCACCACATTTCCTTGTGTTTATCCCTCCCCTGTTTTTCCCCATTAAGAGCATTTCCTGTAAAGTGGACCTATTGGTGAACATTTCAGTCTCATTACAACAGGTGTAACCATATAATTAAGCATTAAACATTCTGATCACCCATCTATATCCTTTCTTGCAATGTGCATGTGCCATCATAATACATGATATCTGAAGGTGTACATTAGAGTTATAATTGCTCATCCTCCAGCTCCTATTATAATATTTTCCCAGGTCTAGAACAAGTTCACACCAGCACACTTAAAAGAATATGTGATTACTTTTTATATTGTAATTGGCTTATGCTGCTAACCTGTCTTCAAAATCTCATGAGGACATTTCACCATAGAATCCCAAAGTCCAAGCTGCAAGCGTGTTTGGGAAAAAGAGTTTTAGGGATTTTTTTTTTTTTTTTAACTTGGTTGGGTGGGGATTCTCATATGATAATAAGGCCATCTCAAATGCAGTGAGATAGGTTGGGACTGAGCCAATTCTTAGGATTTAACATCATTGAAGAAAGGCATTTCCTGCAACATGATTGGAGGTAAAAGAGAGTGCATGGTATCCAAAAATAATATTGCTAAAATAGTACTACTTAAGACATTCCATTAAAAATATTGTAGTCAAATTGTTGTAGAAATGCTTTATGCTCTTCTTGGAGATTTACAATCCACTCTAAGTACTCTGGGAAAATTGCCACTTAAAACTGTCTCTAACAATCCTTTAGTCAAGGATTTTTCAAGTTTATCTATTAGATTAAACCTGTTTTGCATAATAGCTAGTAACATGCCACACATAGTGTGCATGGAATGCATTTTGGCAAACTTGATTCTAGATTGTAGACATTGGTAGAATGGTGGGGGACAAAGATGAGCCTGGAGAAGTTTGTTGTCTTGACTGTCTCTCACTAAGAGAATTAGAATAGAATTTTATAACAATAACAACGAGAGATTCATTGAAGAGTTGTAATCAGCGGCATAGCATAATATGATTTAATTTACACCATCAGCAGCTGTGCAAAGCAAGTGTTGTAGTTAACAAGCTCACCTTTTTTTATCTAGTCATTAATCTAAATGAAAAAAGGTGAGCTTGGTATATTATGCATTAGTATCTCTGGAGTTAGGCAAATGTATTATTAACATAAAACAAAATTTAAAGTGCCCAAATGAAATTAGCCTCAGGGAAAAAGATAACCTTGTATCCACAGCCACACCCCTCTTATTTGTTCCTCTCTATCTGTCTTTTGAATAAGTTCCAACTTAGTCTTTGATCATGTCAAAAAAACAAGGCAAGAATGAAAATTTCCCTTGATGTTAAGGTGTAACCGAAGACATGGGATATGTAAGTATCAAAAACTTGAGCTCCAAGGGCCACAACCAAGGAAACAAAGCCAAGAGCAAATTATAGACCAGGAGAAGGAACTACGTTGTGGCATGTTACAGTGCTAAAATGAGACATGTGTAAAAGTAAAGTGTCTCTAAGTGATAATGTTGATATAGGTTATAATTTCCTCTTGATTATATTTGAAACTTGGCTTTTAGTATCTGTGTACATTGGGATAAGAGATAATTTATGCGTTGCCATGAATGAGAGGGTCAAGAGAGAAAAAGATGCTACAACAAAATCAGGGTTATAAATACTTAAGAAGCCACTGTTGACTGGCAGGGGGATAAAATTGGTGCAGAGTAGATAATAATATGTGATCATGTATTAACCAGTCTGATAAAGTACTTTTAAATATTTATAATATGTCCATAAGTTAATATTTTTGTTATTAGAGATTGCTCAGGGATGACTGTCATTTCAGTTTCAAGATTTTTGCTATTATGAAAATTAGACAGTTTTCAGTGGAATTAACACCAGACTACCAAAACTTGAATATATATATTGCCAAACTAACACAAGTAGAGGTTCCACACTAATTTAATGATGTTTTTTAAAGATTTAGCTCCCAGCAGGGAAAACATTTTAATTTGGCAGAAAAAAAAAGTGATGTTGAGTGTCTAGTCATAGTTGAATTTTTTTTCCCATGAAAGTTGATAGATTTTAGATGAATAGAAAAAAAATGAAAATCCTGAAATCAATGCTCATGTATGAGTTTGGGGAAATGTGTTGCTTTATACTAAATAATCAATGAAAACTTAAACATCTATTAGCAGCATATAATTTTTATTTCTGATTCTGCTCTTATTATTACATCCTGGCTCTTTTTCTTATAAAATCTTTTTTTTTTCTTTTTTAAAGATTTATTTATTTATTTATACAAGCACTGGGTACAGTCAGAGACATGGGAGGGTGAGAGAATTCACCAGAGCCAGAGCAGAGAATAGAACAGGCAGAGTGACAAGGTACACTGCTGGGGGGAGCAGCGGGCTGCAGGAGAGGTCTGTGCGCCATGTGGGACCCTCACCCGGCGGCTGAGGATCAAACTGGTGCTGCAGAGGCTGCGGGCAGCTTCGCAACTCAGCGCTCAACCGCTGCACCACCAGGGAGGCCCTTATAAAATCTTTTAGAATAAAGCCCTAGAGTTAACTGCTTAGTTTAGTTATATAATTCTTTATCAAAATGTATATGCGTTGTAACAAGATAACATAATACATACATACATATACATACATATATGTTATACACATACACACACTCACATATATATATATAAAACACACATATATATAACACATATATATATATAAAACATATTTTATAGGTAAAAATTTGTGCCTTTTTAGTGTCTGAAAAAAGGGTCCTTTTCAATTTAAAGTTCCCCAAACATTTGGAAACATTTTGTACCTAATAACTGACAAACAAAACAAAAATCTATTTATTTAAGCACTGGGTACAGTCAGAAGCACGGGAGGGTGAGAGAATTCACCAGAGCCAGAGAGGGGAGCAGAGCAGACTGACTGACAAAGTATACTGCTGAGGGGAGCAGCGGGCTTCAGGAGAGGTTTACGTGTCATGTGGGACCATCACCTGGAGGCCGGGGATCGAACCGGTGCTGCAGAGGCTGTGGACAGCTTCGAAGCCCAGGGCTCAACCGCTGCGCCACAGGGGGGCCCGAAACAAGAATCTTTTAAGAAGATATATATTTTCGAAGCTCCCCAGTAACATACTCGGAGAGCACACTCAGGCTGAAAATCTATTATTACTAAAATAATTCTATTGGGATCATGTAAAGTTAACCACAATGTTAGGAAAGAGCATGGCTTTTTATCAACAATAACTTCTCCAATAATGTCAAGAATTGGAATGCACCCAGGTGTTTTAAATTTTGCTCCCAAGATTCATTCAGAAAACAACCTTTAGGTCAGAGTAAAAATTGTCAGCTCAGTATTAATTATCAGGATATCTTGGGAAAATTGTAGCTCAGAGATTTCTTTGTTGAAAGAATTTTAAAATGTACAGATTAATGATATTACTTTCATTATAGGCAATGTGATACAATATAGAAATGTCATATTAATATAGACAATTATATAGATTATAGAATGAAAATATATTTGGATGTAAAATTGAACATAATATTTCATAAAAATTTAAACCTATTTTTTTCCCTCAAAGTAGAGTTAGGTACAATTATTTAGCATCAGTACTTTGAAATAAAATTATAAACTCAAAAAAAGGTCAAAAACTCAGCTCTGAGAGTTTTCATTTAATTTTCTTCTTTCACAATTGTGCTCTCATACTATGGACACTGTTTCATTTGACTCAACAAAATCTCAGAATTCCTTAAAACAACTTGTGCTTTCATAACCCACATCTGATCCATCAACAAATACTATGAGATCTATTTTGAAAACCAGCTAGGATCCTTCTACTTTTCTTGCCTTCAATTCCATTTCTTTAATTTATTACTATTACGAAAGCCTCTTACCTGTTCTCTGACATCTGCCGTTGTTCCCTTTGGTCTGTTATCAACAAAATAGCTTTTTCCTTTTGACTGCCACATTGTGACTTGCATCATACAAACATCTTGATGAAAAACTATTAAAGTTAGATAAAGTATTGTTTAGAGTTTTGTGTTGGGAATTAATAGAGAAGACACCATGATTCTGGAGTGAAAAGGAACTTATGTAAAAAGGAAAGCAGGAAAACAATACCATATATAATAGAACCAAAAAAAAAAAACAAAACCAAAAAACAAAAAACTAGGAATTAACTATGAAGGTTGTCATGAATTTTTGTGTTTTCCTTTCTCCTAATTATTTCAGTGGAAATTAATCTCCTGTTATTAAGAGGTAGAAAATTTAGGAGGTCATTAAGTCATGAGGGCGGAATCTTCATGAGTGGGATTAGTGTCCTTTTGTAAAAGGTACTCTTATGAAAGTTATAATGGATCTCTTTGATGTTCCAATTTGGCTAGGCTATAGTTCCCAGTTATTCAATAAGCATCAATCTAGATGTTGCTATGAAGGTATTTTGTAGGTCTAATTGAATTACATAATCAGCTGGCATTAGTAAAGGAGATTACCCTGGATAATCCGGGTGGATCCAATTCAATCAATTCAAAGACCTTAAAAACAGAGTTAAGACTTCTCTGAGAGAGAATATATTCAGCGTGTGGACAGCAGCTTCAGCCAATGCCCTTGAGTTCCATGCATTTTTAACATTCCTACCAGTTTTCAATTACAAAAGCCAATCTCTTGCAATGAATTTCTAGAGATAAATCTCCTTATTGGTTATGCTTCTCTGATTGAACTGGCTGTTACAACTATCAAATACAACATGTCTGTCTTGCACCCAAGAATAGGGAAACATACAACCAGGAAAAAAATCTAACATACTGTTGAGAGGAATCAGTTAAAGGTGAGCCGAGAAATAACTCAAATTCTGGAATTAATAGCCCCAAAATATTTATGATTAATATGTTAATATCTCTAGTAGTAAAGATAGCACATGTGAGCAGATGGGAAATTTTGATGAAGAAATGGAATCTATAGTAAAGATTCAAATGGAAATGTTAGGGAAAAAAATCATGTTAAATTTGGTAAAGAATGTCACTGATTGTTATCAGTAGACAACACAAATGAAGACAAAATTAGTACTTTGAGATCATTTAAAAGATCATTCAAAAGACAGAAAAACAAGCCTTGAAAATCTGAACTTTTTATTCTCATGAAGTGCACACTTTGAGAATGCTTCAGTGACCTCTGGACATGTGATAATTTTGTCTTTATATCTGACTTTATCATTAATAATGCTTGTAATAAATTAAAAGTATTTTCTTTCCTAAATTAAAGGGTGTGGGAATAATTCCTTCCAAGAAAATAGGGTGGAATATATAATTGAGAAAATAAGGCAAAGAAATGACAATGTAAGGAAGGAAGCAAACAAAAGCAAAAGAAAAAAATATTACAAAGGGGAAATGAAAGAAAAAATCTATTAGCATCATTTTATAAAGTTATTTCAAAATAGGGTGGATTCTGACATTGTGAAAATTAATAGGGATTCCATATTTTACTATACAATAGTGTGAGTTGCCTTCTAGTAAGGAATTTTGTTATACACTTGTTGATGTTTTGTTACTTTGGAAAAAAGCTATAGAGACTACTCATAGTGGATTTGACAAGGTTAATTCAGCACTGTGGTAAATATTATGAACATGTGTCCATACCTGATAGCATGCTCCATGACTCTATTCATCACATTATTGATTTTAGTCAATTCTGTTGACTTAAACATATAGTTTTTCAAGTTAAACCTGCATAGGAGGCTGGCAAAGAAAAAAAATAGAGTAGATTAGCCTTTTATTACATTTAAAATATATAATTTGGCATAAAAAGGAGGAAACAGGAATGTTTTGGTTTTGGTAGGTACTTTATTAAACAACATCTACTTTCTAGATCATGCATGACTCACCATCACAAAATAATATGCTCCAAAATAGGGATATAGGGACTATCATAATATTTAGTGTGCAGATGGTAAATGTTTTCTGAATGCCTTGCTGATGGAGTGAAAAGATTTTTTAAATGATCAATAGCAAATGTTACCAGAGGAAGATGAACTTTAATAGAATTGGAGCAGATAAAGTATGACAAAGTACAAATGCAATGATGAAAATGGACAGGATAAAAAACGGCAGGAAAAAAAGCATGAATCAAGGACCTGTAAGTGTCTGAGAATGCTGGGCAGGAGATGCTTAGGCATCCTTGGTTTATCCTAACTCCACATTATTCTCACATCTGCTTCTAAACTTGTGCTCCTTTTTGTCTGTCTTTCATGTCTCAGGAAAAGGTTTTTTCCTTTTCTTCTCCAAGAGAAAATCTGTACCCAGAATGTGAGTCTATATCAGTGTCTTAGTATTTCATCATGTATAAGTCCTTTTCCTATTATCCAAAATCATTTCCTTTAGCATATTCAAATTTCTGCCAATATAAAAGGTATAAATACAACCAAGTCAATTAAATTAACCTCTTTCTAATTAGTATCCCATTTGCCAACTTCCACTTATTGATAAGATTATTCAAACAGATATCTTCATTCATAGTCTAAATTTTCTCTTCTGAATTCTCTATTAATGAGCTCTGAGGCTGGGGGATGTGCTAGAGCAGCCAGAAGCCTGGTGATCTCCTGTCAGACCCCACCAGCTACTCACCTGGACAGTGACAGCCCTGGCCAGTGAAGGTGGAGAGTCACACCCACCACTTTATTTAAATGAGTATTAAGTCCTACTGCATTTAACCTCTCTGTAGGGTTTGCCCAACAATAATTCCCTGAAGGAGACTTTCCCTATGTATTGTATGACATAATGATTTTCATTTTCTAATTTTCTTCTTGCATTTTCCTCAGATCCTAACACGGTCTTTTATTTCTCTGAGAATTTTTGGGAGGATGATGCTCATGCTAATGGGTGTAAGTCCTTGAAAATCAGATCAACTTCCACTTCCTCCTTTGGGATTGTTATGCATTCCCAAGACTTCCAGTAAATGTTAATAACACCCATAATCATATCATTTCCAGAACTTCAGACCCACTTTGCTGGCTATGTCCAGAATAGCCATAATATGAAATGAATAAATTAAAGAATAACTTAGTAAATAAGCCTGTTTGCAGGCCTTGGTTTTTTTTTTTTTTTTTTTATCTTCATGTTCTTGGACTTGACATAATAAAATTATGAGACATTCTTCTAATTATAGTCATTTTATATATGGAATTTCACAGATGGAACAGTTGTTATTTTTTAAAAATATTCTCATCCCTGATTCTCCTCTTATACAAAGAAGTACATTCTTAAAAATAATATTTCTTGCTCATTGCATTGAAAACTGGGTGGATTACATACAGATAACAACCCAAATGTCTAGGTTTGTTGTCTATTGATAGCCAACAGAAAGTCCACATTTCACTTTATTCTGTTATTTTGAATAAAACCTCCTGCAGAGAAATCTAGGAGTTTCAGCGCAGATATCATTGAACATCTCTATTTGTATCCCAACCACAGTTGTGACTGGAGAAACATAACTTTTTGTCTTTTTTCAAAAAGCGCATTAAATAGAACCATTGCAGAACTGATGAAATGCTCAAAGCTGCAGAAAATGGAAACTTATAAAGCTCTAAATTTACACTATAGAGCAGGTGTGATTTCTACCTTTAGCATTGAATTAGAGTATAATTTCACATATTGTCTTTTTTTCTTTTTTGAAGGAGGAAAAATTCATTTTCTTCTTCCAATCTATTTTTTTCTACTTGGTTCTGTTCAAGGACATCAAACTGAAAAACATCAAAAGTGTCATAGGAGCTGAGCTGTTCTCACTAGAGGACTGCTTTTTTTATTGTGATTTTTTTGGCAGGGAAAATATCTGAATTTTTGGAAATTAAGTTCAGTTTAGCTTTCCATAATGATATCTAGTGTGTGTGTGTTCTGTATTAATTTCCTTGACATCCCCAAATAAATGTAAAAATTCACTTCCAAGTGGAATTGTAAGAATCTAGTGACTTTTAGCCATGGATTTTAAACAAAGAAGTATGATAAATTTTGATTTATTTGTTTTGACTTATCAAACATCTTTGATCTGAGATGAGATAGCATTGAATTTTTAAAATTCTTTTTAAATTCTTCAGGTCCCAGGAAACATGAGAATTGCCTTTTAATCATTTTTTTTTTCCTAGGGATTCCAATTCTTGAATAGATATTACATCTCATTCCCTACAGGGAAGGATGAGAATCAATTTAGTTCCACTAACTCTTGCCTTTAAAAACAAGATTGTGTAAGTTATGTTATTTGAAAGAATGAATATAAATGTTAAATTCCAAATTTCAAAGACTTTGGAATTCACTTTTCAAAGAACCGATACTGGTAAAACTTGCACTGTTGTCAGGCTAGTGTGTAAAGTAAATAGTAAAACTCAGGGTTATAGCTCCTTTGCTTATATGTGGGTTGACAGATTGTGCTTATCAATGTCTAGAGGGGATTGAGAAAGGTGGCATGGCAATCATCACTGGTTCAGCCACAGCTATCTTCAGCACTACAGTGGTTTTAACAAAAATGCAATACTACCTCAAACTGCCCTTGAAAATCGCGAGTTGAGGTATGGCAAGCTTATACCAATAAACCTCAAAGCCAAAACTTCCAAACCAATATAAATTCATTTCTCAGGGAAAATGTTAAAAATGTTTCATTTTACCAATTAAATAGATGGAGTGGGTTTATATTATTTTAAAAAGTTTACTTAGAGAGTGGTTGTAAATTCTAAGCAAGGATATAGAAACAATATTTTTTTAGTATGAGAGGCTAAGATGGTGTGATTTCTTAGAACATAACTCCTAATTTGAAAGTCAGTATTAGAACAAAGCTTTTTATTTAAGGTAGATAAAAGAAAAAAAAATGCCCTTCGTTTTAAAATACTTGCTTCAGCAGACTGTATTTTCAATTTATCTGAGACGACTATACATTTTGCTGAGCTAACATGGATAACAAAGAAAATCATCAATGCCCAAATATATCATCAGTGTTTCCATGGAGACCAAAGAAATCATAACCCTTGAGTTCAAACAATTTGAGAAAGGCTAAATACCACACCATACCTATGGTGAAGAGTGAATGGGATGAAATTGAATAAGTTATGGAAATGTAGTTTTACATATGCTATGCCTAATATGCATAAACATAATCTTTTATTCTCCTTAAGTTTCCCAAGGTAACTAATGTTATGGTATGCGGTGCAATGAGCAATGAGCACCCTGACCCTGAAGTCAGAACACTTGGGTTTTAGGACTGACTCTTCCTTTAACAGCTGCTTAACTTAGGGCAAGTAGCATAATTCAGTTATTAATTCTGCTCTAGAAGCTTAAAAGAGGGGTAATCAATCAGACTTGAGTTGAGCAGCTGAAGAGTCAAAGGTCTAAATTCAGCAGATATTTCAAATTGCCATGCCTATCTTCTATTTTCTTTTTTTGCCTTTAGAATAGTGTCTTTTCAATTTGCTAGTTTTATGCATTCCCTAGGATTCAGGTAATGGTAATCTGCATCTTTCTAAGACTCCAGTTCTAATTTTGTGGCATGAGTATAGTAAAGTTGGGGTTCCATGTCTTTTCTTTTGTGCAGTTGGGGAGATTTATATATATACAAGAAGCTTAAAGGAATATTATTTTGACAATTGTTACCAGAACTGTGAAGACATGACTCAACAAAAACAAAGTAAATAATCCAGTCAAGAAATGGGCATAAGAACTTAAAAGCATTTTTCCAAAGAGGAAATGCAAATGGCCAATAGCCATATGAAAAAATGCTCAACATCCCTTATAATCAGGGAAATGCAAATTAAAACCACATTGAGATATCACCTTATGCCAGTAAGAATGGCACATATCAAAAAAACAAGCAACAACAAATGTTGGGGAGGATGTGGTGAAAAAGGAACTCTCCTACATTGCTGGTGGGAGTGCAAACTGGTCCAACCACTATGGAAAGCTGTCTGGAGGTTCCTCAGTCTACTAAAAATGGGGCTACCATACAATCCGGCAATTCCACTCCTAGGGATCTACCTAAAGGACACAAAAACATTGATTCAAAGAACACCTGTACACCTATGTTTATTGCAGCACTATTTACAATAGGTAAAACCTGGAAACAACCCAAATGCCCAAAAATAGATGACTGGATCAAGAAGATGTGGCATATATACACAATGGAATATTATTCAGCAATCAAAAAAGATAAACTCATGCCATTCGCATCAACGTGGATGGAGCTAGAAGGAATTATGCTCTGTGAAATAAGCCAGAAGGAAAAAGAAAAACATTGGATGGTTTAACTTATAGTAGTAATATAGGGAAACCAAATAAGACATGCAGGGGAGGAGGGAGAGGGATCAGAGGGAGGGAGGAAGGAGCACAGGAGACTGAGGTGATGGTGCAAAGGTGCATTGGTGAAGGAAACTCTATGGGGACTACACCTGAGGGGGTGGGGGGGGAGCAAATATTGTTTAAAAATGAACAATGATATAAAAAATAAAAGATAATTAAAATTTTAAAAAAGAATAAATTAAAAAAAATTATCTGTGAAGAAACAGAGATTGCTACTAATGAGGAAACAATAATAATTTGGAAAAAATTCAATTGTAACTTTGCATAGAAAGTCAGGCCCAAGAGTATAGACATCTGAAGGGTTAAAAAACAAAAACCAAACAAAAATAAAGAGAGATATGAGGAAAGTGGAAGAAGAAAAGAAGGAGAGTGAAGACAGGAGGTATGAGTAGAAGTTTCTCAACACCTGAATAGCCACAACAAACTTAAAAATAATAATGTTTCCTGTTCAGTTTGAAGGTGTTTACATTTTGGTGATGAAATCCCTATCAAATTCATCCCATCTCCATGTTTAATGAGTTCTACCATACTTAAACATATTCTACCAGGCTCCTGAATGCTGAGAGTGTCAGCCTGGAGGAGGGACACACTCAAATTGTTACTAGTGAAAAATTTTTTCATTTGCAAACATTTATTGAGTGTCTTCTATATGACATGATTGTCCTAGAGGGCAGAAACACAGTCATTTTATTAAGAAGTGTGCAAGAATTTATAAACCAATTGGGCAAGCATTTAGGTACCCATAATAAGTGCTACAGTGAACTATACCTAGGTATTATGGGAACATGGAGAAGGTCATGCACCTCGCACAACTGAGTAAAGATGTCTTAGGTGACATGATTCTAGAATCTGACTTTTAAAGGATGGATGTCTACCTCTTCATGTATGAAATAGGGTCTCTAGTAACTAACTTAACTGCTTCACAAGAATCTCAATGGATCAAATGTGAGTTATAGTGCTGAACAGATAGGACAGCACTATGCATAAGGATGGCATTGCAATTATCTTGATATTAAATGGCCCTACATAAATAAGACTAGAATTAGGGAAAATCAGACAATAAGGTGTTTTTCAGGTGATATCAATGAGATGTTATTTAGACATTTATTCTATTCATTTAATGGAAATATATCAATTTTCCTTTGAAAAACATTTCATTTTCAATGTGTTATTTTTAAGATGTTTATTATTTTAATGTGTTAATTAAGGGCTATAATATCAGCTTGAACCATATGAAATTGCTGTTTTTTCTTTAAGACAGTGGATAATTGAAATTTCTTATGATTCATCTTTATATTGGACATACTGGTTTAATTTTTTGGAAATTTATTATTATGTTACAGTTAAACCACAACTATCTCTGCATGGCACCGATATTAATATATGATTATAGAGGGTAACCTATATGATGATCATTGCAAAGTCTGATTCAAAAATTTTCTTAATGAAAGTTGGAACACTCTTTACACCCCTTTGTCTTTTTGTCCTTTAATTTTATAATTGAAATAATTTTTATATACCTTCAGTAAATATACCTACAACATATTTATATACTGAAACAAATAATTTGTTCCCTGTTAACATAAATCATTTACTTTTGGGATTTCATATGATTACCAAACGACTTCTGGTACTTACCTACTAGCTGGTCTTTATATTTGGAGATTGGACTAATAGTTGCATGGAGAGTTTTATGCTGAGGGTTTTCAAAAATACTCCACAAAGATGATAAGTACTAAAGAGGAAACCTTTTAACCTCCACTCAGGGATGCCCCCTCCTATCCAAAGTGAACAATTTTTTTCCCCTTATTCTAATCAGACTCAGTGTGACTAGTCTTACTCTCACCATGATTTTCAGGTAGAAAAAAAAATATTAGTATTTTCTATAATTGAATATTTGTGGTCCTCCCAAATTATGTGTTGAAAACTAATCCTTAATATGGTAGTATTTGGAGGTGGGGTATTTGACAGATAATTAGGTCACAAAGGCAGAGCCCTCAAGAGTGATAATAATGCCCTTATAGAAGATTCCAGAAAACTACCTTCTTCCTTCCATCTGTGAGGGCAAAGTGAGTAGCTGGCCATCTATGAGTTGGAAATGAGCCCTCGCTGGCCATTGAATCTGCTGGTACACTGATCTTGAACTTCCCAACCTCCAGAACTGTGAGAAATAATTTTCAGTTGTTATTAGCCACCAACCAGTTCATGGTATTCTTGTTATAGCATCCGAATGGACTAAGGCAGTATTTTTCATACATGGAAGAGCAGGCTAGTTGTTTATCAAAAACTATTCTTTGTTCCTTGTAATTTAACTACAGCCATGAATATGGATAGAGTATATCTCTGAAACTCTCTTATAGCTAAGTAGAATATATGACTAAGTTTTCTTAAGTGAATTAAATGACATTAGTGTATGTCAGGACTCTAAGAACAATCTTTTTCTGTTTCCTCTTTTCCCTCAAATCTGAATGTAAAACTCCTCTATTCCAGTTTTAAGTGCACCTGAAGATAATACTTTAGCAGACTGCAGAGGAACAGGACAGAAAGAATTTGGGTGTATGAAGCAAAGTTTTGTACCCTCTTAGAGTGTTTCCATTTGAGAAGTAATTTTTATTTTGTTTAAACTTTATATTTGAGGGGGATTTCTTCATTGCTGAACTGGCGTTCTAAGTACTGTAGTGACCCATTCTGACTCAGGTGAAATCCCTTCCCAAAGGTATATAAGCTGTAAGATGGTTGATTCTAGTTCCAATTCTGCTTGGGCAGTGTAAGGGCAGGACTTGGACACGGTGCAGGTTTTCTGATCCCATGCAGACCGGGTAAAGGAGGAGTCAGAGTCCTCAGTGGTTTTGCAGGTCTTTTATTTGGGGTTCACCAGGCATATGGCAGGCAGGGGTGCTGGCTGGGGGGCTGGGAGGTTGGCAGGCCTCCCAGCCCCCAGCAAGTCTTCACTCTATCTGGACTCTCTGGCGTTCGTTCTGCTGCTTCTCGGCTTCTGCTTCGGCTTCTACTGCTTCGGCTTCTACTGCTGCTACTGGTGCTGTTGGCGTCCCCGTGACGCCGCCCTTAAAAGCACAGTCTTAACTCAGCTGAATCCCATCTACCTATGCCCACACCCTATTCCAGGTGCCCGCCATCAGGCATGCATTCAGGACAAGGATCCATCATCTATCCTGATGGCGGAAGGGCAGAAAAGCCTGACATTTTCTTTACCCTACAGGCAGTGAATACACAGTTCAAAATCTTGAAACTATAAAGCCGTGTTTAGAAACTGTACTGCTTGGCCCAGACCCAGCTGCTGTTAGTAGAACATTCCTCTGGGCACATCTGTGAAGTTTTGAGCTCTCCCCAAAGCAAATTATAGCCAACTACTAATTCCAGTCCTGTTCATTCTAAGTGGTCAGTTTTGGCATCGCTATTATTTGCAGGCATTTGTTGAGTATCTGTTAGATGCCAGGCATTGTGCCAGGTGAGACCAGGCTGAGTATAGTTTCAGCCAGACCCATCTCTTTGCCAAGATTCTTTCCAGCCTCTGTCCATTATCCTTCACTCTAGAACTGGTTTCATCTGGGAGCACTTTGTCATTAATCATTTGAATCAGAATCTCTGGGTAAGTTACCACTTCTATCTTAGCATAAAATATGGAGTTTGAATTAAAAAGGTCACTGAGGTCCTATTCAATTTAAAAAAACATTTATTTTCTCACATATTTTGTGAGAACTGGAAACTTAATTTAAAAATAGGAATAATAGAATTTTAGTTTTATACATGACCATATACTCTGTTGGTCTCATTTTACACTCTAAGGCCTTGTAACATTTTTTCTCAGTACATGTTATTTTTCATTTATTGAGAGATTTTGGCTACTATTTAAATGCTTCTTTAGTTTATTTATAAAACTATATGGTTGTGCTGAAATAAAATAGTCATTATTGGCAACTGCTACATATTTTAGGATCTCTACTGTAAGAGGAGACTTTTGCATTCAATGCAATTACAATTTTATTTTTTTTTCATTTAAAAAATAATAGTACTTTTCTTTTTTGTCTCATTTTATTTGTTGAAACTAAACCATTGTCAATCTCAGTGGCACAAATAGAAATTTTTCTCTCCCTAAAATAAATGAAAAATAGACTAGTATAAGACACTCCTGGAAATTTCTAAATCTACTTTATGACTAAAAGTATATTGGAAGGTCAATCCAGCCATTAAATAATACTTGAATCTTTCAGCTCTGAATTTTTAGTATGAATATTTACAAATGGAATCTAACAAGTTTATTCTCGATTTCCTAGGATTTTTTTGAATGGATAATTTTAGATTTTATTATCTAGGGAATTAAAATCTCATGCTTTCTTTGAGTAATGCTACTAATTCAGAGGTATAATCAACTAAAAAAGAACTCTTAATAATGTACCTATTTCTTTTTTTTTTTTTTTTTTATAAAATTTTATTGTTATATTCCCCATACAATTGCAGCCCCCCATTCTGACCCCAATCCCTCCCCTCCCGCCCCCGCCCCCCTAAAAGTGTCTCTGGTTCATAGTTTTTTGTTGATTTTGATTTTCACTTTCTTATAGTTATTCATTTTCCTGGTCCCTTATTTAAGTTTTCTAGATTCCTGCTATGAGTGAGACCATCCGGTATTTTTCTTTTTCTTTTTGGCTTATTTCGCTGAGCATGATCCCTTCCAGCGCCATCCATGTTGCTGCAAATTGCATGTGTTTATCTTTTTTGAATGCTGAGTAATATTCCATGGTATATATGTACCACATCTTCTTGATCCAGTCATCTATTTTTGGGCATTTGGGTTGTTTCCAAAGCTTAGCTATTGTAAACAGTGCTGCTATAAACATAGGGGTGCAGGTGTTCTTTGGAATTGATGTTTCTGTGTCCTTTGGGTAAATACCTAGGAGTGGAATTGCTGGGTCATATGGAAGCTCTATGTTTAGTAGGTCCAGAAATCTCCACACAGCTTTCCACAGTGGTTGGACCAGTTTGCACTCCCACCAACAGTGCAGAAGAGTTCCTTTTTCTCCACACCCTCGCCAACATTTGTTGTTGCTAGTTTTTTTAATATGTGCCATTCTCACTGGTGTAAGATGGTATCTCATGGTAGTTTTGATTTGCATTTCCCTGATGACAAGTGATGTTGAACATTTTTTCATATGCCTGTTGGCCATTTGCATTTCCTCTTCAGAGAAGTTTCTTTTAAGCTCTTCTGCCCATTTTTTGACTGGATTATTTTCTTTGTTGTTGTTGAGACTCATCAGCTCTTTGCAGATTTTTGTGATCAGTCCTTTATCATTAGTGTTGGGTGCAAAAATTTTCTCCCAGTTGGTGGGGTTTCTCTTTGTTTTTGTTATTGTCTCTTTTGCTGTGCAAAAGCTCTTTAATTTGATATAGTCCCAGCTGTTTATCTTTGCCTTCACTATCACTGCTTTGGGTGATGTGTCTGTAAAGATGTCTTTGATGTGCAAATCACGTAGTGTTTCGCCTATATTTCCTTCTATATATTTTATGGTTTCAGGTCTTATGTCTAGTTCTTTAATCCATTTTGAGTTGATTTTTGTGTATGGTGTGAGGTGGTGGTCAAGCTTCATTCTTTTGCATGTAGCGACCCAGTTTTCCCAGCACCATTTATTGAACAAACTTTCTTTGCTCCAATGCATAGTCTTTGCTCCTTTGTCAAAGATTAGTTGACCATAAACCTGTGGGTTTATTTCTGGATTTTCTATTCGATTCCATTGGTCTGTATGTCTGTTCTTGTTCCAATACCATGCGGTTTTGATGATTATGGCTTTGTAGTATAGTTTGAAGTCTGGGAGTCTGATGCCTCCATTCCCTTCTTTTTTTTTCAGGAGAGCTTTGGCTATTCGGGGTTTTTTGTGATTCCATATGAATTTCATCAATAATTGTTCTATTTCTTTGAAGAATGACATTGAAATTTTGATTGGAATAGCATTGAATCTGTATATTGCTTTTGGAAGGATGGCCATTTTAATAATGTTTATTCTTCCAATCCATGAGCAGGGGATGTCTCTCCATTTCTTTGTGTCTTCTTCTATTTCTTTTAACAGTGTTTTATAGTTTTCTTTGTATAGGTCCTTTACCTATTTTGTTAGATTTATTCCCAAATATTTGATTTTTTTTGTTTCAATAACAAAAGGGATGGTCTTTTTGATTTCTTCTTCTTCAGATTTATTGTTTGTGTATAGGAAGGCTACTGACTTTTGCGTGTTGATTTTGTATCCTGCCACTTTACTGAACTGATTGATGAGTTGAATTAGCTTTTCTGTGGAGTTTTTGGGGTTCTCTATGTATAATATCATATCGTCTGCAAATAGTGATAGTTTGACTTCTTCTTTTCCTATTTGGATTCCTTGGATGTCTTTCTCTTGTCTTATTGCCCTGGCTAGGACTTCCAGTATTATATTGAAAAGCAATGGTGAGAGTGGACATCCTTGTCTTGTTCCAGATCTTAATGGAATTGCTTTCAGCTTTTCACCATTGAGAATGATACTGGCTGTTGGCTTGTCATAGATGGCCTTTATGATGTTGAGGTATGTTCCTTGTATCCCAAGAATTTCAAGGGCTTTTATCATGAATGGGTGTTGCACTTTGTCGAAAGCTTTCTCAGCATCTATTGATATTATCATATGGTTTTTATATTTCTTTTTGTTGATGTGTTGGATAACGTTGATTGATTTTCGGATGTTAAACCATCCTTGTGCCCCTGGAATGAATCCAACTTGGTCGTGGTGAATTATCTTATGGATACATTGTTGGATTCTGATAGCTAAAATTTTATTGAGGATTTTTGCATCAGTGTTCATTAGGGAGATTGGCCTGTAGTTTTCCTTTTTTGTGTTGTCCTTGTTCGGTTTTGGTATTAGTGTAATGTTGGCTTCATAGAACGTGTTTGGTATTGTCCCTTCCTTCTCAATTTTTTGGAAGAGTTTGTGAAGGATAGGCACTAATTCGTCTCTGAATGTTTGGTAGAATTCATTTGTAAATCCATCAGGTCCTGGGCTTTTGTTTTTGGGGAGGTTTTTGATTACCATTTCAATTTCGCTAATTGTAATTGGTCTGTTTAGGTGTTCTATTTCTTCTTTATCTAGCTTTGGGTGATTGTAGAGTTGTAGGAATTTGTCCATCTCCTCTAGATTGTTAAACTTGTTTCCATATAACTGTTCATAGTAGTTACTGATTATTCTTTTGATTTCTGCTGTGTCCGTTGTGATTTCTCCTCTTTCATTGATGATCCTGTTTATTTGTGCTTTCTCCCTTTTTTCCTTTGTGAGCCTGGCTAGGGGTTTGTCTATTTTATTGATTTTTTCAAAGAACCAGCTCTTGGTTTCATTGATCTTTTGGATTGTTTTTTTAGTTTCAATTTCATTTATTTCTGCTTTGGTTTTTATTATTTCTTTTCTTCTACTGGTTTTGGGGTTTTTTTGTTGTTCTTTTTCTAGATCTTTGAGCTTCGAGATTAGGTTGTTTCTTTGCGTTCTTTCTTGTTTCTTGATGTGAGCTTCTATTGCTATATATTTTCCTCTTATTACTGCTTTTGCTGCATCCCATACATTTAGGATATTGGTGTCCTCCTTGTCGTTCAATTCAAAAAAATTTTTAATTTCTTCTTTGATCTCCTCCTTAGTCCAATGTTCTTCCAGTAGTGTGGTTTTTAATCTCCATGAGGTAGGAAAGTTCCTTGCCTTCTTTTTATGGTTTATTTCTAGTTTGATGCCTTCATGGTCAGAAAAGATGGTTGATATGATTTCAATCTTGGTGTATCTGTTGATGTTTGTCTTGTGCCCCAGTATGTGATCGATCCTGGAGAATGATCCGTGTGCGCTTGAGAAAAATGTGTACTCCGTTTTTTTGGGGTTTAGTGTTCTATAGATGTCTGTTAAGCCCAATTGCTCTAGGTCCTTATTTAGAGCTTTGGTTTCTTTACTTATTTTTTGTCTTGTTGATCTATCCATTGTTGATAGTGGTGTGTTGAAGTCTCCCACTACATATGTGTTTTCTCTGATGTCTGTTTTCAGAGAGGACAACAGTTGTCTGATATATTTTGGTGCTCCTTCGTTTGGTGAGTATATGTTAATGAGTGTTATTTCTTCTTGAAGTATTGTCCCCTTGATCATAATGTAGTGACCATTGGGGTCTCTTTTTATCTTTTTGAGTTTGAAATCTGTTTTATCTGATATAAGTATAGCTGTTCCTGCTTTCTTTTTTGGTCCATTTGCTTGTAGGATTGTTTTCCATCCTTTAACTTTGAGCCTATTTTTATCTTTTGTAGCTAAATGTGTTTCCTGGAGACAGCAAAAGGTTGGGTTTTGTTTCTTAATCCAGGCTGCAACTCTGTGTCTTTTTATTGAAGAGTTTAGTCCATTTACATTTAGAGTTAATATTGATATGTTAACATCTGTATTTGCCATTGTGTTTGTCTTTCCTTTGATTTTATTTATTTATTCTTTTAATAACTTTTTTTTTTTTCGCCTTCTTTCATTGTTATTCGTCGCTCTGAGGTTCTGGCTTTAGGACTCCTTGTAGTATTTTTTGGAGTGGGGGTTTAGTTGCAATGAAATTCCGGAGTTTCTGTTTGTCTGGGAAGGTCCATATTCTTTCTTCAAAGAGGAAGGAGAGCTTTGCGGGATAGAGTATTCTTGGTTGGCATCTGTTTTCTTGGAGTCTGTTGACTATGTCCCTCCACTCTCTCCTTGCCCGTAGTGTTTCTTCGGAGAAGTCTGATGTCAGCCTGATTGGTTTTCCTTTGAATGTTATCTGTTTCTTCCCTCTTGCCAGCTTCATTATTTTTTCCTTGTCCTGGATTCTTGGGAGCTTTACTATTATGTGTCTTGCTGTATTTTTCCTTTCGTCGTGGAAGTTTGGTGTTCTTCTTGCTTCTTGTATATCAATTTTCAGCTCCTTCTTCACATTTGGGAAGTTCTCTTCAATTATCTCTTTGAATATTTTCTCTGTTCCTACATCTCTCTCCTCTCCTTCTGGTATTCCTATATCTCTTATATTTCCTTTCCTCATGGAGTCAGATAGTTCCCGAAGTCTTTCTTCGTTCTTTTTCCTTCGTACTTTTCTTTCCTTTTCTGTTTTGGTTCTTTTTATTTCTGTGTCTTCAAGATTACTTATTCGTTCTTCCATTTCATCTATTCTGCTTTCATTGCTTTTCCCAGAATTCTTTAGTTCTTCCATTAATTCTTTGATCTCCTGCATTTCTTTTACTTCCCTCTTTAGGGACTCAATTTCTTTCTTCTGACCATTGTTTTCCCTCTCTAGGGACTCAATTGCATTCTTCTGATCGTTGATTATTTTTCCCTTATCATTGTTTTCCTTTATGACTTCTGTCAGTTTTTTAATCACGGCAATTTTAAATTCTCTTTCTGGAAGGCTCAGAAATTCTTCCAAGTTATTGTCGTTGCAATCTGGGGGCTGGCTTTCTTTTTGTGGTGTGCTTTTTCTCTGGAGAGTTGCTAGGTTGCGTGTGGTTCTTTTCCTCCCTACTGTCTGTTTTCTAATTTGCCGTATGCGTTGGGACACTGTGTTGTTGGGACTTGCCGGCATCTTGGGTGGGCTTCTCTGTTCCCCTCTGGTTCTTCCAGGAGTCATCTGTCAGTTTCAAGCAGCCTTTACTGGAGAAAGGTCCCTGTTCTAAAATGCCGATGTGGGGACACACTCCCCTGTGCGCCTGGTCTGCCCCGGCGGTGGGTTCCTGCTCCCCTCTGGGCTTGGACTGCAGGCCAGAGGGGGTCTGGCGTGGGCGAACTTCCCCCGCTCACCTCTGGCTCCTGAGGAAGCCTTCTGCAGGTAGTTTTTACTGAAGAAATGTCCCTGTTCTAAAATGGTGATGTGGGACACACTCCCTGCGCTTCTGGTCTCAGGCACACTCTTCTGTGCGCCTGGTCTGCCCCGGCTGTGGGTGCTCGCTCTCCCTGTGGGCTCAGACTACTTGTTCAGAAGGGGCCTGGTGTGGGCTAACTCCCCAGCTGGCCACTAGCTCCTTCAGGAGCCTGTGCTGGGGTCAAGTCGCTAGGTGGCACCAGAGATCTCTCCTAGAGCCCTTGGGGAGCTGATTTTCCACCCGTGGGACAGGGAGCAGAGCGGGGATGGTAGGGTACACCTCAACGGCTTTGGGGTGCTGTGTCTGCCTTGTGCCCCACCGTCGTGGGGAACCCACGCCCCTAATTTCGTGCCCCGGGTCTCAGTTCCAAAGCCCTCAGTTCCAGGACGCGGGCTGTAGCCCAGATCAGTGGCGCGGGAATGGCGCCTTTTGAGTCCTGCTCCCCTGCCTGGGCGCCTTGTTCCTGCTCACTCAGGGAGGGCCTCCGCCCGGGTCTCAGTTCCAAAGCCCTCAGTTCCAGGACGCGGGCTGTAGCCCAGATCAGTGGCGCGGGAATGGCGCCTTTTGAATCCCGCTCCCCTGCCTGGGCACCTTGTTCCTGCTCACTCAGGGAGGGCCTCCGCCGTCTCCCCACAAGCCTAGGTCGCAGGCGCAGGGGCCTGGGCAGCTGCAATCCGAGCGCCGCTTTCGCGCAAGCTTACCGGGGGGCCAGGGCTGTGTGCTGGTGCTGGTCTCCTCCTGGTGGGCGGGGCTCTCTTTAATTGCGCGTGGAGCTCACCTCCGCGGTGGATCCTGCAGGGTTCGCCTCAGCTCCCATTCACGGGGTGTGGTGGCTGAAATAGTTCCTTTCCACTCACAGTCCCGCTTGCTGCATCCGTTTTTCTTGTTGGGCGTTTTGGTTTGTTGTTTCCCTCGTCTCTGCCGGTCGGAGAGTGCCGCCTCTGTGGGCGGGGGAGGGGAGCAGGGTTCTGCGCTTCCCTCCCTTCTCGTCCTCTTTTATGGCAACTTTCTTCTTCGGGCAGTTTGCTGGAGTTGTCCGTTTATCTTCCGTGTCCCAGTTCTCACTGGGACCTGCCGCTTTTCCTCCCTATTAACTTTTTTTAATGGGAGATCTTACTCGCAGCGTCTCCTCGCCGCCATGTTGCTCCGCCCCTCCCTGTACCTATTTCTTATTAATAAACCCATGATCCATTATAATTAAGCATCTTGAGTTTACATAATGTACTTATTTCATATATACAATCTCAGATTCTGTCAGTGAAGTATAGTTTATGATTGTTATGTTATCTATTAAAAATTTATAGGCATTTGTCAAAAGGGGAAATAAAAGAACAAATCATGGGCATTTTCTTTTCACCTATTTTTGTTAAAAATAATGAACTATGGCTAATAAGGTATTTCAAATTTTATGGTAAAAGAGCTACCTATCCTGATTTATTTCAATCTTCATTTATCAAATATTGCACTTAAATAAATCAAACATCCTTAGAGTTATCTTTGTAGTAACATGCCATTTGAAGACTTGATAAACTTAGAGATATCTAAAGAAAACATGTAACTACAGAAATCAACTTGATCAAGTATAATTTCCCCCACTTATTATTCAGAAAACTTGTAATTTGAATTAAGACATAAAAATTATCAGACTAAAAAGTCCATAACAACTTGAAAATTGATTATTTACATTCTCCATGTTCTGTCCTGGACTTTTTTTCACTTTCATATACAAGTGTTAAATAGTTTTATCTTAATAATTTTGTCTTTTGCTGCCAATATTTGTATTCAATCAATGACATAATAAACCACTCTGAATGTGTGTCGTAATTAGCTATGTTAACTAATTAATATCTGTCTTCATCATGTCATTTAGATATATTTGTAAGTAAGAAATTGGAAGATTTTCTTTTTATTGGTTTCACTGTGTATGTTATGCAAGCAGAAGCAGGATACTTTCATTTCTATGAATTTAAAAGGGAAAGAAATCAAGGTCACTGATAAAAGCAGCATAGTTCAGAAAGTAAATAATTCTATTACATTTAAGTGGAATTGGGCACAGGTTGGATAAAATGGGGTTGTTATAATATAGAATTATTTTTCTGATAGGCAGAATGGAAACAAGGCACTTAGTAAAGCTGTGTGTACATGCATGCATACTAAAAGGGAAACTTAACTTATTAGTAGACATACTATGAGAAGATAACAATAGGCTGAGTGTTTTCTGTTTTGTGATTTTCATGTTTTCACAGACAGGCACAGACTGGATCTTTGGTCTAGTTGCAATATTGAAAATGAAGCATAGACAGTTTCCCTTAAATTTTAATGAAGAACCTCTGCTTAGTCCTTAAATTCACTTATGATGAGGATGAAAAAATTTGCCAAAATGTTCGCTACTCAGACTCTTGAGATTTAAATTGTGACAGAATATGATTCACCGACAATGTTTAAGACTGGAGTCAAGATTCTCATAAATTTTAAAAACATGGCTCCAAACTTGACCCTGTCCAATTACTTTTCTACATTGGAAGTGATTGCAATTCTGGGTCATGTCTAGGCCACTCGGTGTAGGTAAGATTTAAAAAGCCATTTTCTATAATAAAATAAAATAAAGCTAGGCTTACCAAGATAAATGACGTATGTGATCATTTCTTTCCGATTGGTTTGCTGGTTCATTTTGATTAGTATTGAAATAGGAGTAATGGCATATTCTGTGGTTTCCAATTGGTAATAAGAAATGGATATGGATTCCTTATAGTTCAAAGGAGAACTATTCTGATATTCATGCACAGATATTAACTATATCAGAAATCGTATCAGGTATGAATATTTTCCAAGTTATTAAGGTTGTAATATAAAGAACAAGTCTAAAGTGTCTGGATCATTGCTTTGACTCTTAGTAAAAAAGAATAGTCATCAACTTGGACAACTGTGCAAAACAGGAGTATAGCGTGATCAATACATCCATAAGAACAACAAGAACAAAAACTACATTGTACCAAGAATCTCGAAAATATTTTAAGTTGCGGTTCATTGTCATAGATTGTGACTACATTTGCTAAAGACTAGAAAATCTTCAGAGGCTGGTATTCACCAAATATTGTGTTGTAATTATGATTAGAAAACAGCATTGTGGTGTTCCATATTCATTCATCTTAGATAATTGTCACACCAAATGTGCAGTTCTAAAAACAAGATAAGATCAATTGTTGTTACTGAAAGCTTTACTCACAAACCAACATCAATGCTTTTTCCCCCTACTTAAATTAAGATTTGCCATTATTAGAAGATGGCAATTAAAACAAACCCTATAATTTATTGCTCTAAAGAATACAAGATTTCTGCTCCACATACACTGGTTCATAATTCTCTCGGCAGTAAAACATAGGAAGACACACAAAAGCTCTATTGTTGTAGATCTGGGGAGGCTTATTAGTAGCTTAGCTATGAAAAGTCCTTTTGAGAGTCCAGCAGCCTTTCTCATAGTGGAGAATGAATCACTTTCTCTTTATGTTGAAAATCATTATTGCCGAAGCTGGATGTATTTTCAGAGATGACTAAATTAGGGTGTAAGTGGATTGTAACAAAATGAAACTAGCAATGATCATTTTTCAGTATTAATATACCAATTTGTATGGAATGGATTCCAAATTTCTCTCAGACATCTAACTCAATCATTTCTTCTGGAGTTGCCTGCCAAAAGTGCAGATTTCTGAGAAAAAGACATTCCAAAGGAGAGTCCAAGTTCAGGAGTTTATGTTTTAGACAGTTTTAGACACTTAGTCATCTTAATGAAAGTAGAAAGTGCATTTGATAAAAATAAAGACCACTTTTAATATTAAAAAAAATAAACATGCGAGACTTTTAAAAGAAAACATAGAGTAGATAGATACTAATAACCCACATAATTCTTTATGGAGAAATGTAACAATCACCTCCCTCTTACAAATTTCAAACAATACAAATTGACAATAATTAACTTTTCTATTCAATATTTCTATACTGGAAGTCTTAGCCAGAAATACAAAATGGCAAAGAAACATTTAGTTTTCTCAGAGGTTACATATATATTTTTAAAGTAAAGAATGTAAACTGCAATAATTAGGAAAAAAATCCAAGAAAACTATATTCAAGAATTTCTTTAATATAATTGTAAAATTGAGTGCAATATACTACACAAGTGGAATAGGATAGAAAAATCATATGACACAATCACATATATTAGCAGTTCAGAAGGAGTTATGAGATCTACTACAGAGTCAAAATTTCTACTTATTTTTTTCTGTAAAACAAGGGGAAATTTATTAGTACTCATTTCACTTCAAATTTTGTGTATAAAAGTCATCTAAGTGTCCATTAAGATGACTAAGTGATGTAGGGATTTAATCAGTAAACGTGATGCTATTAATAAATTCAATATCTGATGTAAAACCAATGATGTATTTCTGAGAGAAATGAAATGTGATGATATGTATTTATTTGGCATTTAATCATGCATGGTGGCATGCTTAAGATACCAATTTTTTTTTTAAGATTTATTTATTTATTTATACAAGCACTGGGTACAGTCAGAAGCACGGGAGGGTGAGAGAATTCACCAGAGCCAGAGCGAAGAGCAGAACAGGCAGACTGATGAAATACACTGCTGAGGGGAGCATGGGTGGCAGGAAAGGTCTGCGCGTCATGTGAGACCCTCACCTGGTGGCTAGGGATCGAACCAGTGCTGCAGAAGCTGCAGGCAGCTTCACAACCCAGCGCTCAACCACCGCACCACCAGGGAGACCCGCAATTTATTTTTTTATCGTTCTGGTGAAAAAATACAAAAACCTTGGGACAGATGACTTTTTACCAACTGCTTCTCAACAAACATGCTATTTTTGTCCAGTGGTTTAGTCTGTTTTTTTTTTTTTTAACTTTACACTTTAGGACACTATTTTTATTATTTATGCAACTTATTGGCATTTAATTGCATGTTTACATTATGTTTATTTGACTTTTCAATTTTTTATTTCACAATTTCATTCTAGGGTTATTTTATTTCCTCCAGATATATATTATTTAGAAACTAGTGATGATCTTGGTTGTAAATTTTGTTCGTTTTGCTGTACTTGAAATTATGCTTTTTACTCCCATTTTTGAAAAGTAGTTTTATTGGTTTTAACAATCCTAAGTTAATGGTCATTTTCTGTCAATTTTATAAAAGTGCAATTTCACTGTATAATTCCATTATAAAAACACCATGCTCTCTGCTGACATTTGCTCACGGAGCAATACTAGCTTTGATAGCTGCTTCAGGTATCTATTGTGCATCCCTATGTGCCAGTCAGTGCCCTGGGTTTCATTCATTGCCTGTTTTAGTCCACAGAGCCCTTTGGTTGCCTGTGGATGGGATACTTCTCTATCTTTCATAAGAGTTTAGCAATGCCAGGCCTCCCTGGTGGTGCAGGGGTTAAAGACAGTGCTATCAAGCTCTTGCCAGCCACTGCAGCATGAGTTTGATTCCCAGCAGTCCAGGGAGCAACACACATGGCACAGCAGACCTCTCCAGCCTAGCCCGCTGCTCCCCTCAGCAGTGTATTTCAGTAGATCTGCCTGTTCTGCTCCCCACTCTCTCTGATGAATTCTCTCACCACACCACACCTCTGGCTTATGCCCCAGTTCTTGTACGCATAAATAACTAAATCTTTTAAAAAACAATAGATTAGCAATGCCATATTGGGTATATTATACTTTCTCAGTGATAAATGTATTCTACTAAAAGGACTTTATAAGAATATCTAATTGACCACACTGATATAGAAATCCTAATAATTCATATTTGATATCACAAATATTATTACTCACAAATAAACCATTTTAAAATAAAACAAAATTAGCTACTGACATGCATATTCCACCTTTACTTATTCCACCTGTTATAATTTTTATCAGTATTTCAGTGAGATGTGATCTCTAGACATATAATGGCACCTAAAAGAATTTCTGGAATAATCCATTCATTTTGAATTTGAAAATATATTGGCATTTTCAAAAAACATAATGAAAAGGAGTATCTTAATAGCTCACAATGAAATATAAATTGGTAATTGGAAACATTTATAAGAAGCTTGCTTGTCTTCTCTGAAAAGAGATTTTATCCTCTATTCAAATTGATCTCATAATCAGATATGAAGTCTAAGATGGAATGATAAATGTGACAATAAATAAGCCCCAGACTGATTTATTTTATCCTAGTTAGCACAAAATTTCTCAGTAACCATTATTTTTAAAAACCACATCAGGCTCTAAGTTACTGAGGTTGACATTTATGTACATTTTAAGAGGAATGATCAGCACAGGTAATTTGAGAAAGAAATTCCTATTCTTGAAGAGATATATGATCCATTAAGGGAAAAGAATTGTTACAAATACTTCCAGAGAGTGAGGATGAGCAAGAAAGGAAAGAAGAACCTTTTTAATATGAACCAAATATGGATGACATGAAATTTAGAGGTCTTGTGAGACACCGCATCAATCAGAAGGACTTTCACATTTTCTCTCAGATCTCTGACACATATGAATGACTTCCTGATTATGAGCCTTCTTCAGTCCATGAGTAAGGTCAAATGCAGAAGAAAGATTGGGTACGGAAGTCTTTTATATCTAGCCTTCTCTATCTGGGTAGTATGGTAGTTCAGGCCTTGTGTATTATTATCTGGGTTCTTGGAGGTGAATACTATGATGTTTTAATCTGTGGTTGGCATGAGGTATTTTCTTTGTTTTTGAAATGAAGGACTCTTGTTGGAGTCACACTTCTTTTCTGTTGTCAGTTCTTCCTGTGGGAAGTCCTGTGGGAAGAAGAAAAGCAAAGCTCTTATTGTCTCATGGAATTTTTACAGGCAGTTTGATTAGGAAGAAGTTAATAGGTATAGATTTGTGTGTGCAAATTTACATTTTAAGTACATGCATAGGGATTTTTCTATACCTTATCTTTTTGGCAAAATATCAAACATATTTCAATATTAGCCCACATGGTATTTAAGGCTTTACTTTTTAAAGTCAGATATATAATTGATACATAATTCACATATAGGAAATCCACTTTTTTATGAATTTTGGCATACACATATAAATAAAATACAATTCAAATATATACCATCTTGTAACAGTCTCCACCATCAAGATAACAGTTTCATCTCCCCAAGAAATAATTTGTGGTCTTTTGTTAACAACCCCTGACCTCAGTCTGAGGCAACTACTGGTCTGCAGTTTGGTCCTTATAGTTTTGCCTTTGTGAGCATGTTATGAACATTTTTAAATTACTTGTCTAATAGAAACATTACTTGTCTATTAGAAATATCTATTATATCAAAGTCATCATTACCCACAATCCACCAAGTTTGTTAATATTCAATATCCATTTCTAGTCAGATCTGAATGTTGTTCAGAACAAAATAAACATCAATTTATGAAATAGCCACATATGACATGCACATTTCTTCCATAATTACTACTTTTTTCTAGTTTTATAAGTCTAAAAATGGAGACAGTGATTGGTAGGAGGTAAAACAGAGTTTGGTCCACATTATGATTTCTTGATTAGTCATTGATGATAATCAGTTTCTGGAACTCACTTTGACTTTCAAAATCACAATGCATTTGGAACTGCTTTGGCCATAGCTTTCATTGCAGTCTGCCTCTGTTGGAGGAATAGAAGATTCTAGCACTGAAAATCCCTGCTGATTGTGCCACCATGTGTCTAGACCTTGGCTGGCTGATTTAAGTGAAATTGGCTAGAACAGATTTGTACCGTCCACAGTGGGAAAAAAATAACTTTAGAGTGTTGAGGCACATGATACTCCAAGTTATGCTTTATCAAAACCACAAGTGAAAAATCAGCCAAATTAGTATGTTTCTCTTGAGTTTTCTGTTAGAAAGATTTTAGCCTTACAAAATGGCAGCTTACTTTTTGTCAGAGAATCTCATCTGAATTTGATAAGCTTCTATTTGTGTCAATAAATTACTCATAATAAGATGCCAGTAGTCTTTCTCCTGTACTTGGGAAGTATAAATCTAGGCAATTCCTTTCAGTTTTCCCCTTGGATAACAGTTCTTCTTTTATTTTAAACTAAGGTTATTACATAGCATAAATCAAACCAGAAGAGTTGAAATATGATTAAATTATTTTTATAAGCAAGGAAGTACTTGGATTATTCAAATTCCTATTGTGTCATTTCATTACGAAATATATTTTCTCATCCGTATGAATAAATCTTCAGGAAACTTATGACTCGAAATACTTCCATTTTTCCCTAGTAAGGGAATATGAAAAATGTTTTAAATCTTTTTTATCAAGTATCTACATTTTCCTGTCATCAAACCAAACCATCTATTTTTATATAGCAGCAATGAACATAAATAACTCTTAAACTTTTGAATTCCATGTATACAGAGCTTTTTTATCTCACTACTTCCATCAAATCAAATCTTATTTTAGAAAGTTAGTGATAATGATTATTTTTATCTTCTACTGTCCTCAGAGTTATTATTTTAACTAAGATAGTGAGAAGAAAGTTTTATGGTCTGTAATTTTTCAGATATGTGACATTTGAGTAAAACACATAAATTCACTCAGCATACTATTCACAGATTGATTCCAGGTAAAGTTGAATATTCTCACCTACATGCCTCCTAAATCCACTATATCCCCTTAGCAGAACAATCAAATCACTGTGTATGTAAAGTCCTTTTTGTGAGTCTGATTCCCATTCTCAAGAAGTTAGTTCCTTGAAATAACAAGAAGTCTATGTATTCTTAGTTGCATATGATAGTGCCTGATGATATTCAAAGACTTATGATTTAGTTATAAAAAATTTAAGATAATTTATCATACACATAGATAGCAGGCCAAAAAATGTGATATAATGAGGAAGGGTCCTTAAGACATAGGAGTCAGAGATGTGGAACGAGGAGCCTTGTTGCTGGAAGCATTATAAAGTGAGATTTCAGATTCTATGTAAACATTACCTGTTGCAAAAATTACATTAAGGCTTTTATTGTGTTGTGTGTTTCAGTAAGGACAAAAGTCATGGCTTGAATGTTTATGTACTTCCTCCACCCGAAATCCTATGTTGAAATGGCCTCCCAATGGGAACAATGGAATCATATGTGTTTTATTTAAACACTCTTAGATCTCAGTGGTTTCAAGGGATTTTAAATATACAATATTTTTGGTGGCAAAATATTCACAGATCTCTGTATGCCAAGAGTTCACTTTATTATATATTAAGAATAATGTGCAAATGAACACATCTTTTTGGCTTACTACAAAATGTACTGAAATAGTAACATTTTACTTGTAAGGACTTTACAATGAATGATTTTGACAACCAAGGAAGAGTGCAAATCATCAATAAACAACTCATTGCTTAAATATTCTGGACTATCTGATGACATGGGGAACAGCTTTTCTAATTCTCAGATGTGTGATTACAATGCAGCTTGACTCTAAATCTGCTTGCAGCCCATGATCATGCACTCCCGCCGAGTCTGCTGTCTGATTGCCTTCTTAAAGACATTTTATTGTTGATCACAATTTAAGTCAGTGTATTATTAATTTTGTTGGTAACTTGATTTGGACACACCTTTCTGCCATTCTTATTAAAATTATCTGGAGCATTAACATGAAGGGAGCTATATGGGGGGGTGACAAATACATCTCAAACATTAACTCCACAGGTGATCTTGCTGAATGCCTTCTTCAGTGTTCTCTGGAGAGTTATGTCACTTTTAGTGATGAAAGCTTTTTTTTGAAAAAATGAGTTATCATTTCCAATGACTAAGACTGTTATCTGTCACAAACGATGCCACATCTGTAAGGGATCTAACTTCAGTATTCCATTCAAATAATATCAAATGGTACTGTTTTTCAGTCTGCTTGAATATCAACTAAAAATATATATTTGTGGGGACTCCTTGATATAGTGACAATATTAAGTGATTTTTATTACTATCAGTCTATTTTTATTTTCATTGAAATCAAGAGTAACTGCTAACTTTAATTTCATAATCAGTAAGAAATTTTAGCATAATATCTATAAATCATTTCAACTTTCATGAAACCCAGCAATAAAACTGTATTTAAAATATTATCACTTTTATTAATTTTAGAGGTAACATTTATTAATATTAATTTTAACTTAAAATAGTTGAGTAACATTAAGAAGCAAGTTAAGGTGATAGTCAGGTCATTTGCCATCAGTCACTTCAAAGAGAAAAACAGGGGCCTCCCTAGTGGTGCAAGGGGTTAAGACGAAACCTATGAAGCTCACCAAAACTACTGCAGCATGAATTTGATTCCCTGGCCAGCCAGGGAGGTGACCCACATGCCGCAGTATAACTCTCCTGACTCACTCGCTGCTCCCTTCAGCAGTGTATTTCAGTAGATCTGCCTGTTCTGTTCACCATTCTGTCTCTGTTGAATCCTCTCACTCCCCACATCTCTTGCCTGTACTCCAGTTCTTATATACATAAATAAATAAATAATCTAAAAAAAAAAAAAACGAAAAGAAAAACAGAGAGAAAAGTTTATAGTCTCGACCATATTCAAGTTCCTGGTTCCAGTTGTTCTGAGAATGAACTGTGCCCCTAAAATTTACTTACAACTCTGCTCATATTAAAAAAAAAAAAAAAAAAAAAAAAAAAAAAACTACTATTTCGTGTAGTGAAGATACATACACTGCATTTATGCCTATGTGCAAATAAGAACTTCAGTTAACATTATTCTCAAAATTTCTCTGGGGTTCAGAATGGAAAAAAAAAAGTACTTCTGTTTGGAATGGAGGGAAGTCATTCTAATTTACTTAAAATATGATTTCAGTTATTTGGTGAGCACAGCAAATTGACATTGGAAGTCCAATGTGATGACTTATATAGAATTGATTGTATTGCAATTGAGAAAATGATGTTTATTGTTTACATACATGGAAAATGTCTACAGCTGTCTCATTTGGAAAAACACATACAAAACAAAGAAAGCAAAATCAACCAGTGAGGTAGGCAAAGTGATGGTCCCCCACAACACGTCTACTTTCTAATCCCTGAAATCTGAGGATATGTTAGATTACAATGTCAAAAGTAGATGGATATTATAGATGGGACTAAGGTTGCTCATTTTCTGACCTTAAGATACAAAGACTATCCTGGATTATCCTGGTGGGTCCAAACTAATCACAAGAGTCCTAAAAGGTAAATATATATATATATATATATATATATATATATATATATATACACACACACACACACACACACACATATTCTGAATATATGTGTGTGTGTGTATATATATATATAAATATATATGGAGATGTGATTATAGAAGAAATGGAGATGTGATTATAGAAGAAAGTCACAGAAAGCTACAACCTTGAAGGCTTTAAAGATGGAGGAAGTGGGCCTTTATAGGTTAGAAAAGGCAAGGAAACTGATTCTACCTAACAAATTCCAGAAAAGAATGTTGTCTGTCGCCATATTGATGTAAGTCAAATGAGACCTGTTTGTCACATTTGACCTACAGAACTGTGCGATTACAAATCTAAGCAGTTTTAAGCCACTAACCTGGTGGTAATTTGTTGTGGCAGCTATGGAAAACTAATAAAACCAAATAGTACAAAGTAATAATTCAAAGTAAATGTTGAGAAAATCGAGTAGTAACCCTTGCAGGAAGTCAGTCTTCTCTCCAATACTCAATGATTAAAAATAATTTTCTTATATCTTTTAAATAATTAAAGTAATATTTTATACAGTGTGGTAGAAATACAATGGTAAGTGGAGAAAATTTGAACATTCACCTTACAGAGATAGACACAATAATATAATGTGATATGTCAGTGAAATAAGTGGCATCATGAAATCCAAAGAAAAGGCATCTAACTCAGACTGAAGAACAAGAAAAAAAAATATCTGGGAATAGAAGCAGTGATATGAAAGTGGGGAATTTAACAGATTAATAAATCTTAGTTTGTAACATGAATGGTGGTGGGATGTTGAAAGAAAACATTATATGTGGAAAAATTGAGAGTTAAATAAAACATTATAGTCAAGAAATAAGATTAGTTCAAAATAACTGGTTCCAAATTGCAAAGTAGGATGACAATAATATGGAATCATAAGAAATATACATTACTACCTGAAATCTTCACTAGTGAGTCATTAGTCCTTGTTGGTTGCAAAATTAATTAAATATGGGTAAGGTACACTAAAGAAAAATGACTGATTTATCATCAGTAACAGATCATTAAGTTATCCAGTTTTCCTGACTGTGAACAGCTCACTCAAATTCCTACTGGCTGTATTTCCAAACATGTGTATGCACTAGAGAGTCCTATGAGATTGTGTCTATTTTAAGAAAGTGATGCCACCAAATTCATTTCTTTATAAACAAAATCAAAGCACATGATTATAATTTCAGAGATTTCCATCACATTAGCTATTCTGAACACTTATACCATCATTCTGGAAATACCAGTTGCAACAGAAAAATAGTAACCCATTAAAATTGTAAGTCCCAAAATACCCAGAGCATCTGCCATTTAAGAAGATGAACTTGGAGGTGAAATTACACAGGAGATAGATTTGAATGACAATCCATCATCAACAGTAACCCAAACACATTAAGTATTTTTATATATGTTTTTGAAATGTCAGTAAAGGTGACACATTCCTGGGCATAGTATAGAAGCTCCTGCCAATGGTAGCTGTCTTGTTTATCTTTCTCTCATTCATGGTTCGCTTTTCACTGACCAGAAGTTTTTGCAGCAGCAGATACAAGAAATCATTTAGAGGATGTTCCTGAATACTTTATAAACATTGATTTCATGGAGAGTGCTTTTCAATTTAGTGCATACCCTTCGTATTTTAAACTTGAGTCTACTTCATCTGTCTGTCCACCTATGAGAGCCATTTGATTGTTAAAATTTATTAGTTAATATCAAAATTGATGATGCAAATGAAAGCTGGATAGAAAGAATTGTGCGAGGTAAGGCAGATGTTTAGTTTGGGGTCAGTGTAGAATTATATCAGTAATAAGAAATCTAAAAACGATGATGTGACAGAAATTATTCTGACATCTGGACGTGGGCTTTTCTTTAACAACATCCATGCTAGTGATAATAATTTCATCCTTTCTCACTAGGACCTCCCTTGCTAGGACCTTCCTTGCTAGGACCTTCTTTGCTAGGACCTTCCCAGCATAGGACCCTCCCAGCACAAGATCCTCCCAGCATTAGTAAAATGGAAAATTGTGAAGAAGAGATGTTTTCAGGGTACCAGGGGCTGTCCTTTTCCAAAATTTCTTTCTTTCTGGGCCTCATCTTTAAAGAACATGGGTTGTATACTTTTTATATGTATTTTCTTTAGAAAGATACAAAAGAACCATATTTTAATTCTAATGCTTTCATTGAGCAAAATACAAAAAGATTTTCTTGCTACTAAGCAAGTTATTTCTGGCACAACTGTTGGACAGAATAATATGATTTCAATGCCCCAAATCATTAGACAATTGACCTTTTATTAGAAGTCAAGGTTGGTGTGTTATGTCAACAATGTAGCGGGGTCCCTAGATCCTTTCATGTATCTGTGTTTCTATCCTCATTGAAAGATTTTGATCTTGTCTTCTCATTGCAAATTATCACAGCCCCAGACATCATCAAAAGTAACCTCCCTCCCTCCCTCCCTCTCTCTCTCTCCCTCTGTGTGTGTGTGTGTGTGTGTGTGTGTGTATATATATATAATATATATATTCATTTATCAATTGTTTTCATATTTGACTGTTGCAAATAGTGCAGCAATGGACAAATGGACATAGGGGTATGTATATCTTTTCGAAAAACAGCAACCATTGAAATCAAAAGTCCCAAATACCTGTTGAATATCTGTTTTGCTAATCTTTGGATAAATACCCAGAAGTTCAATGGCTGGGTTTATGGTATTTATATTCTTAATTTTTTGGATTAAAAATTAAATTTCTTGGCTATTCTGTTCTGTGTATATATGTATGCATATACATACACACATATATTACACACTCATATATATATATGAAAAAATATATACGTTACACTTCAGTTTTAGAAGTATCTATCACTATATCCTCAAACTCATGATTCTTTCCTTCCCTATGTTCAAACTACTGATGAACCCATCAAAGCCCTTCTTCATTTCTGTTACTGTGTTTTTAATTTCTTACATGCCATTTTGATTCCTTCTTAGGTTTCCTATCTATTCTTCTTGCATGTTGCCCACTTTTGCTTAATTGGAAGCTTTAGCATATTGAACATAGTTATTTTGAAAGCACAATCTGATATTTTGAAGTTCTGCCATAATTGTGTCTGGCTCTGTCTCTTTCCTTGTTTCTTCTTTTTTTTTTTTTGTCTTTTTGTGTTCCTTGTGCTACTTTTTTGAAAGCTAAATATGCTATATTGAGTAAAAGTAACTGAGGAAAATATTGCTTCAGTGTGAGATTATAGTTTCTCTTAGAGTTAGACCATGTTGACTGTTAGTGGTAGCTCTGTTGTCACAGACTAAAATTCCCAATATTTCATTTTAGTTTCTTTTGTGTTAAGTTTTCCTTGTACTCTTTAAATAAAGTATGAGCCTGCAGCCCCTTTGTCTGTAATCTTCTGTTACTACAGAAGAGCTCTATGTGAATGCAGGAAGACTAGGAGCATTGTTTTGATAATTCAGTCTCAGTTTTTCAGGGAACCTGAGTTGTCTGTCTGTTTCCCTTGCCCCAATTCAAAGGACAGAGGGGTTAGGTTTGAATATTCCCTTCCCTCCAGTTGGTTTGACTTAGGTAAAATTCCACTTGTTTAGGTTCTGGTAAAATCATTTCCTTTGAAGGAAGGGCTTGTTAAGGAGAACAGAGAGCTCTGGGTGTATTTCAACACTCTGTGTTGGCCTGTCTGCTCTGTTGTTTTGAGGGCAGCAGTTTGCTTTGTAAGGACAATTCTCTGGAGCATCTAAGAAGAGTTGTTGATTTTCCATTTTTTTGACTTTTTTCTTGTTGTGAGGAGTGATGACTTGCAAACTCTTTACATGTCATACTGGAAATCAGAAACCTATAATGTATTTTTGCTGTTAAAAGTCACTATAGATCTCTGATAGTAGTTTGGACATTTAGTTCAATTGGTTAAGAAATAGGTAAATACCTGTGTGTTGCAGTATACCATATAAAAATTCCATACATTTTTTATTTAGAATTTCTTTTTTAAAAATTTTATTTTATATATGTTTATGTTATTTTTCTTTTTTGCACAACATATGCATTTTCTTCTTGGTTATAGTCCCATAAAATTCCCACCCCCGTAGTTTTGATCCTACTCCCCCCACCCATAGTGTGTTTCTGGTTTATAGTTGCTTGTTGATTTTGATATTTACTTTATTATAATTAGTCTTTTTCCTGGTCCCTTATTTAGGTTTTCTAAATTCCTGCTATGAGTGAGACCATCCAGTATTTTTCTTTCTCTTTCTGGCTTATTTCACTGGTCATGATCCCTTCTAGCTCCATCTATGTTGCTGCAAATTACATGAGTTTATTTTTTTTGATTGCTGAGTAATATTCCATTGTATATATGTACCACATTTTTCTTGATCTAGAGCTTCCATATGATCCAGCAATTCCACTCCTAGTTATTTACACAAAGGACGCAGAAACACTAATTCAAAAGGGCACCTGCACCCCTATGTTTATAGCAGCAC
This sequence comes from Talpa europaea, assembly GCF_964194135.1. Classification (NCBI taxonomy): domain Eukaryota; kingdom Metazoa; phylum Chordata; class Mammalia; order Eulipotyphla; family Talpidae; genus Talpa; species Talpa europaea. The sequence continues at coordinate 20,741,077 of NC_140069.1, read as the reverse complement.
TATTTACAATAGTTAAGCTATGGAAAAAAACAAAATGCCCCCCCAAAAATATACATACCTTTTTCACAACGACCACTACAAGTTTTGAAGAGGAGTGTGTTGAATGAAAGACAGTATCTTGTGAGAAATATTTAGTGATGTATTCAATGCATGGTGTGCATATGGATTTGACTAATGCTTTCAATCTATTCATCCCCTAATTCTCTTTTGCTCGGTGAGTGATTTGAATTGTGCCTCTCACTGTTAGCAGAGGTTCAGGAATAATCTCTTTCTCTCTCTTTCTGTGTGTGTGTGTGTGTGTGTGTTTATAACATAGGAACTTGGGGATCTGGATTTATCTTGACTGAATTCACTAGGAGAATATGATCCGTCCTCTGAAAATATCACAGAATATAAGCTATACACTGACCACATTTTATAATTAAAAATACATATTTAATTTGGTGATTCCACTTTCAAAAATTATAGTTGATATAAATTGTCAATAATTTAGTCTCAGTTTTTCAGTGAAACTGAGTTGGTTGTTTCCCTTGCCCCAGTTTAAAGGCTAGAAAGGGTTGAGTTTGAATATTTCCTTCCTTCCATTTAACACATTAGTATATGAGTTGATATTTAGGCATAATGATATCTACAAGGATTGGCAACAACCTTGAAATTAATATAAAAGCTTTAGAAACAATCTAGTATCGATTTAAAGCTGACTTGCTAAGTGTTCCATAGTCAATGTTACTCTTACAACAAAGAAACTGAAGAACAGGTTAAGTGATATCTACTGAGCTTAAGTGATATCTACTGAGGTGAAGGGGTTTCTATTGAGGCTAAGGGATATCTACTTTAAAGTCATTACTCTGGTTTTCTATTCCTTAGCCAGTTTATCCCAAATTAAGTGTATATTTATCCTGTTTGTATTTTTATTCTGTTATTTCAGTTCAAGTAAGACAATTTTCTTTTCTTCTTATTTTCTTTTTTATGTCTTTCATTTTTCTTCCCCCACAGTGTCTTTAGATTATAGTTAATGTATCTATGAGTAATAAATTTGGATTTTTAATCTTCTTCAAACTTAACTTCATTACATCTTAACATTCTAGAATATGTGATGATTGCTGATTAGTAGTATATATTAAGTTTGTTTCCTAAATATCACTTGTGCTTATAATGTTTAGATTAACATATCTTCATGTTTTGGAAAAGGTAACATTTTATTTGACATTTTCAAAGAGCAGAAATAGTTCTTTGCCTACTAACCTTTAAAAATGATGAAGTAAGAGAGAGGGCGGAGCAACATGGCGGCGAGGAGACGCTGCGAGTAAGATCTCCCATTAAAAAAAGTTAATAGGGAGGAAAAGCGGCAGGTCCCAGTGAGAACTGGGACACGGAAGATAAACGGGTGACTCCAGCAAACTACCCGAAGAAGAAAGTGGCGGTAAAAGAGGACTAGAAGGGAGGAAAGCGCAGAACCCTGCTCCCCTCCCCCACCCACAGAGGCGGCACTCTCCGACCCGGCAGAGAGGAGGAAAACAACAAACTAAAAGGACCAACAAGAACAAACGACGCAGCAAGCGGGACTGTGAGTGGAAAGGAACTATTGCAGCCACCACACCCCGTGAACGGGAGCTGAGGCGAACCCTGCAGGATTCACCTCGGAATTGAGCTCTGGGCGCCATTAAACAGAGACCCCCCACCCAGGAGGAGACCAGCACCAGCACACAGTGCAGGGCAGCCCAGTAAGCTTGCACGGAAAAGCGGCGCACTGGAAAAGCAAACACAGATCGGATCAGGATAAGGATCAGGATCACGCGGAAAAGCAGCGCGGTTGAAAAGCAAACGCGGATCGGGATCGCGGCTGCCCAGGTCCCCGCGCCTGTGACCTAGGCGTGCAGGGAGACGCGCGCGAAGACCCTCACTGAGGTGAAAGTCCCTCACTGAGTAACCAGGAACCAGGCGCCCAGGCACGGGAGCGGGGTGCAAAAGACGCCATTCTGTAGACACTGAACTGGGCTACAGCCCGCGTCCTTGACCTGAGGGCTTTGGAATTGAGACCTGGGGCACAAAATTCGGGGCATGGGTTCTCCACGTCGGTGGGGCACAAGGCAGACACAGCACCCCAAAGCTGTTGAGGTTTACCCTACCATTCCCACTCTGTTCCCTGTCCTACGGGGTGAAGAAAAAAAAACAAAAACCCAACTCCCCAAGGGCTCTAGGAGAGACCTCTGGCGCCACCTAGCGACTTGAAACCAGCAGAGGCTCATGGAGGAGCCAGTGGCCAGCTGGGGAGTTAACCCACACCGGGCCCCTTCCGACCAGTAGTCTGAGCCCACAGGGAGAGCGAGCACCCACAGCCAGGGCAGACCAGGCGCGCAGAAGATCTTGCCTGAGACCGGACGCGCAGGGAGTGTGTCCCGCAACGCCATTTTAGAACAGGGACATTTCTTCAGTAAAGACTACCTGCAGAAGGCTTCCTCAGGAGCCAGAGGTGAGCGGGGGAAGTTCGCCCACGCCAGACCCCCTCTGGCCTGCAGTCCAAGCCCAGAGTGGGAGCGGGAACCCACCATTGGGGCAGACCAGGAGCACAGGGGAGTGTGTCCCCACATCGGCATTTTAGAACAGGGACCTTTCTCCAATAAGGACTGCTTGAAACTGACAGATGACTCCTGGAGGAACCAGAGGGGAGCAGAGAAGCTCACCCAAGATGCCGGCCAGCCCCAGCAACACAGTGTCCCAACGCATACGGCAAATTAGAAAACAGACAGTAGGGAGTAGAAGAACCACACGCAACCTAGCAACTCCTCAGGGAAAAAGCACACCACAAATAGAAAACCAGCCCCCAGATTGCAACTTGGAAGACCTTCTGAGCCTTCCAGAAAGAGAATTTAAAATTGCCGTGATTAAAAAACTGACAGAAGTCATAAAGGAAAACAATGATAAGGGAAAAATAATCAACGATCAGAAGAATGAAATTGAGTCCCTAAAGAGGGAAGTAAAAGAAATGCAGGAGATCAAAGAATTAATGGAAGTACTAAAGAATTCTGGGAAAAGCAATGAAAGCAGAATAGATGAAATGGAAGAACAAATAAGTAGTCTTAAAGACACAGATATAAAAAGAACCAAAACAGAAAAGGAAAGAGAAGTACGAAGGAAAAAGAATGAAGAAAGACTTCGGGAACTATCTGACTCCATGAGGAAGGGAAATATAAGAGTTATAGTAATACCAGAAGGAGAGGAGAGAGATGTAGGAACAGAAAATATTCCAGGAGATAATTGAAGAGAACTTCCCAAATGCAAAGAAGGAGCTGAAAATTGATATACAAGAAGCAAGAAGAACACCAAACTTCCACAACGAAAGGAAAAATACAGCAAGACACATAATAGTAAAGCTCCCAAGAATCCAGGACAAGGAAAAAATAATGAAGCTGACAAGAGGGAAGAAACAGATAACATTCAAAGGAAAGCCAATCAGGCTGACATCAGACTTCTCCGAAGAAACACTATGGGCAAGGAGAGAGTGGAGGGACATAGTCAACAGACTCAAAGAAAACAGATGCCAACCAAGAATACTCTATCCCGCAAAGCTCTCCTTCCTCTTTGAAGAAAGAATATGGACCTTCCCAGACAAACAGAAACTCCGGAATTTCATTACAACTAAACCCCCACTCCAAAAAATACTGCAAGGAGTCCTAAAGCCAAAACCTCAGAGGGACGAATAACAACGAAAGAAGGCCAAAAAAAAAAGTTTTTAAAAGAATAAATAAATAAAATCAAAGGAAAGACAATCACAATGGCAAATACAGATACTAACATATCAATATTAACTCTAAATGTAAATGGACTAAACTCTTCAATAAAAAGACACAGAGTTGCTGTCGGGGCCCAGACCTGAGGCCCAGACCTGAACATCCGGGTTCTTGCCTGAAGCAGGTACTGAATGTTAGCTCCAGGGAAGGTTTCAGGTTTCCTATTGTGATGACTGATCCTTTCCCCCTGCTTGCTACTGTGGCTTGTTTGCATTGGTGGTCTCTCCTTGCTAGAGATAACGAGAGACCTCCTCCTCTGAACCCTATATAACATTGTACACATTCCTGAATAAATGAGACTGGCGATGATCCTGGCTTTGTCTCCACTCCTCGCGTACCCCTGTTCCATACCAAGCCCCTGCTTCCTCCCCCGGGTACCCCGTTGATCTGCCCGGCTGTCCCGGACAAGTTGCAGCCTGGATTAAGAAAAAAAACCCAAACTTTTTCTGTCTCCAGGAAACACATTTAGCTACAAAAGATAAAAATAGACTCAAAGTTAAAGGATGGAAAACAATTCTACAAGCAAATGGACAAAAAAGAAAGCAAGAACAGCTATATTTATATCAGATAAAACAGATTTCAAACTCAAAAAGATAAAAAGAGACCCCAATGGTCACTACATTATGATCAAGGGGACAATACTTCAAGAAGAAATAACACTCATTAACATATACTCACCAAACAAAGGAGCACCAAAATATATCAGACAACTGTTGTCCTCTCTGAAAACAGACATCAGAGAAAACACATATGTAGTGGGAGACTTCAACACACCACTATCAACAATGGATAGATCAACAAGACAAAAAATAAGTAAAGAAACCAAAGCTCTAAATAAGGACCTAGAGCATTTGGGCTTAACAGACATCTATAGAACACTAAACCCCAAAAAAACGGAGTACACATTTTTCTCAAGCGCACACGGATCATTCTCCAGGATCGATCACATACTGGGGCACAAGACAAACATCAACAGATACACCAAGACTGAAATCATACCAACCATCTTTTCTGACCATGAAGGCATCAAACTAGAAATAAACCATAAAAAGAAGGCAAGGAACTTTCCTACCTCATGGAGATTAAAAACCACACTACTGGAAGACCACTGGACTAATGAGGAGATCAAAGAAGAAATTAAAAAAATTCTTTGAATTGAATGACAAGGAGGACACCAATATCCTAAATGTATGGGATGCAGCAAAAGCAGTAATAAGAGGAAAATATATAGCAATAGAAGCTCACATCAAGAAACAAGAAAGAACTCAAAGAAACAACCTAATCTCGAAGCTCAAAGATCTAGAAAAAGAACAAAAAAAAAACCCCAAAACCAGTAGAAGAAAAGAAATAATAAAAACCAAAGCAGAAATAAATGAAATTGAAACTAAAAAAAACAATCCAAAAGATCAATGAAACCAAGAGCTGGTTCTTTGAAAAAATAAATAAAATAGACAAACCCCTAGCCAGGCTCACAAAGGAAAAAAGGGAGAAAGCACAAATAAACAGGATCACAAATGAAAGAGTAGAAATCACAACGGACACAGCAGAAATCAAAAGAATAATCAGTAACTACTATGAACAGTTATATGGAAACAAGTTCAACAATCTAGAGGAGATGGACAAATTCCTACAACTCTACAATCACCCAAAGCTAGATAAAGAAGAAATAGAACACCTAAACAGACCAATTACAAGCAGTGAAATTGAAATGGTAATCAAAAACCTCCCCAAAAACAAAAGCCCAGGACCTGATGGATTTACAAATGAATTCTACCAAACCTTCAGAGAGGAATTAGTGCCTATCCTTCACAAACTCTTCCAAAAAATTGAGAAGGAAGGGACAATACCAAACACGTTTTATGAAGCCAACATTACACTAATACCAAAACCGAACAAGGACAACACAAAAAAGGAAAACTCCAGGCCAATCTCCCTAATGAACACTGATGCAAAAATCCTCAATAAAATTTTAGCCATCAGAATCCAACAATGTATCCATAAGATAATTCACCATGACCAAGTAGGATTCATTCCAGGGGCACAAGGATGGTTTAACATCCGAAAATCAATCAACGTTATCCAACACATCAACAAAAAGAAATATAAAAACCATATGATAATATCAATAGATGCCGAGAAAGCTTTCGACAAAGTGCAACACCCATTCATGATAAAAGCCCTTGAAATTCTTGGGATACAAGGAACATACCTCAAAATCGTAAATGCCATCTATGACAAGCCAACAGCCAGTATCATTCTCAATGGTGAAAAGCTGAAAGCAATTCCATTAAGATCTGGAACAAGACAAGGATGTCCACTCTCACCACTGCTCTTCAATATAATACTGGAAGTCCTAGCCAGAGCAATAAGACAAGAGAAAGACATCCAAGGAATCCAAATAGGAAAAGAAGAAGTCAAACTATCACTATTTGCAGATGATATGATAATATACATAGAAAACCCCAAAGACTCCACAGAAAAACTAATTCAACTAATCAATCAGTTCAGTAAAGTGGCAGGATACAAAATCAACACGCAAAAGTCAGTAGCCTTCCTATACACAAACAGTAAATCTGAAGAAGAAGAAATAAAAAAAAATCCCTTTTATTATTGAAACAAAAAAAAATCAAATATTTGGGAATAAATCTAACAAAAGAGGTAAAGGTCCTATACAAAGAAAACTATAAAACACTGTTAAAAGAAATAGAAGAAGACACAAAGAGGAGGAAAGACATCCCCTGCTCATGGATTAGAAGAATAAACATTATTAAAATGGCCATCCTACCAAAAGCAATATGCAGATTCAATGCTATTCCAATCAAAATTTTAATGTCATTCTTCAAAGAAATAGAACAATTACTGATGAAATTCATATGAAATCACAAAACCCTGAATAGCCAAAGCTCTACTGAAAAAAAAAGAAGGGAATGGAGGCATCACACTCCCAGACTTCAAACTATACTACAAAGCCATAATCATCAAAACTGCATGGTATTGGAACAAGAACAGACATATAGACCAATGGAATCGAATAGAAAATCCAGAAATAAACCCACAGATTTATGGTCAAGTAATCTTTGATAAAGGAGCAAAGACTATGCATTGGAGCAAAGAAAGTTTGTTCAATAAATGGTGCTGGGAAAACTGGGTTGCTACATGCAAAAGAATGAAGCTTGACCACTACCTCGCACCATACACAAAAATCAACTCAAAAAGGATTAAAGAACTAGACATAAGACCTGAAACCATAAAATATATAAAGGAAATATAGGTGAAATGCTACGTGATTTGCACATCAAAGACATCTTTACAGACACATCACCCAAAGCAGTGATAGTGAAGGCAAAGATAAACAGCTGGGACTACATCAAATTAAAGAGCTTTTGCACAGCAAAAGAGACAATAACAAAAACAAAGAGAAACCCCACCAACTGGGAGAACATTTTTGCACACAACACTAATGATAAAGGACTGATCACAAAAATCTGCAAAGAGCTGATGAGTCTCAACAACAACAAAGAAAATAATCCAGTCCAAAATGGGCAGAAGAGCTAAAAAGAAACTTCTATGAAGAGGAAATGCAAATGGCAAACAGGCATATGAAAAAATGTTCAACATCACTTGTCATCAGGGAAATGCAAATCAAAACTACCATGAGATACCATCTCACACCAGTGAGAATGGCACATATTAAAAAAAACTAGCAACAACAAATGTTGGCGAGAGTGTGGAGAAAAAGGAACTCTTCTGAACTTTTGGTGGGAGTGCAAACTGGTCCAACCACTGTGGAGAGCTGTGTGGAGATTTCTGGACCTACTAAACATAGAGCTTCCATATGATCCAGCAATTCCACTCCTAGGTATTTACCCAAAGGACACAGAAACATCAATTCCAAAGAACACCTGCACCCCTATGTTTATAGCAGCACTGTTTACAATAGCTAAGCTTTGGAAACAGCCCAAATGCCCAAAGATAAATGACTGGATCAAGAAGATTTGGTACATATATACCATAGAATATTACTCAGCATTCAAAAAAGATAAACACATGCAATTTGCAGCAACATGGATGGTGCTGGAAGGGATCATGCTCAGCGAAATAAGCCAAAAAGAAAAAGAAAAATACCGGATGGTCTCAATCACAGCAGGAATCTAGAAAACTTAAATAAGGGACCAGGAAAATGAATAACTATAAGAAAGTGAAAATCAAAATCAACAAAAAACTATGAACCAGAGATACTTTTTGGGGGGTGAGGGTGGGAGTGGAGGGATTAGGGTCAGAATGAGGGGTTGCAATTGTATGGGGAATATAAAAATAAAATTTATTATTATAATTCTTCAAAAAAAATAAAAATGATGAAGTACAGTCTTGATGATGTCATATTGACTAATGTAATCATTTCAGCAATGACCCTTTCCACTTAATATACTCTTACCTTTAATTAGAACAAAGGTGATGCATTCTTTTCATTTTTCAAATACATTTATTTATAATTTTTTAAAATGATTTGTTGTTTCCTCCATCTAGAACTATCTCTAACATATTGTTTGAAGTGAGAAAAGATTTCCACTATGGAACATAACACTTCCATGCCTCGAACAATATTATGTATCATAGAATATTTATGACAAGAATTTATTTACATTATACCAAGTCAACAAACTGTTTAGGGTAAATGATCATAAAATGAAATAAAATGTTAATATCCTGTGTGTGAGTGAGAAATAGTCAAGACCTTCCATTTATGATTTTTTTTCATATGCAAGTCAATGTGAATCATAAGCTTTTTCCGAAAGATCATTTGATAAAGTACTTTCTTTCAAATGAACAAAAAATTAAACATTCTGAACTAAAACACTTTAATAAAATTTTTATAATATGAACTTATGAATGCAACAATTTATTTGACAGTAGCAGAGAAAATGTTAAAGTGGAATCTGGAGTTTCAGAGGCCATGCTAATAATAATGAGTAGTAATAGTAATAACTCCAAAGAGACACAGAAGTTTAATATAAAACACTTTAAATTAATGAATATTTTTATGAATACAATATTCAGGCTTTTATTGATTAAATTCTTAAGAAAAATAAAGGAGTGCAATCATAGTCATGAGGACAAGGAGGCATAGGCATTCTTACTGGTTCACTGGTCCATCAGAATATAAATAAACTCCATAATAGCAAGAACATAATTTGTTCTAGTCACAGCTGCTTCTACAGTGTCTGACTCATAGTATGTTCTAAGTAAAACTCAGATGAATTAATGAAAGTAATTTTGACTAAACTGTTCTAATATCAGAAATTGCAAAACTCAGTCTTCCCTGCCTCAAACTGTCTTAAATAATTTATACTAGGTTTCTCTTTTTATTTATTGTGACAGTGTTTTTTTTTTTCTAGAAGATAGTCAAATTGTTAGGATATATCAATTAATAATAGCCATAAAAATCTTAAAATTAACTCTTATGTCTTCCTTGCCCTTAGAACATACTGTTTTTATTCGGGTGCAACTATTTCTAAGCCACTCATGTTCTTCAAAACCTCCCAAAGCTTTTTTCCTCTTAGTGACATATTGTTTGAAGTGAGAAACAAACTGCCTAAACCTTGTCATTTACTCACTTTTTCATATATTTACTGCTTTGTAAGTGTGATCATATTTCTTGTTTGCTTAGGATTGGTTGAACCTTTTGCATGTGATTTGTTAGCACTTTTTAGGGATATACAAAGGGTCAGAATGAATCTATGTGTTTCTCCTCTAGTGTGCCAATTAGGCTATTCTGGAAACAAAACAAATAGAGCAAAAATAGTATTTTGTACCAATTTTATGTACAAAGGATCCCAACATCTATCTTCATTGCAATGGTCACAATCTTCTTTTATATGTAGGACAAATGGTTTCTATCCTATTTATTGCTGAGCCAGTATATACAGCTGATTGCTTTTCCATTTTTACCTGCTCATGTACTGTTGTCTTTTGCTAGATTTCATGACTGTTCTTTCATTCCACTAAATTTCCACTAATACCAGGTGTTTTGTGTGGCAGACCTTTCTAAAGGTTAGGAGGTAGCAGAATGCAATTACCACATAAGCCTGGAAATCATTGTAAATCCATTGTTATACATCACTCTTCCTAGAAATGCATCATACATTTCCCAGGAAAGGTTATTTTTCACTGCCTATTTGTTCTCTTTAACTCTGACTCCTTGTCATGTTGCTAAAGTCTCTCTTTCTCTTTGCTAAGTTTTAGCCTGCACTGTACTTATTCAGCAGAGCATTTCTAGAATTCATTTGATGAACCATGTGTCTAAACTCTACACCCTTATTTGAAAATTTGTAAGCGATTATTTTTCCACTTACAAATAAGAACAAGATTCATTTCCTTGTTCTAAATACCTTAGACATACAAGGAAACTTAAAAATCGTTAAAAAAAAAATTCTAGACGAGAATGCCTTTGGAGGAAAGAGGAGAATAAAATCCTTTTCTTACTAGTAAAATTAGTGGCAATGATAGCTTCAATAAAGTATAAAAACATGGGTTCTCCTTCTTTTGTCATTCTTTTCATGCTTTGTCAAGTACATTGAGTGCAGCAAACATTTGAAGGATAATAAAGGATAAAAAGAGAAGGAAAAGACTTGGTAACTGCCAGAAATTTTACTCTGTGATTCCAGTTAATACTGGAGTTGTTAAAGTGTCACTGAGTAGAAACTGGTTGAATATTCTCAATCTTCAAGTATCATTTATCAGCTAAAAAATTGAGATAGAAAAACTATTTTTTAGGAATTTCCCAACCATTTTATGTAGTTGAAGATGAAAAGAGTTTGAGGATGATTCAAAAGTTTAAAAAATGGTAATATTCATTCACTTACATGAGTGAAAAATATTGTAAAGTCTTTTTCTCAAGTTTTAACATAATATCACATCCTTTATTAATGTTTGCATATAGTGCACATAGAAAGGCACTTGCTGGCCTTATTCCTTAAGACACCAAATTAAAGCTCTCTTTACAAATGGTTCTAATTTCTGAAACTATTAAAGTTGTACAAGACAAAAAAATTTTGATGAACTAGATCTGTCACCCTGAGTTCATAGAAGAAACTGATACATCACACAACTCCAAACACACTTTTCACATCTCAGTTATAAACAGACAATCTTTTATAACAGATTTTAATAACATTTAAATTAGATAACATAGCTAGTAAAATAAAACAGTGATCTCTTGGTTTTTGGAAACTAACTTCCTTTCTCTAGTTAGAAGCTTACGTGGCTTGTACCTCTATGATGGAGACTAATTTATTCATTAATATCCATAAGATGACTCATACTTCTAAATCTGCATTTATCAGTATCAATGTGTATTGAAGAGGAAAAAAAATACAAAAAAGGATTTGCTGAATCTGAATTGTAACTTCATGTGTTAATATTAAAAACACATTCTCCAAAATAAAAAGAATGTATATCTTAAGAAAACCTATATTTCTCTGAATAAAAGGAATCTATTAAGGTTTTCTAACTCTCTTTTTATTTTTTTAAAGATTTATTTATTTATACAAGCACTGGGTACAGTCAGAAGCGCAGGAGGGTGAGAGAATTCACCAGAGCCAGAGGAGGGAACAGAACAGGCAGACCGACGAAATACACTGCTGAGGGGAGCAGCGGGTGGCGGCAGGATAGGTCTGTGCCCCATGTGGGACCCTCCTCTGGTTGCTGGGGAGCAACCAACCAGGGATCGAACCTGCGCCACAGAGGCTGCAGGCAGCTTCACAACCCATCGCTCAACCGCTGCGCCACCTGGGAGACCCCTGAATGTATTTTAGACTTACATTCTCATTTCTTTTTTCAACTCAGAATAATTTTCATTTCTTCCCTCCCAGTTCTACTCATTCCACCTTCATCTGGAACATTAATTCTCTAATCCCTGTGTATGTGACTCTACCTTGATCTTTGATAAAATTCAGGACTTGATGCTGTGGACCATTTCTTCATTAACAAAATTTTCCCCTTAGTCACCTTCCAAGACAGTGCACGCCCTTCCTTTCCAACCAGAATGCTCTTTGGTTGGTATTTTTCCTCTATCTCCTCTCTCCCACCCTTTTTCTCCCTCCCTCAGTGATTTTGTCCATTTCTACAATTCCATGAACCACTTATATGCCCATGACTTCCATATTTCTGCCTTTTTTGGCAAAGCATGAGATAATGGCTTTAAGCTTCATGATAGTCCTCTCCATCTGAAACCACTCATATGGGAAATGGTACAATTTGCTTATGAAACACATTAAAAGAAAAATGAAACATTTGTTGTGAGTATTAAAGTCTGCAGGGGGAAATATATTAGCAGCAGTCTCTCTAACAGAAGGAGACTAATATATCTCTTTTTTACAGAAAATGAATTTGGGGGTAAAAGTGGGTACATTTTCTATGTGTGTATATTATACTTTTATTGACCTTTTAATGAGCGTTCCCACATGCTTTCTGTCATATTACAAAAGCACAGTACCACTTTATAGAACAACTTCTCTAAGGAGCTTAAAATAAACGGAGTGGGTCAAAATGTATGCAAAAGCAATAAGCTGCTTTTTAAGAAAATTCCTTATTATCTTAATTTTGTCTTTCCAAACACAGCCTGATTTTGATGAACTTCTAAGCAGATGCATATATCAAGGAGAATTCAAACAAATAGTAGTTAGTTCTAAAAATGGTCCTAGACCATGAAACACTTTATTGATAAGCCAAGATATGTTGCACCCATACATGAGTAAAATGAACAGAAAAAGTATGAAGTAAATCCAGTAATTCAGAACTAAATCTTTGTGGCAGAGAATTATAAAACTTCAGTTTTAGAATGGGTCATTTTATAGAGAATTAAACTAGGTGACATGACCTTGCCAAACCCACACTCACTCTGCAAAACAGTGAAGTTTATACCCATTGTGCTTAAATCTCAATAGACAGTTACCAGCTGGTATTTAATTTTTCTACTTTCCTTATCATGATAAATATAGTCTTATGGGAACCAAATTTCTGAAAAATACCATTAATGAATTCGATCTTATGTGAAGGAACTATATTGATCCAATTAAGAGATTTAAGAAATTTCTACAGTTTTCAAAACAAAAAAAAGTTGGGAAAACTGGCATACTTTGTGTTTTTTGTTTCTATAGAGTGCCTATTACTGTGCAAGCTATGATGAATGATTATTTTATTTGAGATTCGACTTCAAATTAGGCATTGTTGCAGCCAAGATTTTTTTTAAAAGATTTATTTATGCGTACAAGAATTGGGGTACTGTGAGAGGATTCACCAGAGACAGAGTGGGAAACAGAACAGGCAGACTGACTGAAATACACTGCTGAGGGGAGCAGCGGGCGAGACAGGGGATTGAATTCGTCTTGCAGAGGCTACAGATTGCTTCATTGTGCGGTGCTTAACCCCTTGTGCCACCAGGGAGGCCTGCAGCCAAGATTTTTTTAATAAACTAATATGTAAACATGTGATTTTTATCATAAAATAAATATGTATGGTTTTATAACTTCCTCTACACTGACAAGTGGTACATGTTGACATTGACAAAGAAACATGATACAAAACTGGAACAACTATTTTGATCATTCAAATTCTAGACTCTCAAACATATTTTTATTTGCAATTAGACTGAATTTACTATCATTGGCACATAAAAGTAATATAATGCCATCTCTTTCTCTCTCTTTCTGTTTCTCATAAATGCCTGTTTGTTCTATAGCCTTTCTGTACTAATCAGAATGAAATTATAACCTTATGACATGTCAAGTATTTCTGACACTCCCAAACATCATTTCCTCATGGATTTGGCTACTTAACATGTAATATGATCACATGTTTAATTTAAATTGATCCTAATTAATTTATGTATATATATTTATATATATATACACATATTTTAATATGCCTCTCAAATGACACAACAGCATATAGGCATGTTAAAAAAACATGCAAAATAAGACAACAGGACTTTCTATAGCAATGTAAAATTCAAGAAGTTTATATCTTGTTATAATGTGTATACCTATATATGGCTCAGTCAATCCCAGAAAGAAACAGAAAAAAAGTACATGCCAAGTCTGTAGGTAATAAAGCATGTCTGGAAATAGTAAAATAAATCACCACAGGAAGATGAATTGTTGAATGAAAGGTGAGAGAACTTTTCCTTGTACAACAATCAGGAATTCACTGAACAAAACAAATTATCCCCTGTCAGACATTTGAATAGTGGCCTCAGAGAAATAAAAGGGTTTTAAATATAAAAGATGCCTATAAAATGTGTACAGGCAACTGCTCTGCACATCAGCTGGCATGATAATCAATTCCATATTCCTTAAGCTTACTCCAAAAAACATTCCATTGCTGTACCAATTTTATTAAAAAAAAATGAAAAGACACAAAAGCTTTTTGCTGTATGAGAGCATTTCCTTAAATTTGATTTATTCTTGAATAAATAGATCAACATGGATTTGAAAGAAAGAACTCATTATATTGTGAAGATAATAGCAAGATGACCTAACTCTGAGTTCCAGCTAACAAAAAACAGTATAACTTTTATCTATGGATGTTTCTCATAGTTCAAATAAATTTGGTGAGATCACTTAAAATCACAGAATGTGCATTCCTTAAAAGATGCTCTAGCAATACATTGACCACAATTTTTAAAAAAATATAGCGAAATTAGAATTTCTGTAAAGGATAAAACAGGTGCAAAAACCTTTGGACTGAAATACCAATGAATTCCTGCTGGTTTCCATTTTTGTATAGTTATTGATGAATACCTCATTTTAATTCTCTCAAACCACCATTTGTTACTTTGGAGAATACTAAAAAAAGTGCTATGTTGTGCCCATAAAGAACAAATGCAACTTATGCTTGGTTCATAAACTAAACTCACTAATCTCCCAGATTTTCCCCCATGGGTTTGGATAAATCTGAGCCTTGTGGCAAGCATTCAGTCACTGCAAAATAGAACTGGGTTTTCTGCCTCAGATTTAGACTGACCTTGAGTTCTGCAGGACTCCTGAATTGACGAATCAATTATAGTACTCCAAAATCACCTTGGCTCTCTTTCACACACACCTCCTTTCCCTCTTGTTTATGCTCAAATATACACAGGCTGCAAGACGGTGTACGGTGAGAGTCAGACAGGATGTCAGCCAGCCATGACTCTTTGAGCTAAGCTTCTAAATGTGAAAGAGAAAAGATATATCTCCTGAATACTGTAAATGTCCTGCCAACAACCTCTTCCCGCTTCCTTATTCCCTGAAATCCACATAATGTTTCCCTTTTTAGATTTTCTATAAAATAGGTTGCCAGGCCAATAATTCCCAACATTTGTTATATCATAAAACACATAATATATAGATGGGACAATAATCTACACAAAGAAGACCAAAGGCCTCTCTGAGGTTGAAGAATTGTCTCACCCTGTTTGAAATGGTCTGACTTAGACACATGATTCAATAATATGTTGCATTTTAAAAATTATTTCATATATAGTGATTTTATCTTCTAAACAGGTATTTTGTGAGAACATCCTCTATATTTTTGTCAATTCCCATATTTACCTGTACACTCCATTTCTATAGGAGGGAGGGAGGGAAAAAAAGAAGGAAGGGAGGCAGAGAGAAAGAGAGAGAGAGAGAGAGAGAGAGAGAGAGAGAGAGAGAGAGAGAGAGAGAGAGAATGAGAACAAAAGAAAGAATAACCAAACTCCTTTATTAAGTGGTTCTGTTTGATGAACAAATTATAAATGTTCATTTCTCCCCATAACCAGGATCTGTACTATAACTTAGGGTCATATATTTTGTGTTTTATCATACTAGAAAATAAAAATTCATAGTTCTTGTTTTTAAAATTGAATTAGTCCTACCTGCCTTCTTAAAAGAGGATTAAGTGCATATCTTATATCCAAAATTCCTACAAAACAGTATTATAACTGAGTGGAATGATTTTGCCATAAATTATTATCCACCTCTTCTCCCCTCCCCAGTGAAGCTTCTGATAAATGCCTTCACTGAATGGTCATGAAATTTACACCTTTGATCCTTCTATCACAACTGATTATATAGTGTGTAATCCACAGAACAATTTCCATCTAATTATTACAATGGCATTTATCAGAATAATGTCCTTTGACATTTACCACAAATTGTACTCTTTAGAATCTGTACCCTGTATCTATTTTTTAAAATAACCTCCAAGTATTTGCTGTCATAGTAAATTTGTACATATTGTACATGCACTTTGAATAGTTTAGCAATTTCCTTTGTGAAGTTTGATAACTTTTTACGGCAATCTATAGTACCAGCTTAAGTAGAATTTTTATTGACACTGACATTTCTGTGATAAGCTTCTCCATTAGGTAGAATGTGGACAATTTTCTTACATGCATTAATTATAAAATGTCTATGAACTTATGTTGCAAGTGTAAAATACAGATGAGGTAAAACATTTGAGTTCTCCCTCAAAATCTCATTATTTCAAGGAAAAATGAGAAATAATTCAATAGTTCATACTCTGCATAATTGTATTTTAAAATTTGCTGCATTTGGTTATGCTGCTGACTCTTTAAACTGGCAGTAAAACCCTACTTTGTCATTTTATTACAACAGTATCCACAGTATGATAGTATTCTGAACACTTTGTAAGTTTATTCTTTGACAATAATAGAATTTCTCAAAGAGATTCTTAATCAATAAAAATATTTCTAGCTAATAGTAAACTGCGTGGGCAACTGAAAGTCAATAAGTTATAGTAAGAACAATGAGAGAGCTCACAAGATGTGAATTACATATATATAGAATTACATCACTGAACTCTTGTAATTTTATCTGAAAGACAAGTGTTGGTCACATGGTCTCTATATTACTTAAAACTGTAAAAATCAAATGAGTATTTTTTTAAAGGTCAAAAAATGTGATCAAATAATCAAAATGAATCATAGACATGTTATTGCTATTTAAGAAGATATGGAAAATAACTTCCAGCATAAATAAACAATTTGATCCATGGGTCTGGGAAGATAATTCAGTTGAACAAATGCAAACTTATACTCTCCTGTGTACTTAGTGTGATCTGAGGCATGACATTGGTCTAACTGGCTGTTTTAGAGTCCTGGGGAAATGCATGGCTTTACACAGATCTTGTGGAGGATTTTAAATAAATGACACTTTCTTTTTTTTCTGATTTCACTTCTTAAAGATAAAAGGAACAATATCAACGTCTAATGGTTCACCAGGGATGGTATGCAAATTCAGTTAAATGGAGTTGGAAATAAAAATTGAAATGCATATTGAAACAATTTGAAATGTGCTACTGAAAAGTGAACTGAGAATTAAAATTCTCTTGCTCTGTACAAAACTTTAAAATTCTCATTGTTAGCATTTTCCCCCACCATTATAGAAAAAAAAAATCACAATATTTGGATTTTAAAAAGGAATCAATATCCAAGCTCTCTACTAACCAAGTATATTTAATTTCTCTAAGCCTTATTTCCCATAGTTGTAATAAATGCTAATAAAAATGTACTCATCGCATGGGTGGGCATAAAATATAAGCACACACACACACACATATATATATATACACACACACGCATATATGTATATAAAGCTGCTTGTACTTAGTAAATAGCTAGTAAAAGTTCTATCTTTTTCTTCTTTGAATTAAAAGAAATTATGGGGAGACAGAATTAAACTAAGATACTTCCTAGAAATTTGCCTGTGGTATTGAGGCAACCAGACAGTAAAGTGGGAGGTGGGGAACAAAGGTGGGAGGGAGCCCAGTGGACTACTGTGGAGGACTGGCTGCCTTGTGGTGGGCATAATGTGGTCCTATACATGTGAAAAGGTGTCAACCTGTGTCCCTAAATAACTCATTAAAAAAATAGTGTTTTTACTGTGTGTGTGTATGTGTGTGTGCTCACGTGCACGTGTATAGGGAGGCAACAAAGGATTTTTACAATCTGTATCAATTTCAAAGCAATCTAGGGAAAACTTTCCCACACTGAATATAGTTTTAGAGACTTCCAGAGGTAGTTCACTTATACCTTTTATCCCTTGTTCCCATTTGTCAACATTATAAGTAAGCAGTTCCTATTTATGACTAGAATATAGTGTGGCCTATAATAAATAGAAAATATTTTTTATTGTATTGCCCTCAGTTTGTCAAATTCTACTTTATAATGACAGGTGCATATTCACCTAAGGATAAGTTTTTACACATAATCATTTATAGTACATAGTAAATTCTTGAGGTGATAAACAGAAACAGTTATCACATAATCCAAACATCTCCGATATATAGTCTTAGATTCCATTGTTTTTGTTTTTCTGCTATTCTTCAGATTTGCATTCTTAATTATGTTTTATTCAAGCTAATATTCAAATTATTGAATTATCAAAGGAAGGGGAAATTACTTAGGTTGTTATGTGGCCTAAAGGAAACCAGGACACCAAGATTAAGAAGAAGCAGGTTTAATGTACTGCTATGTACAGTGGATCTATATCCAAAGGCTGAGCGCCTCTTCAAGGACAATGAGCACCCCTTCAAGGATGTTATGGGCTTATATACATTTAGGTTTGTGCTGGGTGGGTTAACATTGTAACTGTTCAAGGTCAAAAATGACATGAGTTACAGTCCAAGAAATGTAGCAAGTAGCTTATCACAGGACCCCAGGCTGCCCTGCTCAGGCACCTTGCTTGAGTACTGTTGATTAAAAAATATCTGAAATTTTCACCAATAATGTAAACATAAAATATAATTACATGTGATCTACACATTAGATCATCCACATGTAGTAAATAAAGGGTGAACAGTTTATCAACATACCAATAACATATACATTTCAGCAATTAACTACTGCTCAAACTCAGAACTAATCTCATATGATGCTATAATTATGCCATTAAAATAAAAGCCCACACTCCCAAGGAAAAATCAGTTATTTCCGGCAATAGAAAGCAGTATTACAGATGTATGTGTTTTTCTCACTGCTTGGTTGTTTCATGCTGAATAATCATATCATAGTTGGAAATTCAGAGTCAAGTCTCAACTCCCAAGTTTTTGGACTGCTGTAGGAAAAGTATTTTGATAGGGTGAGAAAAAGAAATTAAGACCTGGGCTGACAGAAAAAATAGAAAAGGGTGAATGGTTTTACTATCTGAATGGTTTTTTGCATTCAAAATTCTTGTTCGAAAAATTGGTTATGTGTTGAGGTACACGTTATTGTATCCAAGGTTCACATTGTTGCCCACTGGCATTTACTCTAATCAACCTATGATCTAGCCAATAAGAGCAAGTGGTATATTACAGAAAGCAAAACATATTTTTAATTCCAGGATTGTGAGAGTCATTTCACACTTAGTTAAAATTCCTCTGCCTAGAGTACAAAATGATTGGAACTTTTCCCTGTCAGTTTTCATTGTTTTTCCATTAATTACTTGACTTTATTTCAATGTCCTTGAGTACTATCCTTTGTTCTTGCTTTTATCTTAATTGTTCTCAAAGGCACTGCAATAAATAATCACATCTAAATAGAAGCAAAGTCAGAATTGAATTCACGATGAAAAGTTAAAGTTGATAGCACAGACATGCAGTACTTCAGTCTTTGAAACAGGGGCTTCAGTTCTAGTCCTTTGTCTGCCTCAGGGTAGAGTTGGGATTTTGTCCATTTTCAATTGCGTTGGTTTCATCATTAATCATAGGTAAGAACTGAGTTAGGATTTCATAATTCGTGAAGTCCAGAAAAATTCAAGTAGGTGAAAGTATGATTGTATTTTCCCATAAAGTCCATTTAGCCTAACTTTCAACATTCTACCCAATGGCTCTGGGCCAATAGCTCAAGTAAATTTAGTCCATTTCCACTGAGGCAGAACTCATTCAATTCTGTCCCAGGTTCTAGATATATCAGGATATTATTCCTTTAAGCACTGATGATTCTGGAGAAGGTCTGAACTAATGTAGTTTGAAGTTACTTGTTTTACTCATACATTGGTAAACTCTACAAATTTTAACAACTTCTACCTGTGTTTTGATACAATAATATTTCAGAAAGTTCTAGAGTAAGGATTTTATTGTTGCTATTTTCTAATAAGATTTAATGTCAAGGTTCACACTGCAAAATATCAGGATAAAATTTGTGTAGACTTGTGAAATTCTTAGCAACTTGTGGAGAAATTAAGGGTGATGACCACTGGTGAAGGGGTGAAGGAATTTACCAGTGACAGAATGAGGTCTAGAAAAAGCATGTTTATTGAATATACTGCTGAGAGGAGCAATGGGCAAGATGAAAGAGTTTATCTGCAACTGAAGAAGGCTTTGGAGTTCTCTCCTTCATTTTTTTTTTAAGATTTAATTTATTTATGCATACAAGAACTGGGGTATAGGCCAGAGGTGTGGGGGTGAGAGGATTCACCAGAGACAGAATGGGGAGCAGAACAGGCAGAGACAGACTGAAATACACTGCTGAGAGGAGCAGTGGGTGAGACAGGAGAGGTCTGCAGTGCTATGTGGGTCACCTCCCTGCTGGGGATCGAACTTGTGCTGCAGTGGCTGAGGTGAGCTTCATAGGTTGTGTCTTAAGCCCTTGCGCCACCAAGGAGGTACCTGGGGTTCTCCTTTAAAGCCTGTTTTCATTGGCTTTTTGTGACTCATGGATTTGGTCTCTGCCAGTTGGTATCTGCTGGGACATCAGGTTTCAGTCAGCCTTTGGCACAGGAGGTCTGCTGGTTCTGTCTGTCTGTCCTGTTTCCACAGCCCTTGGAACTCTCAGCAGTCCCTTTTTGGTCATGTGGACCCATTACCTGGTTCCTATGTGACTTTATTGGTTTCCCTTTTTATCTTGTTATGGCAGATTTCCATTAGGGAACCAGGCAGAACTTAAAGAGGAGGGAAGATCTTTATTTACTCTGTCAGACCCAGAGGTCTGATCCAAAGTCTGAGCCCTGCACAATTAGGTAATAGAGTATTGATTGCCTAAGGCGGGGGTGGGGGGGTGAAAGATGGGAGGTGGGGGGGGGTTGGGGAGTGTACATTTGCTCTTTGACACAAGCAGGGAGTACAGAAGTAGGAGACTTCTAAGCAGTTATCTAGGATGCATGTGAGTGGCCTTAAGAAAATTTATTAGTTACTCCCTGGAACTTTTAGTCTACATTGAGGCTTTGTCTCAATATAACTTCAGCTAATTAACAGGTCAGCCTGACTTTTTCCACTTCAATCTACTTATATCTCTCAGCATTGTCTGCTAGGGGACTAAAATTTAACTGTACTGAATAATACCCCAACACAACTCACATGCTCAAATCAGAAATTTGTTTTATCATCACTTACTAGTCATATTCATTCATCTTTGATTTGTGACATTGGTCTACAACCAATGTGTATTCTCATACACATATTCATATGAAGTAGTTTTTTACCTTAAAACATGCTTGTGGGCCTCCCTGGTGGTGCAAGGGGTTAAGCACCACACTATGAAGCAATCTGCAGCCTCTGCAGCACGAGTTCGATCCCCAGCTGGCCAGGGAGAAATCCACATGGCGCAGCAGACCTCTCCTGTCTCGTCTGCTGCTCCCCTCAGCAGTGTATTTCAGTCAATCTGCCTGTCTCCGGTGAATCCTCTCACCCCCTGCATCTCTGGCCTGTACCCTAGCTGTTGTATGCATAAATAAATAAATCTTAAAAAAAATGCTTGTAATTTACCAAAGTGTTAATTATTTTGATAACTACCAATTTGGAAATTCATGAACTAAATGCGGCCTCTGCATTCTTAAAATGTTTTTAAATCTGAAACTATTTTTATTTGATCACTTTCTCATATTTTGAAATAAGGCACAAATTAAAGTGTTAAACAAGTTAATTCTGTTATACTGATGTAGTTCAAAGAGCTATGTAATCTTTCATTTAGTACTTTATATAGAAATGCAGACTAATTTATGATAAGCTTATTACAGAAGCTTAGTAAGGTCAAAATAAAATACTTCTATTTTGTTTAGAAAACAGAGTCGTTATTGTCTTAATTTTGGAGTAAGTTAACAAATATGTTTGTTTTATGGGGACTTTGAATTCTCTTTATGACAATGTGATTTCAAGAAGAGAGTTAAAAAGGTGCTAAAAGTTTGCCCTTATCAAAATAAATTGCCCTTGATTAATTTAGTTGGCAGTTTATAGATTAGATTGTACTTATAAATTTATTCTTATTATTTTTCATACCACTATAAAAATTGCTAAGGTTTTAAAGTTTTGTAAAATGATAGATTATAAACACGAGAGCATCTACAAGAAAGGAAAAACTTTATTAATTGCCATACACTTGAGAAAATTATTTGAAATGCTACAGAGAATAAGTGTGAGCCAAAAAAGGCATACATTGAAATGTTTTATTCATTTCTGCAACACAAATGAGCTGTGTTTTGCTTTTTTAATATATTAATTTATTGCATTTGGACTTTGTTTAGTAGTCATTTGGAGCAAAGAGGAAAGCTAGAATTTTCTTATCTTCAAATAAAGTCAGTGCATAAGTAAGCATTTCTTCAAACAACAACAAAAATATCAGCTTATTTGGAGTACAATCATTTGATCTATTATTAGTGATACCAGTTGGTTCTATTAGGAAAGTATCATCTCACTAAATAATATTTGTAACAACTCTTTTCTTTAGCAGTTATCTGTTTTTATAATAGCTTCTAGGAGATCTACCATAATTACCTGTGTTCACAATCCAAGAGAAAAATGAGAAATTTTGATTTTCCTTTTTTCCATCCTCACTCAGAAATGTATATACTTTACTCTCAAAGGAAGAATAGTACATACTTGTTTATGTGAATCTATTTTTATGCCAACAAACCAATTCCAATTTTATGCAATGCATTTTGTATCCCAGTTACCTAGTAAACACTAAAAATGAGTCAATGACATTTATTTGAAAGTTTGAGTAGATAAAATAAGACATTAAATGACAGAGACAACTTAAATCATTGGACATTTAAATAATTGCAAAGTCAACTAGTATAATATGGATACTATTTAATTGAAATTCATCATTATATTCATTTATATTGTTGTTCCTATTATCACAGTGTGTTAATATTACATAAATTTAAAAATTTATTTGCTTAAGATCTAAATTGATGGCAGTTACTGGTTTACATTCATCAATTCCCATTTTCATTACTTCTGAATTTCAGATAAATTTGATTCATGATCAGTAACCTATAGCAATTTCACTTGGATAGAAAAAGATGAAAATAGAGAGATGAAAAATTGAGCTGACAATGGCATGTGGAAATTTTGTGATGCACAGTTACTAAATCTTGTTGGATTGCATAAACAGCCCACAGAAGAGGTATATAATAAAAGACAAGCAACATTGACTCATTGATTCTTTAGCTTATGCTTTACGATGTAATATTTAAATATTTATATTGTGTGACCTTACCTTCAAATATCTTTGATATATGTAGAACAAATTTGTATTGAGGAAGAAATCCTATTCAAATGTATGCCATTCCTAAACCATTAAGTCATAAGTGACATGTTGCAAATTAGATAATAATTAGAATTAGCAACATGTCAGTATTAGTTTAAAAATGTGTTTATGTAATCATATAAAGAAGTTTTAAAAGTATAAAAATTATGAAACAAATGAATATAATGTAATCATTTGTTTATTCAGGCAATCAACATTTACAAAGTGTTTAGGGCATGAAAAATACATGGATATTTAAGTTAAGAGGCAAAAAAAAAATGACACTTCCCTTGCCACAGGGAGCTTTCAGTTTAATAAAAATTATACAAAATAAACTATCAATTATTATCAAGTAAGGTGAGAAAAGAAGAGATTATGTGGTATTAGAATAGAGGGACAGATTGCCTACCCATGATTTTAGTTGTCAGAGGAAGGTCAAGGACATTTCCTTATGAAAGTGATTTCCACTCTACACTAAAATAAGAGTAAATATCAACCTGACACAGTAAGAAGATCATGTGTTTCAAGCAGTAGGATGAAATTGTGGGGCTAAAGGCCAGGGTAATAGAAAACTTGACTGAGTGCGAAAAATTGAAACATGCCCTTCTTTCTAAAGGATGGAAGAGAAAATAAGGCAATTAGAGACTGGTGAATAAAATTGAGTCAGATATGAGGACCTTATTAGCTACAATTTTTTTTACATTAACTGGAGTGCACATCCATTGAAATGTTAAAAGCTGACATGTGTGATTGTTTTATAAAATTTTTTTGACTGCAACTTATTAAAGTAACAGGAGGTAGTGCACTCTGAGAGTGCAGGGAGATCAGTTGAGCAGTTGTGAAAATTTGAAAGATTATAGTTATCAAAGTTTGGAAAGGAGAAGAGAAATGGAGATAAAACAAATTTAAATAATGAAGAGGTATTTGAATAGACAAAACGTAGTATATTTGAATAGAAGTGAGAAACTATAATTGATTTGATTTTTGTACAAATGTCAGTTGTGTAGATGTATTTTTCTGGACTAAATTTGTGGGTTTATTATCCGAGACTGTCATTTGCTAGCTTTAAATTTGAATGTGTTTCCTAACCTGTCCTTACTTTATTTGTTTGTGAAGTAGGGATATTCATAGCTACAAAATGACCAGTTTACTGTGATTTTTGAAAGAAAGAGTTGAGAAAAGCATATGGATTAGTGCCAGATATGTAATAAGTCAATGCATTTTAATTTTATCATGTTTAGGCAGCTATAAAACATGCAAGAAGATATTCTCAAAAGTAGAATGGACACAGGATGTAGAAGAGTAGCATTTAACTTGGCGATAGAAGGATTATTGGAACATAGTTATTATCTATTGTAATATTATGGAAGAACAGAGGAATATATAAAGAATATGTAATGACATATAAAGTAAAACTAAAAGAGTGCCTTAGAATGGTATTTTGAGAAGCACTAAATATGGAAGGAGCAAGAGAGGATAAAAAATTCTAGAAGATTGAGAATGTGCAATTATAGCTTTAGGATAATAAAGAATATAAGAATAAAATAAAATATCAAGGAAGACATGTTACAAAGGTAGAATTCTAGATTTTCTGAATAAATATGGGTTTATCTCGAGGTATATTTCAAAAAATTACACAGCCTAGTAAATCTATTGTTAATTTTTAAGGTTTGGAATCAAATAAAACCAGTATTCTTTTAAAATATATTTCAATTTTTATTTCACTCTGTTTGATAAAAATATACTGGCACCTCATTTTAAAAGCACTCATCTTTAGTGATAATATTTTGGGACTTCATAATGAGAGAAACAAAATGGGAAAAAGAAAAAAAAATAAAACTCATTTAATTACAATCCACATTTTTCCTTGTTCAGTTGAAGAACACACTAAGATATATACCATAATCTTGACACACTTGAAACTTAAAACTCATGTTTTTTAAAAAGATTTTATTTATTTAATTTTGGTTAGAAAGGCTGGGGTGTAGGCCAGAGGAATAGGGCTGAGAGGATTCACCAGAGGCAGAGCGGGGAGCAGAACAGGCAGATCTACTGAAATACACTGCTGAGGGCAGCAGCAGGGGAGACAGGAGAGGTCTGCTGCGCCATGTGGGTTAGCTCCCTGGTCAGGGATCGAACTCAGGCCATCATGGTAATAGTGCTGAGACAACCCGTAGGCCTCTAGGGAGGCCCCAAAACTTACCTTTTCTTTATGTCATTTTACCAAAATAAAAATATTTAGTAATCCCTCTTATGCATTTTAGGAAATATGTACTACTTCAATATACTAGATGTAAAAAACTCTGTGTGTGTGTGTATGTAAGTGTATTACATGCGATCCAAAAAAATAAATTCTGTTTGTTAAAACCAAAAACAAGAGACATGAAACAGAACATAATGTTTTCTGAAGCAACTGTATAATTTATTGATGGGAAAGTATCTGTTGGCAAGTCAACCTAGGCCATATAGTTGCTAACACAATCAGGTTAATACGTTAAATTCTCACCTTATAAACAATATACAACTACAATATAGGTTTTCATTTAAATTGCAGCCCCTTTTTAAAAGCACCTTCACTTTCTTCCACATTTTTCACTTGAACTTAGCCAAAAGTTGCTGAAGGAGTGTTTTCCATATTCTTCAAAACTTTAATCATTCTTTGCTATTC